>NW_019154087.1:22073785-22544923 GCF_002288905.1 Enhydra lutris kenyoni
TTATATATTCTATATATAGGCATATATAGAATTTGAGAGTAATATATATCACATATATATATATGTATATATATTTTAATAAGTACAGGTTTGGTTTGCCAGAATTTAGTTTAGGATTTTTGCATATATATATATATCCTAAAATCCTAAACTAAATTCTGGCGAACCAAACCTGTACTTATTAAAATCCAACAGTGAGGGACACCTGGATGACTCAGTCAGTTAAGCATCTGCCTTCAGTTCATGTCATGATTCCAGGGTCTTGGAATGGAGTCCCACATGGGGCTCCTTGCTCGGCAGGGGTCCTGCTTCTCCCTCTCCCTCTGCCCCTCCCCCTGCTTGTGTTCCGTCTCTGTCTCTGTCTCTGTCTCTCTGACAAATAAACTCTTTTTTAAAAATCCAGCAATGCAGTAATGACTAGAATTTTTATCCCTTCATGTTCATTTGGTATTTTTATTTCATTTCTCTCTCTGAATGTTACAGTTTAATATTTTAAGTCTGTAATTTAAGACATATATATGTATTGACATTTTATATATATATACTTTTTGTTGTTCTTCATTTCTTCCTTCTCTCTGCAATTATTTTCTTTTTTTCTTATAGAACACCCTTCTAGTATTTCCTTTGGAATGGGTCCTTGGTTCAGCAACTTTGTTAGATCAATGGGTAAAATGAAGGCCTTAGATGTTAAGTGACTGAATGAAGTACAGTCTTTTCAGGCCAAGCTGGGACTGGCACCAAGATCTCTCTGACTCCTGGGTCAGTGCTTTTTCCTCTACATCATTTGTAAATTTGGGGGTCAGGGGCATCTGGGTGGGCTTAGTTGGTTAAGCATCTGCCTTTGGCTCAGGTCATGATCTCAGGGTCCTGGGATCCAGCCCAACATCTGGCTCCCTGCTCATCAGGGAGTCTGCTTCTCCCTCTCCCTCTGCCCCTCCCCCACTCATGTTCCCTCCCTCTCTCTCTCTTTCTTTCAAATAAATAAAATGTTTAAAAAAATAAAAATAAAAATAAAAATAGGGGCGCCTGGGTGCCTCAGTGGGTTAAGCCTCTGCCTTCGGCTCAGGTCATGATCCCAGGGTCCTGGGATGGAGCCCCGCATTGGGCTCTCTGCTCAGCAGGGAGTCTGCTTCCCCCTCTATCTCTGCCTGCCTCTCTGCCTACTGTGATCTCTCTCTCTGTCAAATAAATAAATAAAATCTTAAAAAATAATAATAATAAAAATAATCAAATGTTGGGATCAGACACATAAAACTGACAATTTTGACATAGACGGTTGACTCTCCTAATGAAATGTAAAACCAGTTATTTTGATGAATTGGCTTTGAAGTACTAAAAGCAAAAGAAAAAAAAACACAGTTTATCAGTCAGTGACAGTCACAAAAATATTAATTAGGGGAACTCACTTAAGTGGTATAGTAACAAATACACAATAATTTTACTAGGTAATATGGACCTGAACATAACATTGGCCACCAAATGCTGGCTTTTGCATCCTTGCTATTTTTATACCAATAACAATATCATCTGTGTGCGGAAATAAACAGCTACCCCCAAGGAAAGTAGAAATCCAGGATGCATTTTCCACTGGCAAGAGAAAAAAAATGCAGTCATAACAAAGGATTTGGAGGAGAAACGGGACTCTGGGAGCAGACAATGCAGATTCAGAAAGCAAGAATGATTTGCAGCGAGCCAGGGTCCCCTAACACCTGTTCCTTCAGAACATGCCGAGGACTCAGAGTATAACCATATCCCCCCCTGCCTCACACATAGTTTCTGGTCTTCTTGGTGTAAGAATTATAAAAGAAGAACAAGAGAAGATGGAGAGACAATATTCCTTTCAAATATTCAATAATTTGCTTTTCTTCTTCACTGATAATATTGCCGTGTGATATTCTTGAGATTACTAACCTATGATATCTATCTAGAACATAAGTCTGTTTCTTTTCCCTTTTTCTTCTAGAACTGCATCTTTATTTAATCCCTCTTTTCTAAAGGGTTTCAGTTATACAGATTGGTTTTATAGAAACACCAGTTTCCTTGTGATGGTCTGACTCGGTCACTCCTGTCATTGCCCAACGGGGTCATGAAAAAAATGGCCATGGCAGCAGGGATGGGGGTTATGCATGGACTCTGCAACAGGGACTTCTGTTTATCAGGGTCAGTCTGGATACAGCTGCTCCTGATTGCCCAATCTGCCAATAGCAGAAGTCAACGCTGAACCTCCAGGATGGCATCATTCCCCCAGAGAATCCGCCAAATACCTACTGGCAGGTTGATTAAATTATCCTGCTTCAACCATGGAAAGGGTAGTGCTTTATTTATCCTGGAGGAGATAGTTAACTCTGGATGCAGATTTTCTTTCCCTGCCTGCAATGCTCCTACCGAAATTATCACCCATAGACTTCCAGAATAAGTCCACTGTCATGGTACTACACGCTACATGACTTCTGACACAAGAACTCATTTCACAGAAAATGAAATGTGGAAAAGGGTCTGTGATCATAGAGTTCACTGGTCTTCCCATGTTTTCCATCATCCTGAAACAATTAGCTTACAAGAATAGGGGAATGGGGGGCGCCTGGGTGGCTCAGTGGTTGAAGCCTCTGCCTTCAGCTCAGGTCATGATCTCAGGGTCCTGGGATCGAGTCCCGCATCCCTGCCTCCTCCTCTCTCTCTCTGCCTGCCTCTCTGCCTACTCGTGATCTGTCAAAAAAAAAAAAAAAAAAGAATAGGGGAATGGCCTTTTTATGACCCAATTATAGTGCTAACATCTTGAGAGGCTGGAGAGTGGAGTAAATGGTCTATATTAGTGACTGATATATGGTGTTCTTTCTCCTACAGCCAGGATTCACGGGACTAGGAAATGAAAAGGTGGAAATGAAAGGGAATCCTCTCACTATTAACCGCAGGGATTCACTAGAACAATTTTTCTTCCTATCCCCACAACTTAGGCTTTCCTGGTCTGGAAGTCTTGGTTCCAAAGGAAATATTCCTTCCCCTAGAGAATACAACAATGATTCCTCCTAAAAACTGAGACTGCTACCTGGCTGCTCTGGGTTTGTCATGCCATTGAAGCAACAGGCAAAGAGGATGGTTGCTTTAATTCAATGGGGTGATTGATAGGGATCGTTAAGGGGAACTAGTATTGCTGGGATGCAATAGGGGTAAGGAAGAGTATTTCTGGAATGCAAGAAAAAAATAAACACCACCCAAAGAATTTTTTAGGAGGGGAGGTGCAGATGGAGAGGGAAAAAGAGAATATTAAGCAGATTCCAATGTGGGGCTCAATCTCACAACCCTGAGATCATGACTTGAGCTGAAATCTAGAGTCAGGCACTCAACCAACTAAGCCACCCAGGCACCCCTCACCCAGAGATTTTTAAAAGTGTGTGTTGGAGTGGATTTTGTATCCTTTTCTGGGGAAAGGGATGTGTGTTTAGGGTTGCAGTGTGGTATTGGTGTGTCATGGTGGGTGGAAACATGAAGTTGCTATTGTCTTTATTCGGAGATTAAATATAGTTTAAGGAGATGTGCATAGGTTCCAAGCCAAGGAAGGAAGGACTGTGGTGGCTTTGTAATGTGTCAATTTGCCTGGAATTAACTGTATTTCCAAGAATTCCTTTTCTTGTGTGTTTTTGGTGAGAATAGGCCGTAAGATAGATTCTTACGTAAGATAGATTGAGACTTCGAAGGAGGTGGCAAAGCAGAAATCCCTTTGTAGCTAACACCCATTGTCGTCGATGTGCTGACTTATCTCCTTGATGTGAGGCAGGGACTGGGCTGCAACTGCCCCTCTTCCCCTGGTCCCCCTTAGTTCTTCCAACTCCTGGACTTAAGGTACGTGTTGAGTTCCATGATTAAGGACCCAGCTAATTCATGACACTCATACTGCTGGGGTCAGAGGCAACAAAAACCGACATGGATTTCAGCTTGTCCTCATGGGTTTATGCTTTGGATTCTAGATTTTGCTCTTCCCATATTACATCCGCCTTCCCTTTCCAAATAAATGCTTGTCCTGCCTTACAGAGATTGTTCCACGATTGCATAAGGTCAAATCCCTGTAACAAATCCTTATAAATATAAATGCAATATAAGCATAAACATATGTGTATGTATATGAAAAGCAGACTCACTAGGATATATATGTGTGTGAATGTGTATATATATATATATATATATATATATATATATAAAATACTATATATACTATATAGATATATATCCTAGTGGTTCCACTTTTATAATTGGACCAGGACTGATAACATGATATAAAATACGTTCTCTTATCATAATGGAATAAATCTAAAAATCCTTAAAGAAATTATTACAGGAAAATTTCCTAACACTAGGAAATTAAACAACACAATTTTATTTACTTATTTTTAGAGAGAGCGATAAAGACAGCAAAAGTAGGGGAGGAAGGGGCAGAGGGAGAGGGAGAGAAAATTTTTAAGCAGGTTCCATGGTCAGTGTGGAGCTGAACATGGGGCTCATTCTCATGACCACAATCAGATCATGATCTGAGCCAAAATCAGAAGCTGGACATTTAACCAACTGAGCCACCTAGGTGCCCCCAAACAACACACCTTTAAATCATGGATCAAAGAAGTGAAGAAGTCTCAAATGACATTAGAAATGGTAAATGTTGAACCAAATTCAATGTTGAATCAAATATACCAAGTTTTTAATGCTACTCTATAGCATCTAGACTGCATTAATACATTCTCTAATAATTGAAGGGTATTTTAGATGGGATTCCCCAGAAGCAGAGCCTGAGACAGGGATTCTTGTACAAGTGATTTATTGGGGGTGCTCTCAGGAGGAAGGGATTAAGGAAATGAGGGGAGAGGAAAAGTCAGGGAAAGAGGCAGCAGAGCTATCCTTAGCAGGAACCTATCAGTACCCTTGGAACATGAGTGACACCATACAGCTAACCCCCCTTCAGACAAGGGGCTGAGACCTTTTCACTATCAGGAAGTCATTAGCTGCAAGCTGAAGAGGGTGCTGTTTGTAGACATCTCTGGGAGAGCCAGCTGCCTTGGGCAGAGGTCAGTTCTCCAGAGAAAAGGAAGCCCTGAGTCATCAGCAGTCATCACTTCAGAGTAGTTGAGGGCTGCGTGTGCTAGCCTGATGAAAGGGTCTGTCTGGGCAGGGCATCCTCGGCCTCCATTAAAAAGGGTTTCAGAAGAGATTTATTTATTGTGAGACCTCTAACACTTTTATTTTGAGACACAGGGAAATGATCCTTCACTATGATGTCTGAGCATATAAACAGCATTTTAAAATATGGCTTCCTTCTCCTGTCACAAAAAAACACGTCTTTTTTTTTTTTTTTTAAGATTTTATTTATTTATTTGACAGAGAGACACAGCAAGAGAGGGAACACAAGCAGGGGGAGCCGGAGAGGGAGAAGCAGGCTTCCTGCAGAACGTCGTTGCTCAATCCCAATCCCAGAATCAGGATCAGATCCCAAGGCAGACGCTTAACCGACTGAGCCACCCAGGCGCGCCACAAAACACAAGTCTTCAAAAAAAAAAAAAAAAATCTAAGGAAAGAGCAGCCCTGGACTGGCCCCCGCAAGAAAGCTGTCTTTGCAGCTGGACACACATCTACGGAGACCGTGAGGTGCGCTCAGCGGCCATAGGTTGCCCGCGCGGGGGGAGATTAGTGTGGGAGGCAGCAGCCCCATGCTCAGGCTCCCCGCTCCCAGAGGCCCCAGCAGTGCTCCCCCAGCCACATGGGAGCCAGAGCGTCCTGTCCAGCTCCGCCACTTCATCACCGTGTGACCTCGGTGACCCGTTTCTTTTGCCGAATCTGGGTCTCCCGTGTGGAAGATCAGAATAATCACACCACGACTTGCTGCCGCCTCGGGCGGTGTGAGGACAGGAGTGTGAATACAGGCCGGGTGCCTGGAAGGCCCAGGTTTTAACCCCAGTCTGCTGCTAGGAGCTAGTTTGCAAACACCCACACAGTGGCCCCCGGGGTTGCTGAGCGATTGTTGATCCTTCCTCCAGACACCAAGGTTGAAGGAACCACGGGAGGAAACTGAAACTTGCGTGGGTGGGGGGGCGCTTTGACCTTGGCGTCTGACGGTGGGGGCAGGGTGCCGGAAGAAGGACGCCCGCCCTTTCAGCTCGGTGGAGAAAAGAGGTAACAGGAGGGGAGATCGTTGGGCTCCGCAGGGACTCACCCTCGCCCGTTGCCTTGGGTCGCCTGGTGAGTGCCTTCAGACCTCAGTTGGGGGGAGGGGTCTCTGGCACCAGCGTCAGGACTCACCGACCTCAGACAGTTGTTTTTCTGCCCCTTTTCCTCTTCCAAACCCTTGGGCTGGGAATTACAATGTAAGCGGTTCTCCCTTTCAGATATGCTCCTTCGGCAAACAAAGCCAGGGGGAGTCCTTGGGAGGGGTGGCAGTGGGGGCCTGGATTTCTGAACCCCGCTGCCGCTGGACCTTAGGCTCCATAACCCCCAACCTTACCCCAGCCCCATTCCCTGAGTTTGAAGCATCCGAACTTGTCCAAAATAACACCACTCCCCTGTTCTGGATATTCCTCTATCCATCTGTGATTGCACGTTGCCATAGTTTCTGTGGAGTGTGTGCTTAAGGATGGAATTGCTGAGTCCCTAGGGTATGTGAATGCTCAGCTGGGGTAAATAATGCCAAACTATTCCCACCAAAGTCATTACCTCGGTTTCCATTCTCTCCCCCAACTTGGAAGAGATCCTGTAGACCCACATCCTCTCATGTATTTCGTATTGTCCCTAGTGCTGTCCATTAGAGCAGAAACCTGGAAACACAAATGCCCTCTCGGCGGTTGAGTGGATTAGTAAGCTATGAAATAGGTACACAATGGAATATAATACAGCATTCAAAAATGATCAGTTGCAATGCCACACAGTATGAATAGACCTCATCAATATAATCATAGGTGAAAATATGCCTGAAAGATTCCATACAACATGAGACCCCTTCCTATGAACACTATACACACACACAACGTATTTAATAATACATTTAGATACAAAACAGAAGTATAGAGAAATCAAAGCTGGTAGTGAAGAGCACAGGAGGAGGGGGAGGTTTGGCAATGGATAGTTTTGACAGAAGGTGTCATGTCATTTAACTATAAGTTATTGTCAATGTCCTAGCTTTCAATTTAGGTGTTACGTTCTCCGGTATTTATTGCATTATTTAAAATATCTAATTAAATGACTGAGTAAAGACCATGTATGAACCAACGATGAGGCTATTTACAAAGCAAGGATTACGTTCTTTCAATTCTACACACATATACATATAAGTGTTTTATTGGAAGAAAGGAAGGTAGGAAGAAAGGACAGATGGATAGGAGGAAGAAACCACTAACCTTAGAGAGCTAATCAGAAATCATTCCAGGGGCACCTGGGTGGCTCAGTGGGTTAAAGCCTCTGCCTTCGGCTCAGGTCATGGTCTCAGGGTCCTGGGATCGAGCCCCACGTTGGGCTCTCCGCTCGGCAGGGAGCCTGCTTCCCTTCCTCTCTCTCTGCCTGCTTCTCTGCCTACTTGTGATCTCTGTCTGTCAAATAAATAAATTTTTTAAAAAATCTTAAAAAAAAAAAAAAAGAAAGAAATCATTCCAGGTAGCGCCTTAGCCAAATGCCCTACACACATGGGTTGGTTGGGTGTTTGTGCCCCATCTCTCTCTTTGGCTCCCTTCCTGTGTGGCCCCAAAGATGGGTGTCCACCTCCATAAGGAATCTTTTGGATACAGGAGCTACTCCGTTTTGCAAGTCATTCCTAGGACCACGCAATTGCCAAACAAAAAGAGAGAGTTTGCTCTTGTTTCATATCTACTAGAAAGAGAAAAAAATTAATCCTTTCCTAATAGCAGTTTAAAAATGGGTGTTCTCAGTGCTGGTAGTATAATAATCACTGGGACTTTTTTTTTTTTTTTTTTTTTGAAGGGAAGGAATGGGGAGGGCCAAAGGAGAGGGAAGGAGAGAGGATCTTAAGCAGGCTCCATGCCCAGCACAGAGCCCACCCGGCACCCCCTGGGGACTTTTTAACCTACAGATTCCTTAGAAATTCACTGTCAGGTATCCATTATTAGCCACCATTCCAGATAATTCTGATGCAGGTAGTCTGAGGACCATATTTTGAGAAACACCTGGTTAAAGAATTGAAACAAGTGGAGTTTGTATAGCTAAGGAAGTTGCCATTAAGGGGTCAGTAATGGAGCAATTAAGGCCAATTGTCTTGTGAACATACAAAGCCTTTTAAATTATGAGTCAATTATGACTTCCTTGTTATGTGTTTAGTACACATTATTTCAAAGAATTTGTATTGGTCCTTGGGAGGGGTGTGTGTGTGTGTTTATTTTCCAACGGGTACGTCAAGGACACTGAAAAGTGTACCAGCGTATCTGCAAAACTTGTCCTGGCACGAGTCCTTCAAAAAGATTAGATTTAAAGGGATCAACGGCCCCCCATGCAGGTCTTCTGGAACGGTATGCCAAGTCCACTGCACACCATCTGAGCCAATAAACTATTCATGGCTCTATATAATTTTCCCCCCTTTTTTACCAAACATAATGGTGCAGAATGATCTTTAAGGTGGAGGGGAAAACTGGCAGTTGGGTTTCCAATATTATTAAATTGCTCCTAAATTTATCTTTTTTTAAATGAAATAAGCCCAGTTATTCTGAGCCTTTTTAAGGACACCTGTTTAAGCATTGACTTTTTTTAAATTCAAGGTTAATTATGTGTGAAATATAATTTATGCACAGTAAAATTCACCCATTTTAGGTATATCAATTAACAGTACACTTCACATTTGACAAACATATATGAAGAGCATAGAAGCAGCCAAAACCCCTTCCTTTTGGCCTTTGGTCAGTGTGTGTTTGATTCCAGGAGCCATGGTTGTCAGGATAACTATATGTTCTACGAAAAGTCTCAGAGAGAGAGATAAGACTACTTGAATTCTCTACAATATCTCAGTGGTGCTTCTGGAATTTATATTCTGTGTTATCCGGCTCAGGCTGCCACAAAAAAATACCATAGACTAGATGGCTTAAACAACAAAAATGTATTTTCTTGAGGCACCTGGGTGGCTCAGACGGTTGGGCGAATGCCTTCAGCTCAGGTCATGATCCCAGGGTTCCGGGATTGAGTCCAACATCGGGCTCCCTGCTCAACGGGAAGTCTGCTTCTCTCTCTCGGCCCCTTATGCTGACTCTCTCTCTCCCCTCCTCCTCAAATATATGGATGAAATCTTTTAAAAAAAAAAAAGTTTAAAAAATTTTTTTCTCAGAGATTTGGAAGCTGGAAGTCCAAGATCAGGGTAGAAGCATGATTGGTTTCTAGTGAGACCCTCTTCCTGTCTTACAGATAGCTGCTTTTTCACTCTGTCTTCACATGACAGCGAGAGAGAGACAGCAAGCTCTCTGCTATCTCTTCTTATAAGGGCGCTAATCCCACCAGGAAGGCCCCACTGTCTTGATCTCCTCCAAATGTAATTCTCTCCCAAAGACCCCATTGCCAAATACCATTACACTGAGGGTTAGGGCTTTCACATAGGAATTTGTCGGGGGTGGGGAAAGTTCAGTTCGGTCGATGGCATACCCACAGAGGGTATTTCTGGCTCAAATCTTCAGACCTAGACTGAGTTTGGGAGGGGAGGGGTAAAGAAACTTCTACTTCAACAGAAGCGCTCAGAGACACTCTTTGTCTGTGATCAAGTCTTAATGGGGAAGAGTGAGGATCAACTCTTTCTGTGGGCAACACAAGAGCTGGGTGTTTCCTGACCCCCTTTCAGGTCAAAATGTGTCACATTGAGACTTCACGTAACTCCTCAGTGTCATAGTTCTGTCCCTCAGAAAGTCAGGACCTTCCCTGCCCTTGAAGTCCACAGTCAGATGCCCAACAACCTGAGGTTAATTTTAGCATCTTTCTCATAACCACTGAGGTCTTGATGCATCTGCTTAAAAGGAGCAGTGTGATGGATTTTTCCTGATATTAAAAGTTATAAAAGTAAAACTCAGGAAAATCAAGATGACTCTGATGTATTAGAATAAAGGATAAAGCCTTGATAGCCGGTACTTTACAGGTAGTTGGGTTTTCCGTGAAAATGCGAAAAGTTGTCACTATTACCAAGAACTGCTTTGGTTCCTCAGACAGAATTGTTGACTTATATATTCAATAGGAACCATCTCTAGTGAGTCAGACAAAATTCCAACTGAACCCTCAAACCAAGTCACTTTATCTCTACCAAATAATAATAATAATGATAATAATGATAATAAATTATTAAATAAGAAATCTATAGCTCTGAAAAGAAAACCTAGGAGTTTTTCTAGATGCTTCTAATGTGATGGGATCCAAATATAAAGATAATTTGAATAAATAAGCTTTGCTCCAAAGATGCATGAAATCCTTTCATTGTGATTGTTTCCATGTGTCTTTCTGAAAGCTTCACAGGTCAAGTCCAAGAATGATAGAAAACAGTCTTTTTTTCTTTTTTTTCTTTTAATGGCATGTTTGCATTAGATAGTCCTACATTAGTTTTATATCTGATCTGGCTTGATTCTGGGTGTTATAACTTGGGAGTGCGGACTGACAGGGCCCCGAGAGGGGGAGTTGCTGCCCGTCAGGGGGAAGAGAAGCAGAGCAATGTCTGACTTACTAGATGCCTCAGATAGGCAGTGAAACTTCAAAATGAAAGAGCAGCAACATTTTCTTATCTCCATCCCGTAATTAAGTCATAAAAGTCTTGACTTTCCCTGATGGGTAGCCATGTGGTTTTAAATAGTGCCTGAGTTTGGGTTTTCCTAAAAAGCAGACACTGAGACAAGGACCTGGGGACGGAGAGTTTGCTTTGGAGATCATCCCAGGAAGCCAAAGTGGGGAAATGGGAAACATGAATCTGGGAAGTGAGAAAAAAACAATAATAAAGGAATCACCACACTCACGTGGGGTTTTTTTTTTTTTTAAATTACTTTCAAATCACTAGTTAAAGGCCAAATATTAGCTCTACCAAACTTCCCATGATTTGTCATTTTTGTCCATCTTTTCTTCTAAAAATACTTCCATGCTGGGCCTGCTCTCCCTGTATTTGTGCCCATATGTATGATAGCTGCGTTCTAACTAAGAGTATCCATTGGTCTGGTCTCCCACTCCAGCCTCTCCCGGAGCACTTTCTCTGGCTTGAAAGCCTGTGACTGAGGTGTAGGTCTGTTTGGTAGATGCCAACCCCAAGGAACCATTTAACGTCCATCTGCGGCATGCTCGAGGAGGAAAGGTGAGGCGGCCTTGCTCCCCCGAGACCTGGAGGCAGGCTGGGGTGATCCAGGCATGAGGATCAATGCCTTTGGCAAAAGTTTCTTGGATTCTTCCCATCTTCCTGCTTAAGCTCAGTCCCTGCCAGGAGAAGATGGAAACGGCACAGTGACAACACAGGGTGCTATGAGCTACATTTCATCTAGACGCACAGAGAGTGTGCTGGGCTCCCTGATAAGGGATGTGGAAAGAAAGACGTCTCCCAGGTGGAGGAGGGTAGACACCCCCTTCCAGAGACAGTGAGTGCAAAAGCCCAGGGTCTAGAGTGAGAACCAATGAAAGAGCAAGGGAAGAAGGAAGACCAGAGGATGAGGAGAACAGAAGGGTGGTAGAAGGTGAGGAAGGAACTGGAAAGGAATTTGGACGTTACCTCTTAAACCGTGAGGGGCCTTAGGAGAGCTTTAAGCAAACAGATTTGCCTTCTACAAAGATCTCTGAGGCAGCGCCAGGGCAGAACGCCAAGAGGTGAGTCTGGAAATAGGGAAGAGAGGCTATTTCTCTTTTATTTCCTTTGCTGCTGTAACAAACGGCCATAAACATAGGGGCTTAAAACACAAATGTATTCCCTTAGGGTTTTGGAGGTCAGAAGCCCACAGTGAATCCTGCAGGGTTAAAAGGCAACATATTGCTGGAGTGGTTGCTTCTCAGGCTCGGGGGAGGAATCGGTTTCCTTGTCTCCTCGGCTCTTGGAGACCCCCTGCACTGCCTGACTCCTGGTCCACTTCCTCCGCCTTCGACGTGCATCACCCCAACTTCCGGATCTCATCTCGTCTCCCCCTCCTCTGACCTGCTGGCTGCCTGCGGCTGAGGAGCCTTGTGTGATTACATCAGATTCAGGTGGATCATCTAAGATAATCTTCCCCATCGCAAAATCCCTAGTTTAGTCACATCTGCAAAGTCGCCTTGGATAGAAGGTCCTATTCACAGTTTCAGGCATTGGGACAGAACGACCCTGGGGACCATCACTCAGTCTGCCACAGTGATAGTGTTTCCAAATGAGAGGCAAGTCCAGTGAACCCGTAGGATACATGGGACTATCATACAGTAAGGGGGCTCCAGAGAGGAAGAATATCATGTTGTATTTTCTTTTTACCAACACAGAATGTGTGTGTGTGTGTGTGCGTGTGTGTGTGTGCGCGCGCGCACGCACGTGCGCACATGCATGCAAGTGTGTTCCTGATATAGGTGCTGTGATTCTGGGGTGACATGCCTATGAATCTCGCAAAATCTAAGAATGTTCTCTCTCATGAGATTTTGATGACAGCGTTCAAGTTTGGTCATATGAGGAAAGCGCAGAAATGTGTAGGTACTTGGGGAATATGTCTAATCGCCACTATTTCCCTTTGAGGTCCTTGAAAGCACTAGTCACACTGATTCACATTTTTCTCTCCCACAGAGTGGAGCACACACTCTACACTAGGTATCTGTTGTCGGCTGACCCAGGGCGCCTTCCTCCTTCCTTCATTTTAGCAATGCTTGATTTTCACATGCATATCTAATACACAAACACATTTGTGTAGTCAGTTTTCTGTTCCTTGGCCCGTGGTCCACGGCCCATTGGCCTAAGCTGTTCCCAGTAGAGTGCATGCTGGAAGAGAAGAGCTCTCGTGGTATAAAGTTATGAGTCTGGAACTCCTATAGTCACTTAATCAGCAAGAGGATAAAAGTAATACCTCTACGGAGAGAAGCACATTGCCGAACCACTGGGAAAAAAAAGCAACCTTAAAACCTGCTCTTCCTCTGGATATTCCAGTTAAATGAGCCAATAAATCCTTCTTGTCATTCAGCTAGTTTGAATTGGGTTTTCTACTTTGCAAGCTAACATTACCTAACAGGTACATATGTATTCCTTACTGAATGAGTGTGAATATATAAATGAATAAATAGCAAGAAAAACCACCTCATTAGAACGTTCTCTTTAATGCTATTCAGAACATTTTTCATGTTGATATCATAAAAATATCTGCCCTTTTTTTTTCTGGGCTTGTCCTAACTAAGAAAATATGGTTACAGAATTTTAGAACTATATATCTCGAATCGAGATCTATAGCCATGGTTTTCTAGACGGAGGCTTTCGGGGCAGCAATCCCAATTAGATTGCTAAGAATTGGGCTTTTGCAAGGTAAGTACCTTGTTTTCCCTAAGCTTAGCTGAGTTTGGAGGCTGTCTTTGCAGGGAGCTGGTGGAGACGATGAGGGTGTCAAGGTCACTCCTTGATGCCTTTGCAGGCTCAGAGATTGCTCCTCACTCCTTTCTGAACACCATTTAGCGTAATGTAGTATTACATAAGGAAAGAGTAAAATCAATTGTGGAACTGAAAAGGAATCCCTTCCCTTGCTTACTTATGATTATGCTGAAAAGGCAGCTAAGGGAAACTATTTGAAAGAAGGGAGAATAAACAGGGTAGAGTCCCACCCTCTCACCCCAAGTCCTTCTCCCATCACTAAATCAGTGTCATCCCCTCCATTTCTATGAACATCCAAATGGGGCAGAGAACTCAGCAATTTTGTCTCCTCTAAAACAACAAAATTGGCTTAAGTCACCTGCATGATGACCTGAGAAAGCCCTCCAGCATTTAAGCTTTTTCTCCAGACTCTTATCTGTCCCTCTACTCTGCCTGATTGGTCAGTTTGGCTCACTCTACGGACTCTCAGCAGAAAGGGCCAAACAGTCCACCCCACCCTGGCTGATCTTCGACTCTTCGTCTTTCTGTCTACATCGTAATATCAGCCTATAAACGTAATTGTTGGAATTTCTATTGGGATTGCTGAATCTATACATCACTTTGGGGAGAACTGACATACATATAGTACAATTCCCATTATACAAAATTGAAAACTAAGAAAAACTAATCTATAGGGTTTAGATACTGATATGTTTAAAATATAGCAAGGAATTAATTAGCGTAAAAGTCAGTGGAGTGGTTACCTCTAAGAGGGAAATAAGGAGGGATGGTTCCTAAGGGATATGTAAGGAGACTTTGTTTTGCTTCTTGATTGTAGTTATATAGGTCTCTGCCTTATAATTACTTATTAAGATATATATTTCTGATTTACCTAATTTTTGTATGCATATTTCATAATAAAATATTTTAACATTTCTAATTCTGCCTCTTGCTAGTTGTTGCATTTGTCTCAGTTACATTAGTCTCTTTCTCTCTCTCTCTCTCTCTCTCTCTCCCTCCCTCCCCACCCTGGCCCGTTTTTCCCATTTGCAAAATAGAGTTCATACCTGCATCACAGATTTGTCTCTTCTTACAACATACCAAACAGTACACAGTACAGTGCTTAGCACATGCTAGAGAATCAAAAAATGTTGATTTCCTTCCCCCTCCACAGCAAGCTCAAATAGAACCAGCCAGAGAGGAGAGGACACCCTCTACGAGGGTTATGTATTCAGGAGTCCCTGGCACGCAGCCTTGGACTTACACCCTGTCCTGTCCTGGACAGTGACGTTATCTCCTGCTCTTTCTGGACATCATGACATCTGTCCATTTCATCACCTTAGGTGTAGGGCAAAGTGAAACTTGCTCAATAATGTTTATCTCTAAACCAGTTCTCTGCCAGAGTCACCCACTGGCAATGGGCTTTCTCCCCACCCCTTTGACTCTGTCCTTGGCTCTAGAGAAAGTAGACCTGTAGCCTCTGACCCCCGCCCCCAACCCCATAAGCCCTGCCAAATTGTATCAAATAGTGGGAGAGTTTTTTAAAACAGTTCATTCTGAACTGAACTGATATCACTTTAAAATCGTGCTGTCAAGTACCTGTATGTTCTTAATTCTTCTAGGAGTTAGGCACCAAAGTTAGTCTCTTAATAATAAAAATTAAAATAAGAATATCTAAGATATTTGGAGTGATTGCTGTATATGCTAAGCCTTTTGCTCAGCACTTCAGGTGTATTATTTTGTTTATTTATTTAATATTCATTTGTTTGTTTATTATTACTCCTCACGAGATAGTTAAGTATTATTTTTATCCTCCATTTCATAGGTCCCCATTTCATAGATCGATAAGCCAGATCTATGAGATCTTCTCTAGATCTGATAGATCTAGAGATCTTAACCAATGTCTCATAACTAGCAAATTGAGGAGATCTTCACCGTATATCTAAATTTGTGTACGGACAAGTTTCAGACTGAAATAGTGGAGATACATACACATTCATGCCTACAAACCAGCTCACGTCATATCTACCATTTCTGCCATGAATGACTGTCACAACAGGGGTGTGTTCTCCAGCATGTGTGATTTTTATGACTAATGACCACATATAGGAACACTAATGGACCCGCCATGGGGGGGGCGCCCTGCTCAGCCTGGCTCAGTAAGTATTAACTTCTCCTGGTAAAAATGAAATGAGAGAAAAAGGGCACCTATCTTACAACCCTAGTCATCACAGGTGCATTTTATAGTCAAATTGTTCCAGAGCCGAAGGAAATGAATTTACCAACTGCACACAAAAGTAGTTGCTGGTTGCAAGTTAGAGAAAGTAATAGTCTGTGGTCACCAGAAATACCGGCCCCGGAAACCAATCAGACCCTCTGCTGCAAAATTTGGAATTGGAACAAAGAGCAGTTTGAGTCTCTTTGTTTAGCCATGAACATTTTTTTTTAATTTTATTTATTTATTTGAGAGAGAGAGAGCATGAGAGAGCGTGAGCACAAGTGGGGAAAGGAACAAAGAAAGAAGGACAGAGAATCCCAAGGCGACTCTGTGGAGCCCTCTACTCGGGGCTGGATCTCCCCACCCTGAGATCCTAATCTGAACCGAAATCAGGAGTCTGGTGCTTAACTGACTGAGCCACCCAGGAAGCCCTGTTTGACCAGAAATTTAACACACAAACTCGGGAGCTGTGAAGAAGCGATGTACCCTGTGCCCAGAAGAGCAGAGAAACCTGTTCACCAGAGGAAGAGCAGTCAGACAGTGTGCAAGGAGAAGGAGAAAAACGAGGTTAAGGGGCACCTGGTTGGCTCCTTCGGTTGAGAGTCAGACTCCTGATTTCAGCTCAGCCATGATCTCAGGGTCATGAGTTTGAGTTTCCTGTGGGGCTCCAAGCTCAGGATGGCGTCTGCTTGGGATTCTCTCTCCTCTCCCTCTGCTCCTGCCCCCCCCCCCGACCACTTGCACGTTCATTCGAGCATGCTCTCTGTCTCAAAAAAACAAAAACAAAAACAAAAACGAAAACACAAGGTTAAGAGAAAGAGCTCTGAGGGCTTGGTAGTTCCTCATTCCAGCCCTTCTTGGAAGTCACCACACACCTGTTCTGGGTTCCTCAACCATCCCATTCTCCTTTTCATTCATATCCGTAGTTGCTGGCTGGTTGGCTTTCGTCTCAAAGTGGTTTAAGTGTGGAAGAGGGGTTTAAGAGGAAAAGTCCCCCCTTTCCCCCTAAAACTTAGAACTGTCATTTGTTAATCCTTCCGGCAGAGCCTCTGAGCTTCCCTCAGTGTCTGTCCCTGTTACCAGTCCTTGTGCTCTACTCATAGCCTCCCCTTCTGGTTCCACGCACTCTTCAGAGGTTGCTGGTAACATTTCTTGCCAGTGCTGTCCTGTGACCCTAATCCCAGATTTACCATATGGTTCCCATCTTAACCCTCGCAGAAACAGGATGGGTCCCAGAACCTGCCCCTTAAAAACAACCAAAAAGTACATTCCTCTAGATCACGGCAAATGGCATGACATAGCCATGGGCTATTTTCCCAAAAAGAACTTGAGGCCTCGAGTGTATGATTAGTCATGGACGAAGGGAATGGGACAGAATGAGAAAATGTAGACCAGATGCACACTGGAATCACCTGGGGAATTTTCAAAATCATAAAGCATGGTCCCACCTCCAGGGACTCTGGAGGAATCGGTAGGGGGCCCTGACATCAGGATTTTAGACATTGTTTGGCCTCCCACGTGATTCTAATGAGCAGCCCCGGCAGAGAACCATGGATGTACAGGAGAAACAGTGATTTTAGGAAAAGGTAAAGGTGATGAGAATCATGTTGACTACATTTTTTTATCTTCCAGGACATGTAGTTTTAAGTACTGAGATCTACTAAGCACTTGCAGTGGGCCAGAAACGGTGTTTTACCTTTATTATCTCCGTCCCTCACAGTGACGCTGGAGTTTCTCTAGCTGAGGAAGTGAAAACTCAGGTGCTGACATCATTCCACTAAGGACAAATTTGTCGCAGAATTTGTGTCTTCCCTGACACACTATCAAAGTGACTAGGGTGTTCCCTCATGATGCATTCTTGGCCCTCTCCAATGGGGATTAAGTTCAATAGATCTGGACGGGTTCAAGTCTTTCCCCAGAAGCACTCCAGCTTCGTTTGAGGCACGCGGTTCAGACAGCTTTTGAGAAAGATTTTCCCAATTATACTGTTTCCTCAAGCATGGGCCCCCACTCCTGGGGCTCCCAATGTAGTAGATGCTCAAGAAAAAATTACCAGAGGGAGAGAAGAGAGAGAAGGAGGAAGGAAGGATAAATCTGGGACTATAGTAATATAGTAGTATATAGTATAGTATATACTAATATAGTATAGTATATAGTAATATGGTAATATAGTTGGGTAATAATTATTGAGTAACTGAGTACTAACTGAGGTGACTGTGACAAAATAGTTATAAATGTTAAGGGATACCTCACATATCTGTGGGGATTGTTTGTCAGCTTTCTTCCTTGTTGATGTCAAAGAGCTAAAATGAGAAACCCTGAAGGTTGGGGGGGATGGTGGCAGAGAGGGGGCAGGGCCAGCGTGGGAAGCTGGTTTGGGGGGAAGCGGGGGGGGGTGATATTCTCCTGCAGAAACACCAGCATGGCCCAGACAGCAGCAGCAGAGGCATCCAGGCCCAGAGACAGTGTTCTTGAGCACAGAAGTGCTTTCTGTCCACACACGCACTCTATTGAACTTGACTTTGACTCCCGTGAGTAAAAACATCCATGAACACAGACAAAATTGCAGAGGGCCAAGCCTACTGTTTCAGCTGGGATTTCACTCTGTTTAATAAATAGTGCGGTCCAGCGAGAAGGATTCCACACTTAAACCAAAGGTCACAGGCAAAGTGCAAGAACAAAATAGATTTGGAGACTACATGACCCTTCCTGCATGAGTGGAACAGAATCCCTCTACATTACATACCACTGCCCCTCAAATCTCTGTAGTGAAAAAGCAATAACCACCGAGCCCTAGTGGCACATCGTATTTTATGCAACCACATTTGTGGCCAGTAAAGGAATCCGGACAGCCCCTTGGAGTCTGTTCACTGCCAAGGGCAGGACTCTATTGTAATACTGACAAAGGGCCAAGCCACATCGCTTCCTGCTCCTCCCTTCTCCACAGCTTGCACCTCACTAGAAATTGCCTGTTCAACCCTTTGAACACAGCCGAACAGGGACCTAGAGATAAAACTTCAGTGGACATTACTTCTTTCATCTGAACGTATCTGGACACCACTGGCCTCAGATGCATGTGCAAAATGCGTTTGTTGAATGAATGTACAAGTGAAAGGATTCATTAACATAAAGACAGCCTAGGAATCGATGTAAATAATGTGACATAACAGGAAAAAGACAAATGGTATTGACTCAGAAATTCTGTAGTAGTTGCTTAATAAATGAGTGTGAGATGACCATGAAAAAAAGTACACTTTGAGACATCCACCAGGTGAAAGATATTTATTCAAAACCGCGGGGCCATGTTTCAAAAATGTGCCTAATACTAAGAAGCGTCTGGTGTTTTTATTAAAAATACAAATTCCCCAGGCTCCTCCCTATAGATTCTATTTCTGCAGATCTACTGCAAGGTTTGGAAATCTCCATTTGTAAAATTCCTAAATACCCTGGGGCCAAAGTGTTAAGGTAGTTTGCTATTTTTCTTCCATTTAGTAGAGTTTGGCCTTCTCGTTCATTGAGCAAACATTTATTGAGTTGCTACAGTATACCAGGCACGGAGTTAGGCGCAGGGTATATTCAGGATGACCAACAAAGACAAGATACCTGTCCATATGCGACTGACCCTGATGGGAATTTGAAGCACATTGGATGAAGGAAGGTAACAGCTCAAGAACACCTGAGACCAGCACAGACACACCAGAATGGCCTGGCAGATGAGAAAGGGAGGGAGCTAAATGGAAAACTCTCAAAAAGGATTAGAATTCAAAGTTGAGGAAGATGCTGGAATTTGCATGAATACGTGGTCACCAGCACCCAGGGTGGTAAGGCTGAGAAAAGCAGCGTGCCAGTGGTTTGCTCGGGGTCACTTCAGTAACAAGAAGTAACAATGTGGCCAGGGCTAACACTCTTGTCTGACGTCCAGAACAGGAATGTGTCTCTCCCTGGGGTCTGTGGGATTTGACTTAGAAGACTTTTCAGAAAATACATGTTGTAATTACTGCACCAGATGAGTGAAGCTCTCGTTGCTTTCCGAAGAGCATTTGCTGCAAAGTTCTCCTCAGGGAGCCTGTGGAGAGCCTGGGGCCGCGCTTGTCTCCATCTGATCACGGAGAGAGAGCGCACGTGGGTTACAGGGCTGAAGGACCATGAAGCACCTGTTTTGGAATTAGGGAGAATGAACTGGAACTCTGGCTTCTCCACGTGTTTATTGTGTTAGTCAAGGTCCCTCCTAGCCTGTTGTCTTGACCCACAGGATCCTCGTGAACGTCATATCACAAAATACATAAGAAGCGATTAACCAAGTTACTGGGCCATGGCTTCTATTATTCTCATAGAAGTGCAAAAAGGATAGTGAAGACCTATGTCTTTATGGATATCAATGTTTGTGGCTTTTATCTTGACAAGTTCTCTACCTATGGAAGTTGGGAGTTTCCACGCTTAACTTCCAGATTTTCCACATAGAAGACATTTATTTATTTATTTATTTATTTATTTATTTATTTATTTATTTATTTTTAAGGGCAGAAAAAATTTTTTTTAAGATTTTATTTATTTGACAGACAGAGATCACAAGTAGACAGAAGGGCAGGCAGAGAGAGTAGAAGGGAAGCACGTTCCCTGTTGAGCAGAGAGCCTGATGCGGGGCTCGATCCCAGGACTCTGGGATCATGACCTGAGCTGAAGGCAGAAGCTTTAACCCATTGAGCCACCCAGGTGCCCCCATAGAAGATATTTATTAAAGCTTTTCTCATTCAGGGGCTGCGAGCCGGGCTTCTATACCATCAAATGAGGACCGCCAGGAAAGACCTAGCTGAAGACATATTTCTAAGGACTCCACTTTTGTCTCTCATCTCTGCCAAGTGAGAATCACTTCCAGTAGGCACATTTTGACTGCAGGTGTTAAGGATTCAAGTATAAACAGTATTGATTTTTAGCTAATGTGAGAATAGAAAGAAGGTTGTGGGTATCGGTGGATTGTTGAGTTTAAACTTTGAGAGAAAGATGCTTTCAGTAGGTGGGGGAAGCGCCTAAGTTGCCGGGGTCAGGATGAAAGCAATGGGAGCTAGGGTGAAGAGAATCCCACAGGAAGAAAAGGCGAGAATATCTCAATTAGGACTTTGGGTATTTTGATCATTAACTGGGTATTACTCTGGCATTGAAACCTGCCAGATCATTTATTTACTGGTTTCTTCGTTCATTCATTCATTCATTCAAATGGTGTTTATTATGGACCTGATATGTAGCTACTCATCATAGCAGCTACATAATAAATTCCTGAACAGGATTAGCAGGCTACTCCATGTAGCCACTCACTTTACCTCCATGCCTTAATTTCCTAATCGGAGAAAGAGCATAATAGTAGTACTTGCCTCAAAGATATGCGGGAAGGATTGAATTAATACACGTAAGGTGCTAAGAAGAGTACCTGGAAAGTGGTAAAGTCTCAATAAATATTAGCTGCTGCTAAGTATTAACAGAAGGCCATTTGGGTGTCAAATTAGGAATTGTTATCTTAGGAGATTATCAATTTTTTCCATCAGCCCACTACCTCCCCTGGAGCCCGCTGCACCTGCCCCTGTGTGCGCGCACGCGCACACACACACATACACATAAGCGCACATATCCCAGTCAGTTTAAGATTGTAGGATTTAAAGTCCTGCTCAGCTTTCCCAGACCTCAACATTTCAGAGCATTTTCCCCTTCCTTCCCTTACACATCTCACGTAAGATTCTTCTGTTTCACCTCATTCACATTCCTTTCTCTCATTTTGGCAACTCTAGAATTCCTGTTTTTGTTCGGTCTTCATTTTATTCTCATACTTGTTGCAGTCATTAATGAGCACTCGCTTCTCGAGCACGTATGACTGGAGACAGTTGAAAAGATCCAAACAGAGAGTACTGGATAAAATTCTCTTTCTTCTACCTTCACTCCCCGCCATGTTTTCTAACAAGACTCTCTGTTCTTGAGATCTATGGTATAAGTTCAACATGACTGGCTCATCTTACCGTGATTAATAGACTTTAATTCATTCTTATGCCCCTAAACTGATGACTCTCACAGGACTCAACACAAGATTTACTTATATTTGAGCTGTGTCTACAATTTTCTTCAAATCTCCCTGTCTCCATTTGCCCACTCTAGAGAATGGAAATCTCATCAAATTCCTGCCGACCCCACAAGGGTATTATAAAGGTTAATGAGGCAATTTCCCAGCAGTGCTTTGAGTGCTGAGAGTGTATGACCGTTATTATTGCAAGATTACTGAGGACTTCCAGTGTTATAAAAGAGCACACATTCCCATCAGACTATTAGATAAGAATTCTTAATTTTAATTTTTCAGATTTTAATAAATTCAGGGTTTTTTCATCTTTCGAGTTTTGCTAGGCATTTCACTGATATTTTGGTGAGATTGATTTCTGGAAGTCTTATATGTATTTATACATACGCATAAATACTCATATTTCTATACCACATCAATGATTTTATATGTCATATTTAAAAAATCCTTCCATACATAAGTTTCTGAAAGAGTTAAGTATTAAAGACTCAAAAAGGGAGCATTTAACCCTTACTACATCCTCAGTATGACACTTGAATTCCTTCCACGTCATCACTGACACATGTTCTATCTCTGCTTAAATCTCTCATTGACAATTTGTTGGGTTTTATAAACTTCCTAACATGTAGAGCATTCCCCCTTTTGCCAGGAAAGGGCTGTTTCCTATTGTCCTTTCTCCCCTGAGAACTCCAACTCTTCCCCCTTTCTCATCCAGAGGACAAGCTGGTGTCCCACTTTGCCAGCGCCCTCAAAAGAGAATGTGCACACTCCCCCCTCGCCAGGCCTTGTGCCTTCTTTCTGACTTCAGAGCGGGGATAAACTGTCCATGCTCCTAGCTAGGCCCATCCCCTCTCCCACCTCCTTTAGCACATTGTGCCACCGTTCTCCTCTCTGTCATTGGTATCACCACTTTTCTCTACCGAATTATTCCCATCCGTAGGCAAGTAGATTGCTAACTTGCCCAACTCAACAGGACCTTTTAAATCCCACTTGACCATTCAGCTAATACTCATGTTTCCTCATCCGTTTTTTGGCAAAAGTCCTTGCAAGTGGTAGGTGTACCGGTCCAATCTCTCTTCTCCCATTCCATTACAAACATCCCGCCTTCATGTCTCTGAAACTGCTCTTCTCAGTGTCACCAGCTGCGTCCACACTCCACACCTTTAAGCTCTCTGGTCATCTCTCAGCACTCACCTCACTGCACCCAGCAGGGGCCTCTGACCCAGGGGCTCCCTCCTTGAAATACTTTCTGCACTTGGCTTGCGGGATGTCTGGTATTCCTCTCCCTCTTCTGCCTGCTCATTCTCAGTCTCCCTGTTGGTTCTGCTTTTGACATACATGGCTTCCAGCCCCCGCTGGCTGCCCTTCATATAACCACCATCACTTCTCACCTGCATTATTGCAACTTGCCTCCTAAGTTACCTCCCAGCAGTGGCTCTTGCAAGATAGTCTGTCACAGCAGCCAAATTCCTCCTGTTCAAGTAGGTCAAGGTGAATCATTCCTCAGCTCAAAACACTCCAGTGGCCTCCCATCCCATTCAAAGTAAAGGCAAAGTCCTTGCTATGTCCTACCAGGTCCAATGTGATATGATCCTATGTTATTTTTCCAAAAGCCCCTCTCCCACTGCTTTCCCCCCAAGTTCACTCAACTCCAGCCACGGGGGCTTCTTACTGAGCCCCTGAACTCACGAGGCCCATGGTGACCGAAGAGCTCCCATATTGCCTCAGGGCTCCCTCACTTTCTTCATTTCCTCACCCAAGAGTTACCTTCTCAGGAGGGCCTTCCTTGGCCATCTTGTCAAACATTGCAAGGACCCTCCCCTCCAACTCATAGCTCCCTTTTCCATCTTTCTTCTTCCTTAACATTTCTCCCATCTACCCCTATCATATGCATTCGTTTATCCTGTTTTCCAGACTAGCATGTAAGCTCCACATGGATTGAAATTTCTTTGTCTGTTTTGTTTACTGTTTTATCCCATGCCTACAGCAATGTCTAGGAAATAATAAGCCTTCAATATAAATATTTACTGAATAAGCTATGCGTGAAACAAATTGATAAGTCAGTTCATTATAATTGGTATATTGTGAGGAAAATAAAAATCAACTATTGGCATCCAAGCACTTCTTTGCTGTGGATTAGGCCATCCGCATGCCCATGTAATCCTGGCGTTGGTGATGACCCTCACCTCAACCCGACGGCAGGAGGGGCATATGACAGGCTTCCACCGGAAGCTTACTTTGGGCTCAGAGAGGACTGGCTCTTCACCAGAAGTGGTTTGACAAGCTCATGATTGTTAATTCATCAGCTGAAGCAAATAGGAATTTGTCCTTTTTCAATATGCTGTGAGGTTTTCAGGCCTCAATCTTCCTGGTTTTGGCCTCTCAATTTTGTTCCCGAATGCAATTGGTGAAGATTCTATTCCGACTTAATTAAACTCAGGGAACTGACTGTATTACAATTTTTTGCACCTATAGTCTGTCTCTCAGTGTCAGCCTGAGCATAAACATTCAAGTAAGACATCATTCATCATTCGATGAACATCTAGAGACTTTCAAGTTTCTAAGGACAGTATAATGGATGCAAAAATAAATAAGGCCTGGTCCTTGCCTTTGAGGAGATCAAAGTCTAAAGGGGGAGGGAGACTTTTAGACTAATTCAACACAATGTAATAAGACCAGTAATGGATGAAGGATAATGGGAACATAGAGCAAGGACGTCTGCAGGGACAATGGAACTTTGAAGGATGAGAAGGTGTTTGCTGAAAAGGGAACATGCATTATGTTAGAATAACTACAAGAGTTTTTCCCCACCCCCACAATGATCTCTGTTTCTCACACTGGGACACAAAACAGGTCACCTTCTTCTCGTCTTGAAGCACAACAATATTCCAATTAAAAATGACTTGATTTGGGGCGCCTGGGTGGCTCAGTCGGTTAAGCGTCTGCCTTTGGCTCAGATCATGATCCCAGGGTCCTGGGATCCTGTGTGTCACCCCACATCGGGCTCCCTGCTCCGAGGGAAGCCTGCTTCTCCCTCTCCCACTTCCCCTGCTTGTGTTCCCTGTCTCACTGTCTCTCTCTCTCTCTCTCTCTGTGTCAAATAAATAAATAAAACCTTTTTTAAAAAATGACTCGATTTATTACAAAATTTCGTCTGTTTCAAATTGATGTCATTTGATTTACCTCTAGGAATCTGCTGTGGCGATCATCAGGCTGAGTCAAGTGTCATCGGATAAATCCCAGGTTCTTATGCGGCGGGCTTTCCACTCTGGGCTCACAGATTATTTGAGCTGTGACTTTAGAGACTAGCTCCGCCCAAGCTTGAGCCTCTCCACCGCAGGGAAAGCAGAGCCCTGAGAGGGTGCCTGCTTGCCCCAAGTGAGTTAAGTCACCCTTTCTCTCAACGGGGACCTAACCTGAGCACATATCAGGTAAATGAATCAATTCCCTCAGCTTACTTCCTGCATTTCCCAAGCTGGCCTTACTGCACTCGGCACCTAAAATAAGCAAACTCTCTCTGAACTACCCCCCTTATTTTAACGTTATCAGAGAGGAGGGAGAACCAGAAGCTCTCTTAGCAGTAAAATAATTGGCCTTGTGCAGCCACTCAGGATAGCGGGGCTGACGGGCAGTCACGGGAGGTCACCGTGACACCTCTCTTCTGTTCCCTCAACTACTCCCCTCCCCTCTGCCTCTGTCGCTTTTGTTAAGGCTCGAGCTGCCTCTCCTACTGCCACCAACCGCCATTAAAAAATATTGGATTGCATCACTCTTCATAATCTGATTTCGTCTCCGCTAGTCTCCATGTAGGCCACTAATCAGTCTCTCTACAGCTGCCTTGGGCTGGGGAAGCATCTGTGGATCAGCTGAGATCAGGGCAACCGAACTATGGGATTTAGAACATGGAGGCCTGGACAGCAAGAACTACCTGTAATCGATTACCTCAGGTGGGGGGTGGTGTAAATGGCGGGCCAAATGGCCTGTCTAGTACACATAGTTTCCAACTCTTTGGCGTCTTTGGACCATGGCACAAAAAAGAGCATCCTTGATAGATATCATGTAGAAGAAACTACAGGAGCTCTGGACAGGCATGAAGTCGGCAAGGAAATTCCTTGTAACTTTCGGTTTTGTCTTCTTAAGACCCAGCTTTAAAATACCCAACTTAGAGGAGTCAAGATGGCGGAGAAGTAGCAGGCTGAGACTACTTCAGGTAGCGGGAGATCAGCTAGATAGCTTATCTAAAGATTGCAAACACCTACAAATCCAACGGGAGATCGAAGAGAAGAAGAACAGCAACTCTAGAAACAGAAAATCAACCACTTTCGGAAAGGTAGGACTGGCGGAGAAGTGAATCCAAAGCGATGGGAAGATAGACCGCGGGGGGAGGGGCCGGCTCCCGGCAAGCGGCGGAGCAACAGAGCACAAAATCAGGACTTTTAAAAGTCTGTTCCGCTGAGGGACATCGCTCCAGAGGCTTAACCGGGGTGAAGCCCACGCAGGGTCAGCGTGGCCTCAGGTCCCGCAGGGTCACAGAAGGATCGGGGGTGTCTGAGTGTCGCAGAACTTACAGGTATTAGAACGGGGAAGCCGGCTACAGAGACAGAGCCGAGGAGTAAGCTCTAAGCTCGGGGTTACCTTGAACCGGTCGCAGGCTCGGTCAGCTCGGAGCGCGGCCGGAGGCAGGGTGATGGGAGTAAATCGGCGCTGTTCTCTGAGGGTGCACTGAGGAGTGGGGCCCCGGGCTCTCAGCTCCTCCGAGCCGGAGACCGGGAGGCCGCCATCTTCATTCCCGCCCTCCGGAACTCTACGGAAAGCGCTCAGGGAACAAAAGCTCCCGAAAGCAAACCTGAGCGGATTACTCAGCCCGGCCCCTGGTAAGGACGGTGCAAATCCACCCGGGGCAAAGACACTTGAGAATCACTACATCAGGCCCCTCCCCCAGAAGATCAACAAGAAACCCAGCCAGGACCAAGTTCAACTACCAAGGAGTGCAGTTTCAATACCAAGGAGAGCAGCGGAATTCCAAAGGAGGAGAAAGCAAAGCATGGAACTCATGGCTTTCTCCCCATGATTCTTTAGCCTTGCAGTTAATTTAATTTTTTTTCTTTTTCAATTTATTTTTCTTCTTCTGCTAAATTTTTTTAAATTTTACCCTTTCCTTTTTTAACGTCTTTTAACTAGTTTATCTAATATATATATATTCTTTTTTTCCTTTTTATATTTTTTCTTTATTGGTTTTCTTTTTTTATTTGTTTCTTTTTTTTTTTTTTTTTTCTTCTTTCTGAACCTCTTTTTATCCCCTTTCTCCCCCCTCACGATTTGGGATCTCTTCTGATTTGGCTAAAGCATATTTTCCTGGGGTTGTTGTCACCCTTTTAGTATTTCACTGGCTCCTTCATATACTCTTATCTGGACAAAATGACAAGGCGGAAAAATTCACCACAAAAAAAAGAACAAGAGGCAGTACCAAAGGCTAGGGACCTAATCAATACAGACATTGGTAATATGTCAGATCTAGAGTTCAGAATGACGATTCTCAAGGTTCTAGCCGGGCTCGAAAAAGGCATGGAAGATATTAGAGAAACCCTCTCCGGAGAGATAAAAGCCCTTTCTGGAGAAATAAAAGAACTAAAATCTAACCAAGTTGAAATCAAAAAAGCTATTAATGAGGTGCAATAAAAAATGGAGGCTCTCACTGCTAGGATAAATGAGGCAGAAGAAAGAATTAGTGATATAGAAGACCAAATGACAGAGAATAAAGAAGCTGAGCAAAAGAGGGACAAACAGCTACTGGACCATGAGGGGAGCATTCGAGAGATAAGTGACACCATAAGACGAAACAACATTAGAATAATTGGGATTCCAGAAGAAGAGGAAACAGAGAGGGGAGCAGAAGGTATATTGGAGAGAATTATTGGAGAGAATTTCCCCAATATGGCAAAGGGAACAAGCATCAAAATCCAGGAGGTTCAGAGAACCCCCCTCAAGATCAGTAAGAATAGGTCCACACCCCGTCACCTAATAGTAAAATTTACAAGTCTTAGTGACAAAGAGAAGATCCTGAAAGCAGCCCGGGAAAAGAAGTCTGTAACATACAACAGTAAAAATATTAGATTGGCAGCAGACTTATCCACAGAGACCTGGCAGGCCAGAAAGAGTTGGCATGATATATTCAGAGTACTAAACGAGAAAAACATGCAGCCAAGAATACTATATCCAGCTAGGCTATCATTGAAAATAGAAGGAGAGATTAAAAGCTTCCAGGACAAACAAAAACTGAAAGAATTTGCAAATACCAAACCAGCTCTACAGGAAATATTGAAAGGGGTCCTCTAAGCAAAGAGAGACCCTAAAAGTAGTAGATCAGAAAGAAACAGAGACAATATACAATAACAGTCACCTTACAGGCAATACAATGGCACTAAATTCATATCTCTCAATACTTACCCTGAATGTTAATGGGCTAAATGACCCAATCAAAAGACAAAGGGTATCAGAATGGATAAAAAAAACAAAACCCATCTATATGTTGCCTACAAGAAACTCATCTTAAACCCGAAGACACCTCCAGATTTAAAGTGAGGGGGTGGAAAAGAATTTACCATGCTAATGGACATCAGAAAAAAGCAGGAGTGGCAATCCTTATATCAGATCAATTAGATTTTAAGCCAAAGACTATAATAAGAGATGAGGAAGGACACTATATCATACTCAAAGGAACTGTCCAACAAGAAGATCTAACAGTTTTAAATATCTATGCCCCTAACATGGGAGCAGCCAACTATATAAACCAATTAATAACAAAATCAAAGAAACACATCGACAATAATACAATAATAGTAGGGGAGTTTAACACTCCCCTCACTGAAATGGACAGATCATCCAAGCAAAAGATCAACAAGGAAATCAAGGCCTTAAATGACACACTGGACCAGATGGACATCACAGATATATTCAGAACATTTCATCCCAAAGCAACAGAATACACATTCTTCTCTAGTGCACATGGAACATTCTCCAGAATAGATCATATTCTCGGTCCTAAATCAGGTCTCAACCGTTATCAAAAGATTGGAATCATTCCCTGCATATTTTCAGACCACAATGCTCTGAAGCTAGAACTCAATCACAAGAGGAAATTTGGAAAGAACCCAAATACATGGAGACTAAACAGCATCCTTCTAAAGAATGAATGGGTCAACCAGGAAATTAAAGAAGAGTTGAAAAAATTCATGGAAACAAATGATAATGAAAACACAACGGTTCAAAATCTGTGGGACACGACAAAGGCAGTCCTGAGAGGAAAATATATAGCGGTACAAGCCTTTCTCAAGAAACAAGAAAGGTCTCAGGTACACAACCTAACCCTACACCTAAAGGAGCTGGAGAAAGGACAAGAAAGAAGCCCTAAACCCAGCAGGAGAAGAGAAATCATAAAGATCAGAGCAGAAATCAATGAAATAGAAACCAAAAAAACAATAGAACAAATCAACGAAACTAGGAGCTGGTTCTTTGAAAGAATTAATAAGATCGATAAACCCCTGGCCAGACTTATCAAAAAGAAAAGAGAAAGGACCCAAATAAATAAAATCATGAATGAAAGAGGAGAGACCACAACTAACACCAAAGAAATACAGACAATTATAAGAACATACTATGAGCAACTCTACGCCAACAAATTTGACAATCTGGAAGGAATGGATGCATTCCTAGAGACATATAAACTACCACAACTGAACCAGGAAGAAAGAGAAAGCCTGAACAGACCCATAACCAGTAAGGAGATTGAAACAGTCATCAAAAATCTCCAAACAAAAGCCCAGGGCCAGATGGCTTCCCGGGGGAATTCTACCAAACATTTAAAGAAGAACTAATTCCTATTCTCCTGAAACTGTTCCACAAAATAGAAATGGAAGGAAAACTTCCAAACTCATTTTATGAGGCCAGCATCACCTGGATCCCCAAACCAGACAAGGATCCCATCAAAAAAGAGAACTACAGACCAATATCCTTGATGAACACAGATGCAAAAATTCTCGCCAAAATACTAGCCAATAGGATTCAACAGTACATTAAAAGGATTATTCACCACGACCAAGTGGGATTTATTCCAGGGCTGCAAGGTTGGTTCAACATCCGCAAATCAATCAATGTGATACAACACATTAATAAAAGAAAGAACAAGAACCATATGATACTCTCCATAGATGCTGAAAAAGCATTTGAAAAAGTACAGCATCCCTTCCTGATCAAAACTCTTCAAAGTGTAGGGATAGAGGGCACATACCTCAATATTATCAAAGCCATCTATGAAAAACCCACCGCAAATATCATTCTCAATGGAGAAAAACTGAAAGCTTTTCCGCTAAGGTCGGGAACACGGCAGGGATGTCCGTTATCACCACTGCTATTCAACATAGTACTAGAAGTCCTAGCCTCAGCAATCAGACAACAAAAGGAAATTAAAGGCATCCAAATTGGCAAAGAAGAAGTCAAACTATCACTCTTCGCAGATGATATGATACTGTATGTGGAAAACCCAAAAGACTCCACTCCAAAACTGCTAGAACTTGTACAGGAACTCAGTAAAGTGTCAGGATATAAAATCAATGCCCAGAAATCAGTTGCATTTCTCTACACCAACAACAAGACAGAAGAAAGAGAAATTAAGGAGTCCATCCCATTTACAATTGCACCCAAAACTATAAGATACCTAGGAATAAATCTAACCAAAGAGACTAAGAATCTATACACAGAAAACTATAAAGTACTCATGAAAGAAATTGAGGAAGACACAAAGAAATGGAAAAATGTTCCATGCTCCTGGATTGGAAGAATAAATATTGTGAAAATGTCTATGCTACCTAAAGCAATCTACACATTTAATGCAATTCCTATCAAAGTACCATCCATTTTTTTCAAAGAAATGGAACAAATAATCCTAAAATTTATATGGAACCAGAAAAGACCTCGAATAGCCAAAGCAATATTGAAAAAGAAAGCCAAAGTTGGTGGCATCACAATTCCGGACTTCAAGCTCTATTACAAAGCTGTCATCATCAAGACAGCATGGTACTGGCACAAAAACAGACACATAGATCAATGGAACAGAATAGAGAGCCCAGAAATAGACCCTCAACTCTATGGTCAACTAATCTTCGACAAAGCAGGAAAGAATATCCAATGGAAAAAAGACAGCCTCTTCAACAAATGGAGTTGGGAAAATTGGACAGCCACATGCAGAAAAATGAAATTGGATCATTTCCTTACACCACACACGAAAATAGACTCAAAATGGATGAAGGATCTCAATGTGAGAAAGGAATCCATCAAAATCCTTGAGGAGAACACAGGCAGCAACCTCTTCGACCTCAGCCGCAGCAACATCTTCCTAGGAACATCGCCAAAGGCAAGGGAAGCAAGGGCAAAAATGAACTATTGGGATTTCATCAAGATCAAAAGCTTTTGCACAGCAAAGGAAACAGTTAACAAAACCAAAAGACAACTGACAGAATGGGAGAAGATATTTGCAAATGACATATCGGATAAAGGGCTAGTGTCCAAAATCTATAAAGAACTTAGCAAACTCAACACCCAAAGAAAAATTAATCCAATCAAGAAATGGGCAGAGGACATGAACAGACATTTCTGCAAAGAAGACATCCAAATGGCGAAGAGACACATGAAAAAGTGCTCCACATCACTCGGCATCAGGGAAATACAAATCAAAACCACAATGAGATACCACCTCACACTAGTCAGAATGGCTAAAATTAACAAGTCAGGAAATGACAGATGCTGGCGAGGATGCGGAGAAAGGGGAACCCTCCTACACTGTTGGTGGGAATGCAAGCTGGTGCAACCACTCTGGAAAACAGCATGGAGGTTCCTCAAAATGTTGAAAATAGAACTACCCTATGACCCAGCAATTGCATTGCTGGGTATTTACCCTAAAGATACAAACGTAGTGATCCGAAGGGGCACGTGCACCCGAATGTTTATAGCAGCAATGTCTACAATAGCCAAACTATGGAAAGAACCTAGATGTCCATCAACAGACGAATGGATAAAGAAGATGTGGTATATATACACAATGGAATACTATGCAGCCATCAAAAGAAATGAAATCTTGCCATTTGCGACGACGTGGATGGAACTAGAGGGTATCATGCTTAGCGAAATAAGTCAATCGGAGAAAGACAACTATCATATGATCTCCCTGATATGAGGGAGAGGAGATGCAACATGGGGGGTTAAGGGGGTAGGAGAAAAGTAAATGAAACAAGATGGGATTGGGAGGGAGACAAACCATAAGTGACTCTTAATCTCACAAAACAAACTGAGGGTTAATGGGGGGAGGGGGGTTGGGGGGGTGGGATTATGGACATTGGGGAGGGTATATGCTATGATGAGTGCTGTGAAGTGTGTAAACCTGGCGATTCACATACCTGTACCCCTGGGGATAAAAATATATTATATGTTTATAAAAAATAAAATTTTAAAAAATAAATAAATAAATAAATAAATAAAATACCCAACTTACACAACTGTTTGAAGGAGTTAAAAGTGTTGAACACGAAGCCAAGTCCATAATTCCCATTTGTCATGAATTTTCCTCTTTCTCTGAAGCATACACACACTCACGTCAAGTCTTAAAGTCAGTCCCTCCTTAGCTAAACCATGGCTACGCCCCGTCCTTTGAACCTAGATTAACAGAAACAATAATAATGCCTAGTGTTTGTTGAAACCTTTCCCTGTATGAATGCCTTTCATCTCTATACCCGTACTCCGGTTCGTCTTCCTTCCTAACACTTGTCTACCTGATACTATATATTTCTTTCTTTCAATATGTCTCCCTCTCTAAAATATAATCTCCACAAGTTCAGGATATTTTGTTTACTATTATATCACCAGCATCTGAAAGAATACTTGACTGTTAGTAGCATTCTTTATATATGTGTTGAATAAATAAATATAATCCCCTCACATGCTATGATCTAGGTAATATGATTAGCTCTTCTTTCAGGTAAGAAAACAGGCACCGAGTCATCAAGTAAGTTGTCCAAGGTCACACAGTACGTAGATGGTGGAGGCCAGATTAAAAGCCAGACTGCCCCTAGCCTTTCCAGGCTCTGCCCTGTGCCCTGTTGCCTCTCGGTACGCTGCCTGACCACTCTGGGAAGGCCTTCTTTTTAGCCCCTGCCTGTAGGAAGCATACCCGGACTGGGTTAAAATAAAATAAAAAATAAAATAAAACAAAATAGAATAAGATGATAAAATAAGGTAAAATAAGATAAAATAAAACAGAATAGAATCGAATAACACTAAAATAAACCAAAATAGAACAGAATAAAATAAAATAAACCAAAATAGAACAGAACAAAATAAAATAAAATAATTGTTCCCTTTGGAACTGCTGATGTTTACCATGAGCAGCAGCACAACTTCTAGAATGGGGACTAGTATGACAATCACTGCAGCCAGAAACGTATCCGCTCAGGGGCCACTGGCAGGGGCAGAGAAGAAAGCTACCAGCGCAGCCCTGGAAGGCTGGCGGAACCAATACCACCCCAGCATCTCGGAAAGCGAAGGCAGGTGACCCCACACGGTGGTTGCTCAGCAGACTACAATCCCAACTATGGTATAAAGATGATCTTTTGACAGCTGTTTGCTGTTGTGCCCTAAGATGAACCCTCAGCTCTTCAGAAACACTAAGGAAAAGCATGCCCCACATGGACGCCAGAGTGAGGAGTGTCAGGCTGACCTCATCTGCAGCCAGTGGGAACTGTCACATGCCAGGACTGTCTCCCAGGACCAAAGCCCAGGCATGGCTGGGTCAGCATGAAACCTGTAAGGAACCGCAGGGACTGGAGGCTCAGGTATGACGGCTGGGCAAGAATGCTGGTGTCACAAGGAAATACATCAAGAGAAGAGTGACAGAATTCAAATAGGATCCAAATTAACAGTATTCGACTTCTCTTTCACAGCAGTTTGTGAGACGTGACTGATATTTACAGAATCTGAAGGGAAGTATGTGGTTTTTGTCTAACAGCTAGTTTCTATAGTATTTCTACGTTTTAAAAAATTTCTTTACAGATAAATGTATGTCTCATTCTCTGGAACTCACTGCAAATCAACCTGGGATGGGAGCTGGGGACTGGGGCTGGGCCCGGGTGAACAAGATCGGCCATGAGTTTGTAACAGGTGAAGCTAAGGGATGGCGGGGGGTGGGGGGGGTGCGCAGTTAGGTTTACTCTTCACTCTTCTTTTGCCTCTGTTTAAAGTTTCCATGATAAAAATGATAAGATAAGGAAATAATGAAAACAACATTTACATAAGACACGTTGACCCCTCCAATGTGCGCAGTGCAATGCCGTGTGCCCTGTCTCAGGGCTCTGTCTCAAGGAGCTCAAAGTCCTAGCAAGGGGAAGAGAGCCTGCACCCTGTGAACCCAAATCCCAAGCAGGTGTTGGTACCTTGAGGTAGGGGAGGGAAAATCCAAGAGGGTTCAAGTTCCAGCTGCCTGGCTAGTACTGTGCTCATTGAAACAGCCTGTCATTAAGATCTGAAAAACTATTCCAAGCTAACTTACAGTGCCCACAGGGCTATTCACCTAGAGTCCACATCTCTCATCTCATGCGTCAAGGGATATGGCGGAAAAGTAGAGAAACGAATTTCCTTCCTGGACAGGACATTGCTGTGTCCCAGCATACTATTTTAAAGGAAATGCAAATATCTGGCTAGGAAAGAAGCTGAGATTTTACAGATGGATGTAATAGGTACAGTCACAATGGTGTCGGATGGAGAAAGTCTTCCAGTGATTAGGTGATCCTAGCAAAGTCTCTCAAAGAAGAGTTTGAGGCACTTTTTTCCTTTATTGAAATCATCTTGCCAAACAGGTAGCTATTCAAGCCTAGCACACTGAAGTTTCCTCTATCCTGGACAACGTAGGAGAAATGTTACCGACTGGTGTGGAGGATTTTCTTTTTCATGGTCCAGATTGATCCTCCTCCATTTTATCCCTTATCCACCTGCCAACCAACCACAGCACAGGTGGCCAAGTCTCTAGCGACTACATCTTGACCACCTTGATTGCACTTGGTGTCTCCAGCCTTCACCTCTACAGTTCATTTCCTGTTATGATCCAAGATGACAGACTACCTCCATCCAGGGAATCTTCTTCCAGCTTACTTTAAGTGCTCTCATTTTCCATTTTCCTAAGGTCTTAACAGCTCACCTCATTGCTGGCACCATGAACCACCTACATGAGCGAATTCCTCGGTGTTTTCTGTTCCCATGCCTGAAGTTAATAACATGAAATGCAGAAGCTACACTACAAAAAGGAAGTCAGGGACATACATATAATTTGGTACATAGGATTTAACTAACGCTTTCAAAGGAAAACTGTATAAAAACTATACTTTTCTTCCTTAAAAAAAAAAGATTTTATTCATTTGACAGAGAGAGACAGCAAGAGAGAGAACACAAGCAGGGGGAGTGGAAGAAGGAGAAGCAGGCTTCCCACGGAACAGGGAGCCTGATGCAGGGCTTGATCCCAGAACCCTGGGATCATGACCTGAGCCAAAGGCAGACGCTTAACGGCTGAGCCACCCAGAAGCCCCAAAACTATACTTTTCTAAGTTCCAGCAAAATGGAGACCATGTTAAATATCTGTAAGTAGTTACCAGTGGAGCAGTGTACATGTACTTTGTGAAATTTAAAGCATTCTCCAAAAGTTATTTCTTCTTAAGTCCCCTAATAAAAATCAAGCTCCTGTTCAGGCTAAGTTCTGAGCACATTTCTCAGATGCAAACGAGTGAGACTAAACTGACAAAATGTAGTAAGTGCTACAGCAGGTGGAGAGGAACACAAAGCTCCATCTGTGGTGCAGACATTTGCGTAAAGAAGTAAACAAGAAACAGAATCAGATCCTGAACTCAAGCAATTTCTAAACTGGTTGACTCAATCACATTAAAAGTTTCCTCATCCTTTGAGGCCAAATAAGGACACTTTCCTGGGGAACATTCCCTCATGGTTCAGAGCAGAGGCTCCAGAGGCAGGCTGTAGGTCCCCTGCTGAGGATCTGTGCAAACTACCCAAGCCACTTGACCTGTCTGACCCTTAGTTTCCTCATCTACAAAATGGACATAATCAGTTTACTTCATCCTCTGTGCGGATGCGGAGATCAGACACTGAGAGTTTTTGCAATGTCGCCTGGAGCCCAGCACTTTCTCCGTAAATACTCGCTATTTTTCATACCCATCCTTCCTTAAACAACAAAGCTTTCGACAGTCAAAGAAAATCCCCTCCAGGACAAGAATTAGGCAGTTAAAGTGTTAACAGTCCTAGAGAATCTAGGACTAGTGAATCAGCACTTTGCTCTCCCTTGTTTAGACCCTGTTTGTTCAGAAACACTGATTAACGTGCTCAGGGCAAGAGATCCAAGATGAATTTGAATGACAAGGAAAACAGCAAACCTTGAAACTGGGCAATTTCCTTGTCAAGGCTTTACTTTAGTAACTACATCTGGGGAGTTGGAGGGAGAAAGGGAGAGAGAGAAAGCAGATCTGCATGTACTGGACTGAGAGACCCTGAGGCTCAGGTTGGTATCCAGCCTTTTCAGGCACATCTGTCAGCTCTTCTCAAAGTGCTGACCAGGCGTGGCCCGGGGCCAGGGGACACCCAGTCACGTGGCCCAGATGGATGACCAGCTTGTTGTGAAGATCTGCCCAGATTACTCAGCCTCTGGTTCCCTCAAGGAAGTCACCCTTACAGGAAGAGGGATCATGACTTTTCATGAGGAGACACATGACCAAGCTTAGTAAGTAGAAGAACTAGGAGTACCTTTCTCCTGGCCTACCTTCAAGAGTTTATTTAAATATTTGACAAATCTTCTATTTGATTGTTGACACAGTTTTAAGTGGTCTTGCCCGCTTTGGTGCAGCTCCTGTCTTGAGAAATCTCTCACTTAGACACGTTGAAGTACAGTACGGTATAACGACCCCGCCCTCAGTGAATGTGGCTGTTTATAAAATAGTAATCACTGATACTAGAAAATTGTTAAGAGAGCTTTGAGAGAAACAAAGAGAAAGCCAAGTTTCAGAAACGTTTGGATTTTTTAAAAAAGATTTTATTTATTCATTTGAGAGAGGGAGTGAATGAGAGAGAGCACAAGTGAAGTGGGGGGGGGGGGGGGAGGAGCGGACTCCCTTCTGAGCAGGGAGCCCAATCAGGATGGGACCCTGGGACCTTGACCTGAGCTGAGGGCAGAGGCTTCATCAACTAAGGCACCCAGGCGTCTAACATTTGGATTTTACACTTCCTGTTTTGAAACATCATTTAGTTGATATCTTAAAAAAATGATGATGTTAGTATTTGTATCAATGTATAGATAAAAGGTATTCAGTGTTGAAAATGTATATATAAATTGAAAATATTCTTGAACTCTCTTTGGCTTCTGTATACCACTTATGATCACAGCAGCCTTAAGAAGATGCCGTTTCCAGCTCCTGAGATCCTGAGAGGCATCTGACATGTCAGATCCGTCACAAAGGAGTCATGGACTCCCAAGGGTCACTTAACTAACTGGGCCTCAAGTCAGGCACTGAAGCATTAGGAGAGGTCTCACTACTGTTTTCCACAGGCAGCTTTTTTCTTGGTTAAATAGTGTGTGTGTTTTTAAACCTTCACCATATGTAAAAACAATACTTTGAGATAGGCCTTCTAGAGATAGAACAGATAGCATAAACTGGAGGCAGCCTCAGGATTGGGCTTCCACCTAGAGCTGGCCACCTACAGTAAACACACAATAAATGCGTCTTCTATTCAATTATCAAGAGCTCCCTCTGCTGGTCAGATGGAATTCCTTTGTAGCCCCGCAGACACTGCTGAGAAAACCCATGCGTTGGAAAATTAGAAAAGAAGACAGTATCCATGGTGAAAGAGTCTTTGCAGGTCATTTGATCCAAACCCTTTACAAACGAAGACTCTGCCTATTATACTACTGGTATATTCCTAACTAGAAGAAATGGAGAAAGTCAGATAATTTGTTGAAATCATGGTTGACATATAGGTAGTCTAAGATACACTGACTGCGAGAGACAGCAAGTATGGGATTCGATAAGGTGAAAATAATCCACATGGCGGATGCTTTTTGGTTTTTGGACTGCTCCCTGCTCTTCTCAGAGAAAAAAGTAAAGGAGGACTTTTGACTTGGAGTCAAACTAATGTTCGAATCGAGTTTCCATCTCTACTAGCTGTTTCTTGGTGGAGATATTTAGCTCTCTGGCTTCATATCCTTCATCCTTAAATCCTGAGTCATAATACTCCACTAGGCGGAGGATAGACCACCTGACTAAAGCAGATCAGTAGGCACATAGCAAGAGCCCCAAAATTGTAGGAGAAGAAAGGATGGCTGCAGGTTTTGCTTATATCAACACTGTAGAGTAAGGATAGTTTCCTACATGCCCAACAGCTTTGTACCTTGAAAATGTGTAACACAGGGGCGCTTGGGTGGCTCAGTCATTAAGTGTCTGCCTTTGGCTCAGGTCATGATCCCAGGATCCTGGGATCGAGCCCCACATGGGGCTCCCTGCTAGGAAGGAAGCCTACTTCTCCCACTCCCATCCCCCTCCCCTGCTTGTGTTCCTGCTCTCACTGTCTCTCTCTCTCCTCGTGTCAAATAAATAAATAAAATATTTCAAAAAAAAGAAAATGTATAATACAACTAAGAGTTGTGAAGAAGTACTAGAAACTACACTTTAACCATCAGTTTAACACAAAGTCTTTTAAAGAGGTTAAATGAGAAACGTTTCTTGGATAAACTGTGTTTTTAAAACACAAGCTTTTGGAGCACCTGAGTAGTTCAGCTGGTTAAGCATCTGACTCTTGATATCGGCTCAGGTCGTGATTTCAGGGTTGTGTGATGGAGCCCTGTGTCAGGCTCTGTGCTGGGCATGGAGCCTTCTTGGAATTCTCCCTCTCCCTCTCTCTCTCCCCTTCCCCTCCCTCTCTCTCCCCTTCTCTAAAAAATAAATATATAAAAACACAAGCTTTTATTTGCTACCTGGAAAGTCTTTTCTGGGCTTGCTATCACTCTAACTCAAAAAGACAACTCCTTCTCTGGTTTCTTTCTCTCTTCTCACGTGTCATTATATTGCAGCTAGAAGAACCCAACTGACACTTGGCACTTTTCTGCCTGGAAATCTCTCCATGGGATTCATGATGGTCTTAGGTGCCTTTTCTATTTTACACGTTAGTAAACTTTATGTAGCACACGTCACTTTTCTTCAGCCACCGAGGTCCCCTTCCTCACGGTCTTCAGCCCCCACCAGCACTTCCCTGAGGACCTGTCAACTGTCATTGATGGTATTCTCGAAACCCTCCTAGCTTGCTTTCTCCAACTTCTCAGGACTCTATCAGTTTCCACTCATCAATCAATCCCATAGCCAAGGCCACGTTTCCATCCCAATTATCTACTGCTGCATAAAAAGCCACCCTAAAACCTCGTGCCTAAAAGCAACAGTTTATTAACATGTCCCAAGGTTTTCTAGGCCACCTGGGCTCAGTGGGCAGTTCTTCGTGGCTCTGTCCCTTACAGGTGCCCTGCCAGATGGCAGCTGGGGCTGTATGGCCACCAGAGTTCACTCATGGGACTAGCAGTTGGTGGTGGCCACTGGCTTGGAGCTCAGTTGGAGTAAGACGTGCCGCTTCCAGTCGGCGACGGGAGAAGAATTAGGCACAAACAAGTCAGCTGCAAGAGATTGGGAGCAGGGGACAACAGTCGAAAAGGACTGCGGCCACGAGCAACTCCACAGTCTCACTTTTATTAGATAGAAACAATAGCCAACAGAAGGACCGATGAAGGTCAAACGTTAGTCACGTCTTGAGGACAGCGAGGAGGAGGATAAAGTTTATAGTTAACCAAGCACATTCAAAGGACTCATCTAACTAACAACAGGCGCTTCTGGAAAGAGAAAGGAGCGATAACGGAAAAGGGAAGCAGGCGGTTTTCATTCCACCCTGAGCTGACTGGGCGTTCCCGGGTTGGGCAGGCCGGGCGTTCCGGGCTGCCCGGCTTCTGTGAAGGGGCGGCCTCCCGCCCTGAGCGAGCCGGGCATCCCCAGCTGCCCAGCCTCACGGTCGTATATCGTCCTTCTCCCCTAAGACCTGTTGCCAGTATATGTATTTCTTAAGGCCATATCTAAATGTGCTTGGCAACTAGTGAAATCCTCCAAGGGTTACAATTTAAGTAACAAATTGTTCCGAGGGGCAGCAGCAAGACGGAGCACCACACGTGGTTTTACTGAGGGTTTGGGCTTCTCATGATCTTGCAGCTGGGTTCCAAGAGGGCATACCCCAAGAGTGAGCATGCTAAGAGGGGGGGAACAGAAGCTGCCAAGCCACTTATAAAGCATATCTGGCACCAGCATGGTCACTTCTGGCATGTTCTGTTGGCCAAAGCCAACATGGGGTCAGGGGTTGGCATGGGGTCACGGGGTCAGCAAGGGGTCATGGGGCCGGCAAATTTGCAAGCGCTGAAGACATCATCTCTACCATTTCATGGGGAGTGGCAAGGTTACTCTGCACAAAACAAGTGAGACCAGATTATTGTCACAGCTATCATTGGAAACTACAGTCTGCCATTTAAGGATTTAAAAAAAAAAAATTCCATCAACTCAAGAAAGGTAAGAGAGGAGAAAAAAGGAGCACTGAAAAAAATGAGACAAATAGGACAAGTGAAGAGATACAGTAAAGTCTAAATATGTAATCATCACCATTCCTGAAAATAATAAAGTCGCTCATTAAAAGAAAAAGGTTGTCAGAGTAAAACATAAATACATGAGGTTTCATGATGCACACAGGAGACACACCTAAAACATATGTAAGAACAGAGTATAAAGAGTGAAAGAAAATATAAATATATAAATATATTTATATATAAATATATAATATATAAATATCTTATGATATATATTTATATACAAAATATAAATATATAAATATAAATATATATAAATATAAAGAGTGAAAATGATTTAAAAAGATATATGGCAAATTCTAACCTGCAGAGAGTTGAGTTAGCTACTCAATTCTCTCTATAGCTACAGACTATACAGATTTTGAGACAAAAAAAAATCATTATCAAATACAAAAAGAGTCACTGCATAATGATGAAAACTTTATTTCACTGGAAAGATCTGACAATCAAATTTCATAAAACTGAAAATATTTTTTAAATTATGAACATAGTGAATATTATCTATGTGGTAAGCAGTAACCCAATAGCAAGCAAAACTGTATGCTTTATTACTTAAATAGTTACACAAATGTGGTATTTTTTAAAAAGCAAAGAAGTGATAAGCACCAAATTCATAACAATGGATACCTCTAGAGGGAAGGCACGGGATTGGATAAGATAAAATACAAAGACAAGCCCCGTGGTATTGGAAATATTTTCATGCTTGTGTTGGGTATGGGTTCTTGGGACTTTGTTCATTTTATTATGCTTCTCAATTTACATGTCTGTTTCATATATTCCTTTGAATATATTACATATTATATAATAAAAGGTTAACATGAAAAATTACATGAATCAAGCTTTATGGGGGAAACAAAAAAAATAAGATATCAAAACCACAACCTCATCAAATTAATGATCTGAGTGTTTTTCCATGGTCCTAGACCATGGTACTAGTCCTTTGTTTATAAGTTTTTTCTGTCCTATTTTCCAACCTGAAAGTTTTCTTAAATTGGTTCTTACTCTGTCTAAAGATGATGTACTTCAGGTTTTTGAGCTTCCTGAAATAACAGATGACAGTGTGTGTATCTGTGTGTGTGTTGGAAGGGATGGAAGAGAGGGAAGAGTCCATTCTTTTGGCAAGAGTATCTAGAGGTAAGCAGTGTACAGTAGGTAAGGGAATGGATTTGAGAGGCAGGTAAACTTGGGTTTGAATCTTGGATTAAATATTCCTTAGTGTGTGATCTTGGTCAAGTTGCTTATGACTCTGAAATTTGATTCCCATATCTATAAAATGAGAATAATGCCCACCTCACAGTGTGTGGTGCAGGTAAAGAGAAAACCATATAAAGAAGTTGGGTCCAGTGCCTGATATAGAATGTATATGCTTTGATTTTTACTTTTTATTCTAATTTTAATGAGATCCTCAACTGGTCTATGACCCAAAAGATTGAGCAGCACTCTTAGAAGCAATAATTTCCCTTAATTCTGTGTATTTAGCCCTCACTTGTCCACAATAAATGACCAAAATGCCCACGAGCTATATTTGTTCACTGTAACAAACAAGCACAATGTTAGATTCCGGGGATAAGTAAAGAGCTCGCTTTCAAAAAAAAAAAAAAAAAAAAAAAAACCAGGATGTAAAAAGACCCTTTTATTTAAATACAACATTCATAAGGTACACAGATCCTAGGCGTACAGCTCAATTCATTTTCCCAAAGTGTACATTCCTTACCACGTGGGGCCCAGATCGGGAAATAACATTAGCAGCAACCCAGGCAGAGACCCCCAACCCCTCCGGTCACCGCCCCACTTCTCAAGGCAAACCACCATCCTGACCTCCACCATCGGGGCAGACACCGACTTTGAAAACGATACATTAGAATATAGGATGAAACGTATATGATGTCCTAGCAAAAAGTATGCGAGATTTAGAGCGAGGCACGCTTCAGTTCCAGCCCAGCAGATCCCGGGAAATGGAGACGCACTCTTTATGAACTGAACAGCGGTAAGGATTGGAAATACTATGGCTCAAATACCCAGCACGGTACCGGCCCTTGCTGACAGCCCATTTCTTCTCATGACACTAAGAGACCCAGAAGACAGTTGGGGGTCCTCCTTCCCACTCAAATGTGATAACAGACGCGAGGGTACCGTTTACATGTTATCCAAATATAAAGTGTTATGTGAAGATACAGTCCGGCGTGAGCTCTCTGGGCTTAAAATTGTTAGCTAATTTCCTGTCATCTCCGTTAAAACAGTACAACAGTCCAGCGGACTCTGAGTTCCAGGTGTTCCAACCTCTGAAACGGGTCAGACCTTGAGTGCACCGTGTTTAGGCTGGCGCCCACAGTCTCCTGCCAAGAGAACAACCGTTTTTCTGAGGTGGAGCGATTGCCAACATAAGCACTGAATGGCGTCTGTGACGGTGCATCCTCGTCAGGCCGCGTCTGAAGAAACAGACTTTAGGAAGAGGCGACACCCTCTGCTAACCAAAGGCAGCTCCTTGGCCTTTAGAAGATGGCGGCGTCATGCTGCCCGCCCGCGGGCAACTGTTTCCGCCCCGCGACGGATGTGAGGTAAGTGGTAAGAAGGCTTTTTTAAGTGGAGGTAAAAAGCAGATATTCCAAGGTTCAGTTCGATGGAGCACACATGCCTGTGTGTGCACGTGTCCACCACTCCCATCCCCGGGGAGGAGAACGTACAATCATGCATTCAATAAAACCTCGCGGTTTGAAGGGAAAATGACTAAAGATAAGTACAGACCTAACATTTCCGGAGCTCCTGACAGACGCTGTGCATTATCTCATTTAATTCTCAGAACATTCCTATAAGGTGGATATTGCTATCCTTATCTTATTAAGAAGAAGATGAGGCTCGGAGGATGTAGGCAACTTGGCCATGGTGACATAGCTGGTAACTGGCAGAGCTGAAATATGAATCCAACTCTGACTTGACCCCCCAGCTGAGCTTCCGAGAACTCATGGTATCGTCCATCAAGGTCCATAGTAACCACTGTGGAAACTCTGATAATTAATACAGCTTATGAGATGTAACCACCAAAATGGCTATGCCCATCTAAGAACCCCCAACGCAGTACATAATCTTTCAGGGAACGTATTTTTGAAGGAATATGAACAACTTAGAGTGTGGTGAGAGGAGTGACCCTAAAGGAACCAGACCGCACATTTCCGAACCCAAAAAGCTAATAATGGTAGGCCTGAAAAAAAAAAAGAAGGCTTCTAAGAGTTTCAACATTTGAACTGTTGGCTGTCATTACAGTAGAGTTACATATCCCTAGATGCAGACACGAGCAGTGGACCTGAAACCAATGAACTAAAGCAAACCAGAAGATAGCTTTCTAAAAGACAAAGAGTTCTGGGGTGCCTGGGTGGCTCAGTAGGTTAAGCCTCTGCCTTCACCTCAGGTCATGATCTCAGGGTCTTGGGATCGAGCCCCATGTCTGGCTCTCCGCTCAGCGGGGAGCCTGCTTCCCCTTCTCTCTCTGCCTGCTGCTCTGCCTACTTGTGATCTCTCTCTCTGTCAAATAAATAAAGTCTTTAAAAAAAATAAAATAAAAGACAAAGAGATCTGAGGGTGGCTCAGTTAAGAGTCCAACTCTTGATTCAGCTCTGGTCATTACCTCAGGGCTGGGGAGTGAGTCCCATCCCAGGCACAGGTGCTGGGCATGGAGCCTGCTTAAGAGTGTCTCTCTCCCTCTGCCCCTTATCACCACCTCTTCTTTCTCTCCCCCACCCTTCAATTAAAAAAAGAAAAAGAAAGAGAGAGAGAGAGGGATCTGAAAATGGAATGGCCTGCCTTGAGAGGTAAAAAGATTTCCATCACTGGCAGGTTCAACAGAAGCTAGAGAACATCTCATCATGGACAATGAAATTAGGACTTGAATTCTCACATAAATTATAACAAATAATATGAACTAACTTAATAACGACTGGACTTTGGATAATCTTGCAAAGAGGCAGCTAGTCAACTGGGAGCAGCAGGCCTGGGGCAGGAAGGGCTGGTCAAAGATGAGGGAAAAGGTAGGGTTTCCATCGAAAGAGGCACCCTTAAAAGAACTCACGGAATCAAGTAAATGTCCTCTAGAGTGGCTGAAGCTGTCAAGTGTAACAATCGAGGTAGGCTGACAGATGTGATTCCCACCACTCTGAACTAGAGGAATAGAAGTGACCAGTTTTATACGAAGAAAAGCCTGGAGCAGCTAGATCATAGAATATGTCAGAAATGAACACAAGTCCTTACAGTAGTAGATCCTCAGTTCTGGCACACCTAATGCCTGGCAGCATCCCTGTCTTGAGTATCATGATACTTTAGTATCCCGATCAATTACCCTTTGTTCCAGCCAGCCTGGTTTTCTCTCACTTGCTGTTAAGAGTCTTAGTACATAGTAGAATACTGTACATTAAGCAAAACAAGGAAAAACAAAGAAGTTTTGGGAAAAGTGTATTTGCATTTGAAACTTTTAGACCCAATTGTTCCAACAACAAATTAAGCCTTTCCTCAACCCAGATCTGGATTTAGGTGTTCTTCCCATGTGTTTCTATAAGCAGAGAATTGGCCAATTTGTACACACTCACTAGATTATAAATTCCACATTAGCAAGGGCTTGTATTTTTTATGTAACCCCTCATTTTTTATATAATCTCACATTGATCTAACCCAGCATCTGGCATTCATTCTTTTATAAACAAATGTAGACTTATTACTATGTTCAAACTCTGACCTTCTATACCAGAAAATAGCAGCTTATAATGGAAACAAGTGGTCTCTATGTGGAGGCAAGCAGTGTTGCTGATGAATCTCAATTTACTTACTAGCAAAATGGGAAAAAAACCTTTATTCCAACTTTATACTTCAGGTATGTACCATTTACTCAAAATCTAAGTCACCTCACACTTCCCACGTCAAGTAATGACAATCAGAGTACAATTTCTTTTACTATCCTGATACATAGGATTTCTTTTCATTTTAATCCTGTAAGGTTTCCTTTTATGAATCTGCCACAGGTGTGCTACTCAGATCCCTTTGACCAACTCACCGGCTGTGTGGCCTCGGGCTGAAGACCCGGCGGTGATACTGGGGGCTAGCCATTTCCACCCAACTGCTCTGAAGGCAGGCTCTTCTATGGAGCTCCCCATGGGACTGACAGCTACTTTGTCAGCTCTGCGTCACTGAATGGCAGCGTTCCATGGTTAGCCTCGCAGGCCTGCTTTAGCCCTCACTGGACCATTTTGCACTTCTTATTCCACGTTAGTTAGCTTTAACTCCTGGAGAATACTGGGGTAAAATCAGACTAGTTTGTTTCCAGTCTAACCTATTAATTTGGTCTCTTTCTCATTTACTTAACCTCTGCTGGTGTTAATAATGATACTACTTGAAAGGCTTTCCTTCAGCCTATGCCATTTTAGCTTTAGCATCACCAAAAGCATTTTAAGTCCAGTACAAGACAATGATTTTTTTCTTCACATAAAACTTTGCAATTTTACCAGCAGATATTCAAATATATTTCACTGTATTCAGTAAAGATACATTTATTTTATGATAAAAACAAAAACAGAATCTTAAAAGCAGAGACAAAAAAAACACACCAAACCTCAGTAGCGCCATCTTGTGGTGTTTGATGGGAACGGTCCACTACTCGTTGTTTAGGAAAAGGCCTTTTGCAGTCGTAACACCTATCATCTTCTATCGTTTAACCAAGGTTTTAAAATATGGCCAAATAACAAAAAATGAAGTTAAATCAAGTCTTTTAAAGTTGGTGAGTACATACAGGTCTTATTTTCCTTTTTCTGAGCCTTGAGATAAAACCATATTCTCTCCCCAAATCTCTCATCAGTAGACTAGTAACTTACTTTTTGTTTGTGCTGTTTATTGGTGTCTGACATTTCATAAGCATTTTCTATCTTTTGTTTATCTGGCTTCTCTACCAGAATATGAAAACAGAGCCTTTATCTGTCTTATTCACCCTTATAGTCCTCAGGGCCACTTGACATATAATAAGTATGTAGAACTTTTTGAATAAATGAATCTTTTAACTTATGAATGGCTACATATAAATCAGTCTTGGAATTAGAAAAAAATCACCTCACAGAATTTTCCTGTAAACTTAAACATCTTGGGGGGCACCTGGGTGGCTCAGTGGGTTAAATCCTCTGCCTTCGGCTCAGGTCATGATCCCAGGGTCCTGGGATCGAGCCCCGCATCGGGCTCTCTGCTCCTCATGGAGCCTGCTTCCTCCTCTCTCTCTGCCTGCCTCTCTGACTACTTGTGATTCTGTCTAAAAAATTAAGTCTTAAAAAAAAAAAAAAAAAAACTTAAACATCTTGGGATAAGAATTAACAGAGCCACCAAAGAAGTGACGTTCACAGCCAATCAGGGAGAACCAAAAAGCTTGGCTACAAGAAATTAAGGCTAGACCAGACCGGTGTAGGGATCCTTTTAGATATGCCCAAAATTGTGTTAATTACTGAAAACGAATGCCTGAAGGGAGTTTTCATCTCACACAACCACATTTACAACTCTGACATACACATGCAGCCCATGCTTGAATATTTATAGGGATACAGAATTGCGACCTCACAAGACAACCTATCAATCACATTTTGAGGTCTTAAAATTACTAACAGTAGTTTAAGAGAGTCACAAGAATAATTATGGACCAAAAAGTTAGTATTATCAGTTAATTAAATCACATACATAAATGGCCTTCTTGGCGCAGTGGGTGGCAGGTCAGTCTCATAAAAATACAAATACAAAAGTTATTAATTAGAAAACTTATTTATTTCTGCTCCTTTCATACATCTTATTGTGCATGAAACAGTCCTGCATACAAATCTGAATAATGTGCTGTCACACACTCTGTTTAAAGGCAAAGCACCACACGTAAAGCTGATCTGTCCAGAATTCTCAGCTCATGGACTCTTGCTTCCTGCTTTTACATTAATTTTTGAAAGTCAGAAAATGTCATCTCCAAAAAATGTTAAGGGGGCTGTAAAAAATAATCACTTTATTCAACATTATAGTTGTAGAAACAGAATTATTTTCTTTAAGAAATGAAAAACTAAGAAAATGCCACCTAACATCGTTGATATGTCAGTATAGGCCAGCAGGAATAAATACTGTAATGAGCTTGTCTCTTTGATACCACGCAGACATTCTAGGTCAAGCTTTAATATGCTTCCTAGTTTCACTAGATGCTTCTTTTCTGCTGCTTCGCTCTTTTTCCGTATTTCACATCAGAGGATTGGTACAGCCTTTAAAACTTCATCAATAGGAGCAAATCCAATATCCACTGATTTCTTCTCAAAAGGCATTTTTTTAACCCATCAGATAGCCCCTGTAGGAATAAAATTTATAAACACAAAAAGTGAAAAGGAAGCAAATTCCAAAGCGCCCAAATTTTATGATGAATCAAATGACCATCTAAAAATATAATTGTGTGATTCCTCCTCATGGTTTTTACTTCGTATCTTGCCTCCCCAATAAATGACTACATTACTGAGCTTCATTTCCATTACCCTTTCCCCTCAAAGGGTAAAGTTATAAACCAATAAGCTCCAAATCTGCAAGCAAATGGAAAGCCACTCACACCTGCGGGGCAGGTAAAAAGCCAGGCCATGAAGCCTCCTTCAACCAGGACTGATTTAAAATGCAAGCACAGCAGCTAGGTTATCGGATATCCTCAAAACACAGAATTAACAACAAAATCAAGAAGAGGAAGAAAAGGAAAATGACAACAGGTATAAGATGATAAAAAGGAGAAATGGCAGGTTACACTAAGGAAATCAACTAAAAACTGGTAAGTGCTGCTGTGTCTAATTAAGTCTGAACCTAAAAGGACCCTGAGTCAAGAAGGCAAAATTATGCTTCATGTTCACTGTCCAGCAAGTAACAGTTATCAAATAATAAATATTTGCTAAATACAAATGTGAATGTTACAGAGGCAATAAAACACTTTAGAAAGTGGTCTGTCATAAAGGAGTAAAAGTGTTTTAGCACGTGTAGAATTAAATTTCAGTTACACAGAAAAATCATGTATATGCATTCTCCTAGTCCCTAAATGACATTGAGTAAAGTATTATTATTTTCTTACTTTTATTTTTCATTCCCCCTTCCTTTAGAATTTCTTTGCTGAACTGATCCTGTGATCTTAGGACTTAGAGGGGAGCTCCCTAGCTTTTCTCATCAGGTTTAATAAACACTAGCTCAAACTGCTAAAAAGGCGATTTTTGCCACTCTGACTAAAACAGGCCTTTTTAGGGGTGGCTGGGTGATTGAATCAGCTAAGCATCCAGCTATCGGTTTCAGCTCAGGTCATGATCTCAGGGTCTTGGAACTGCCAGCGCCAGGAGGCTCATGGTCAGCACGGAGTCTGCTTGAGAATCTCTTTCCTCTCCTTCTGCCCCTCCCCCCACTATCTCTTTTTCAAATGAATAAATCTTTAAAAATAAATAAATAGAAAATAAAACAAGCTTTTTTGGTCCTAAATTGCATAGTATCCATTCAATAGACTATTTTATACAGCTTTATAATAGACTTGCCTACAAGTGGAAACCCATCCCTCCACTCCCAACCAAACACTTTGCCTAATTTTAGGACATCACAGCATGATACAGCACACCATCTTTTATTTTTTTAATTTTTACAATTCTTTTAGGTCAGAAAACAACCCTAATAGTGAAGACTTTAGAGAATCTCATGACCATTACTTTTCAGAAGAACCAAGCACAAATTTGTACCATCTCCCACCCAGTATCTAAACATCATTTCAATTCTTTAAACCTGTGCACATTTAAAAGGTACCTAATGCACACACACAATCCCACATACATTATCTTTTGAATTATATGAGAAGAATTTTATTTTCAAAATGAAAACTGTTTTTCTGTAACTCTGTACTAGTACCATAAAACTATTAGGCACCAAAATTTGATTTTTCACTTTAAATGTATTGTCATATTGGGGCACCTGGGTGGCTCAGAGGGTTAAGCCTCTGCCTTCAGCTCAGGTCATGATCTCAGGGTCTTGGGATCGAGCCCCACATCGGGCTCTCTGCTTAGCAGGGAGTCTGCTTCCTACTCTTCTTTCTCTGCCTACTTGTGATCTCTATCAAATAAATAAATAAAATCTTTAAAAAAAATGTATTGTCATAAATGCAAATGGTCAAGAAATAGTCATTCATTTTATTAGTGCCCATGTTTCTATAAAAAAAATATGGCATCAGGGGCATCTGGTTGGCTCAATGGGTTAAGCTCTGCCTTCGGCTCAGGTCCTGGGATTGAGCCCCACACTGGGCTCTCTGCTCAGTAGAGAGCCTGCTTCCCCCTATTTCTCTGCCTGCCTCTCTACCTACTTATGCTCTCTGTCAAATGAATACATAAAATCTTAAAAAAAAAATATGGCATCAAATAAAGCCATACTTTGATTTGTAAAATTTTATCTGTAAGGGAGACATCAGGTCCCTAAAAAAGCATAAATTAAACAATATAAAACAGTACCAATTCACTGCTATTGGGTTTTTTTTTTTCTTTTTAAAGGTTTCTTTTACTAAAGATATCAAACTCTTTGTAACAAAGACTTCAGCCCTGGAGGTCATCGTGATGAATGTTATGCAGCATAGCCATCCATTACCTCAGATGCTAGCAACTTATTTGATCTGAAAGCAACCTTGGTTAGTGGTGTGTTTTAATGTCTTTTTGCTATTGCTGTTCCACTTAGGTATCAAACTGTTTATGTATGTTGGAACTTCAAAGATCATTTGTGTGCAAAAAAGCCATATTCCCTCCTTACTGGTGGTACTAACCACGGCCCTACTGTGTGCAACATGTAGGCCCACAGACATGGCTCATCATCTTGTTTGGGGTCTACAAACATTCCAGAAAATGCAATACTGTTGCTTCCCTTTCTCTTCTAAAATTGTCCGTTGTTTCTTCCTGCTCTGCACCCAAGGAACCAGGCTTTAGGAGGTGCAGATGAGAAATCATATTAAAGAAGGAACCATAAATTCCCTCCCCTTAAAAATCTAAATCCTAGATTTAGCTGAATGACAATTTACAATTTAGATCACTGTTCTGTTTGGATTAAATCTAAATATAATTTACACCTGGAAGATTATATATAAAGGGAGTATACCCTATTTCCTATTGTTCACTTAGTCGACAATCTTGGATGCCAGCCTACAAATGGGGACAAGAAGACAAATATTTACATAAATAACTGAAACAGTAAGATGGAGGCAATCAGAGTATTAAGCACTTTCCAAAGCTTTTGTTTTTAAGCAGTAGATAGCTCTAGTATCCTACAAATCAAATGCCTGAGCTAAAAAGAACAGCACTTACATCCTAAGGAGAGGACCTAAAACAGTAAAGAATGAGCAGCTTAAGGCAGAATAAAAATAAATCTCTTTCTATGGGCAAAATCAGCCCACTTCTGATCTGCTATATGCCTCCAAAAAGTTTTGGTTAATTTGTAGTGGCCTCTTGATCTCTCTGGGAGCCTCCTCTTTTCCTGTTTTGCTATGGAAAATTTCAGCCTCTTCCATACCAATATACCTTTCTCAACGGAGGAGGAAAAAAAAGGAACAAAAAGAGGATGCTGAAGTACATAATTCTTCATAAAATTTAGCCAATGGCCAAAACTATTTTTTTAACAATTTCATTTATTTACCAGAGAGAGAGCACAAGCAAGGGGGAGGGGTAGATGGAGAGGGAGAAGACTCCCGGTTGAGCAAGAAGCCCAATACGGGGCTCGATCCCAGGACCTGAGCCAAAGGCAGAAACTTAATCAACTGGTCCACCCGGGCACCCCAAAACTATTTTCCCCAGACAAATAAAAGAACCACTGGCAGAAGAGTCTGAGGGAACCACATGGATACACAGATATTCATTCAGTTGACAAAGAACTCTGCTCTCTTTTCCCACCCTGCTAAGATGTGAACATGACTGCAGGATTAAGTACTACTGACTTCCTAGGGGAAGACTGCCCATTCTACTCCAGATGTGTGACAGACAATGGAGAGGTGAAGCCACAGAACAAATGAAACCCACACACCTTCCTGTATTTCCTTTTTTTTTTTTTTTAAATATGGAATGTTTCACGAATTTGCGTGTCATCCTTGCGCAGGGGCCATGCCAATCTTTCTCTGTATCGTTCCAATTTTAGTATATGTGCTGCCAAAGCGAGCACCTTGTATTTCCTTTTAATGTCTCTTATAATAAAGGAGTATCAGTTCTTAGAAATCACTGACACTTGATGTTTAACCTAGTCCCTAAAAAATGAGTTTACTAAGAGCTAATCTCTGTATGGTATGTCTACCCAAGGTTCCTGCAATTACTAATTCATCCATAGGTGAAATCAGACTATAGGTAAATGTGATCAGACTTGTCCACATTTCAAATTAATGATCTCAAATGGAAATATAAAAGCTGCCATAAAACCAATTTGTTTTTGTTCTAAAGATATTTTGTTTTCTGAAACAAAATGTTCTTATCAGGCCTGTAAACATAAATTCCTTCCTCTTAAAAATTTAAATCCTAGATTTAGCTCCATCTCGCTCTCTCTCATGAGTGTGTGCGCGCACGCGCGCACACACACACACACACACACACAAATACACACACGTATAAAATCCTTTTCCCAAATTTTTGGTGAGGTAATAACCATCTTCCTGTCCAAGGCTTAACAGGTTTTTCTCACATCATTATTCAGAGAGCAGCAATAATTAATGTCTTGAAAATATTCCCTACTATCACTATTACTACTGGAATCCCATATTGTATACATTAACCAAAAAGCAATTTAAAGAAACAGTATCTCCAGTCAGTGGTCAGTGATATAACAGGAAAATAACAGTAGGGAGAAAATACTCAGAAAGACCTGCTACTGATTTCAATTTTACTACTAACCATAGCTATAACCTCAAGCAAGTCACAAATTTCTTTGGTTCTCAGAAATGTCACTGGTTTAAATGAAGGTTAAATTAAATCACCCGTGATTTTACGTGATCCAAATCATTATTTTACCAACTTGCAACAGAAGGTAAATTGCCGATTATACAAAGTACTTAATAACTTACGGCAGTTTCATTCTCATGAATACTCTAGCCATGAAAAAACTCAATAGGACACAGACGAATCCAATGAATAGAAGAAGAAATCTATTGAGTTTTGGAATGTTTGGTGCATTCGATCGGTCCAAGATTATGAAACCTAAACCTCCCATTGTAAACAGGAAGCTGGATGCGAGTCCTTCCATAATATATTGTCCATTTACTCTGAAAAAGACCACAGCAAAACAGTGAGTAAAAATTCCCAGAAAAATAAAATACTTGTCTTTGGACTGAAATTCCTATTTCTGCTAAAATATTTTTGTGTTTATTTTTTATTCTTACTGTTAAAACTATTTTACCACATTTCTGTGTATTCTTGTCAACAAAATTTATTTTTATTTAGCCTATTATGTATCAAACACTGTTCTAGGTTCTGGGGATACAACAAAAATCTGTCTTTATGGAGCTTTTATTCATAAAGTTTTAAAACCTCAACTAACAAAACTGTCTATTTAAAATCAATGCTGAGAATTTACTAGCATAAAAAGCCAGTCAGTGTATGTATATGAACTCTTCACCCAGAACTTTTGTTTAGCTTTTAAAAATTATGGCATTTAAATTTCTATTATAAATTTCCACTTCTGAATTGGTTAGGAATGTTTCTAGAAGTTTTATGAGAATTTATAAACCTCTTAGGGCACCTGGGTGGCTCAGGTGGCTAAGCATCTGTTTGGTTAAGCATCTTGGTTTTGGCTCAGGTCATGATCTCATGGATCATGGAATCAAGCCCTGCATGGAGCTCCACAATCAGCAGGGAATCTACTTGAAGATCCTTTCCCCCTGCTCCTCCCCCAACTCACATGTGTGCATGCACCTACTCTCTCTCTAAAATAAGCAAATAAATCTTTTTAAAAAATCAATCAATCAATCAATGTCTTATTTCAAAGGGAAAATTTTAAAAGCAAGTGTTATTATCCAGGGCTCCATGAACCCCACAAGGATTTCCAGCAATCTATAAACCCTTAGAATTATATGTGAATTTTTATATGTATGTATATCTGATTTTTCTGGGAACAGAGCTTTCATGGATTCCCAAAAAGCAAATTCTTCTGTTAGAGGGATAATTTATACATAGGTATCTGTTACAGAGGTATGTATTTTTTGTTAGCTAATTGCTTTAATTGAAAACACAATACAGGTACTAGGCTCAAAATTCAAACAGTGCCAATGACAACACTACGAAGGGTTCCCCAATCATCAAGATTGCCTATTATCTAGATTTCCCCCACTCCTGGAGAATCACAGTAATCTTTTCAGAATATTCTATGCAGGAATACCATAAAAGTAAGTATAAACGCAAATATATAGCTATATTTGATAGACAGTTATCAAGTGAATTTTAGAAAACAATACAATAAGCACTGCTCCAATGAACCAAACCACACTGGAATGGTGCTTCATTACTGAAATGGAGTGCCCAAGTATCCAAAATTATTATTTTTTTATTTGATAGTATAATCCAGGGGTCCCCAGATTTCTTCCTTAAATGGCCAGACAGTACATGTCTTAGGCTTTCAGGCCACATGGTTTATGTCACGCTTACCACTGTAGCTTGAAAGCAGCTACAGACAGTATATAAACAAATGGGCATGCCTAGTTCCAACAGAACATGACTTATAAATAAATAGGTATGTACATCTTGCTGCTCCCCAGAAGAGTCTAAGTGTATTTTAAACCAATACCTTCCTTTAAATAAGCGATCATGTCAATCACTGTGAAACACTTTATGTCCTATAAATAAGTAACATACTTCTATTCTTGCCCACTTCCTGCCATTTTAGCTACTATCTAAATGCAGATGGACCCACAGGTTTCAATATATTTTAAAAAAATATCCATACTCCAGCAACCTTCCTTCCCACCAAATCATTCAAAAAGTTAAGTGTTACCTGTAGGCCAAGAAAGCTACTGGTCTCTGATGTCCATGTTCATCGGTCATAGAACCAACACTTGGAGGTTCAACAATAACATCATAAATTATTCCTGTATGAAAGACAATAGTATAGATTAGAATGGATTCCTAATTTTTAAAAAGGATTAGTTTTCATGTCTCTAAAGGATCATTTATATTTCAACAAGACTACTGAGATATATTATGATAATCAAGTGAAGCCCAGCTAATATCCTAAACTTTAGATACACCATTCAAAAATTCAACCCAATACTTCAGATTATCTCTAAAACAGGTGTTTGATAAATTCATTCAGTAACTGTTTCTAATACTCCACAATAAAGGAGATTTAATATTAAAGGTTGTTTTTAGTTCAAGAAAATGTTCCACATATGCTTGGATACGTTTCTATCAATTGAGAGGTAACTGGAGAAATTTTCTTGCTTAAATATAAAATAAGGAGACATTTTTAAATCATACCAACAGGCAGACAAGCAATACTAGAGATTCGTGATCATTAATGTTAACGTCCATCACTTAGGTCATGATGTCACTGTGTTCATTAATACTAATGTCCATCAAAATCAATTGTTTTCCCAATCTCCCATTGCCAGCATCTATTCTTTACCTTTTCTACCATCCTCCAAAAACCTTACTTCCAGCTTTTCTTAAGCATAGTAAGACTGTGTCTCCCTCACCCTGGACTAACAAGCAATCACACAGAAATTCCCTAATTTCTCCACTACCACCAAATCTATAAACTAGTATCTGCATCCATCCTTCCTTCCTTCCTTCCAGCTACAAGAAAGAAAGAGTCCCTCCTTCTAACAATGTGAGATTCCTTCTGCAATTATCAGGACTCCATCCTTTTCCACCTTCTCACAGACTTGGATCCTTTGGCCATCTCTCTTCCTTCCTAAACTTTCAACCTCTCCTTCCCTATGTCAAGTTTCCCTTGACTCCAGACCCTCCTAGTTAACATCCTATTTCTATGCTTCCTTTTTGAAACAATGCAGACTGCCTTCTGGGGGGAAAAAAAAGGTAAACTTTTCTCCCTTTCCTCATTTATCCTTCATTCTTCAACTCACTCCAACCTGGCACCTGCCTCCACTGATCTTACTCTTGCTAAAGTTCCCAATAATCTCCAAATTCCATGGACATTTTTCAGTTGTCTTAGGAGGCTTCCCAGAGGCACTCAACCCAGTTTACTAAACCCATCTTCTTTAGGGGAAAATTGGCTTTTGTGATACTCCTGTCCACACTTTCTTGCTACATCTCTAACAGAGCCTGTTGTATAAACCCACTAAATGTTGGGAATTCCTTAGGACCTGATGCACTGTCCTCTTTTTCTACATTCTCTCCTGAACTGAACTCATCCCTCCCCAGGGTTTTAACTCCATGTACTAACGATTAATGATGGTCAATGTGCCAATACCTATCAAACGTTAGCGCCCGTAGAATTAGATGTAAGCTCCCTAAGAACAGGGACTTTCTCTGTTCTTCAGTATCTGGCTTATGAGAGGATTTTTTTTTTTTTAAATCTATTATTGGGGCACCTGGGTGGCTCAGTGGGTTAAGCCTCTGCCTTCAGCTCAGGTCAAGATCTCAGGGTCCTGGGATCGAGCCCCGCATCAGGTTCTCTGCTCAGCAGGGAGCCTGCTTACCCCTCTCTCTCTGCCTACTTGTGATCTCTCTCTCTGTGTCAAATAAATAAATAAAATCTTTTAAAAAAAATCTATTATTAATCAATTTCAACAGAGAACTCTTTTCTCAATTCTAAACTCATAGCTGCAACCTTGACATAGCCAACTAACTGTAGTTGTCCAACTATTACATATCCTGAAGTGCCCTCTGGTTCACTGTTCCCCACCAAAAAAACCTTCCGACTCTTCAATCTCAGAAAATGACCCTCCCATCTAGTCAGATGCTCAAAGATTCCTTCATACTTCCTTCTCTCCAATTAATCCATATATCCAATCAATCCATCAAGACCTAATGAATCTACTTCCAAACTATCTTTCATTATACTTTCCTCCATCTCTACTGCCAACAGTAGTCTACAAGTCTAACAACCTAGTTAGACTCAATCAACTACAAACCTACCTAACCAGTCTCTTGATTCCGTATTTGTCCATTCTTTTCCCTCTGCCCAGTATTTTCTTTCCCCCAATTCTTCAGATTTTGGTTAACATGTCATTTCCCTAAGAACCACACTCCAATATAAATGATGTTCCAACTCCCATTATTTTCTCGTAACTTCTTGTTCTATCCCTTCAATGAATCTCGGGTAATTTGTAATGGAAAAGATAATGCAGTGGAAAAAGATTTCTGTGATATTTAACCTGTCTCAACCATGCAATTACAAGCTTCAGGAGAGCATGTTTCCTTGACTGCTGTTCCCAGTACCTAGTGCCTGGAACTTAATAAGGGCTCAATGCATTGTTTGCTGAGTATTTCTCAGCAATAAGTATCATTTACTTCTACAAGTACACTCACAGTTTTTAGAAGAGACTCTTTTCCAGTGGCAAAACCGAATCCTTGTATGAGATACCTCTGGCCTTGGCCACTAAAAGGTGTTCTTTGCGATCTGCCCCTGGGGTTGGAGCAGAGAATCTCCCCATACACAATCAATAGGGAATAAGTGGACAGAAGGGGAACTGTGCGGCTTCTAAGAAAGGTTTGGACTCCAAGGGAGTAAGGGTTAGGAAAAAGAGACTAGCAGCTCAAAGCAGATGAAGACTATTATTTTTGTTTAATCACATGCACTTTAAATTTCATTTATTCAGTACAGTACCTATTAATGTACTGAGCAAATGTTAATGCTAATGCAATGCTAGGATAGTATCTTACCAATATAAAAAATATTCAAATGTATTTTACTTAAATAAGTACAAGTTAACTATCATGATTCTGGACTGGGAGTGGGAGGTAGATTCAAAGGCACATTCTAGTACCAAGCTCTCATAGTCATAGGTTCAGATTCATCCCTCTTCAGTACCAATGCTTTTCACATCTATGAAAATAAAGATGTTTATGGCTATTCCCTTAAAAACGGAGCCACTTTTGCTGTCCCTAATCTGTAAGCTTCAATTTTATAACTTCCAAATTAAGTATTCCACTTCCCAGTTTGCCAGTTCAGTAGAACAGTCTTGAGTAAATCGTGAATCTGTGGCTTGAAAGGGTGGTGGCTCGAAAATTGTAGCCGGATTGCCAACTCATCACTATACAAAACAACGCCCCTTTTGCAACGTTTTATTTGAAAACAAACACCCCCCCCCCAAAACAGGGTAAGACATTCTGGAGTGTTTAATAGTACTGCTATTTTCCTAATTCTTTAAATTCTCAACTTCTGCTTCTTGAAATACAATACCTTCTGCGAATCTAACTCCAATCCCAAATATTTATCAAAACCGTGGATTCGGAAAATTCCATTGGCATTTATTCTTGATTGGGGCAAAAAGCAACAACGGACGCTTGGGTATGAGCTAACAAACCTAAAGACTGTCACGTCTCTTCCAAGAGTCCAGGGACTGTAGACAAAGATAAGGGAGAAGTCCCAAGCCCTCTTGACCAACCATGGAAGTACAACGGACAAGACTAGAGGCCTCCAGAATCTCTGTCAAAAAACTTACGGCAGGCAATAAAGAGCAACAAGACAGGTTTAAAAAATATAGTCTGATTCGGATCCCTAGGCTAAGAGGCTAGAGGTGCGAAAAGGCAATGGGCGTGAGAACAGTGAGAACAATGAGAGTGACCTCTCAGAATACAGAACAGGGCGTGAGGGCAGATAAACCTTTGGGGCGTTAATCCTTGAGACCCCAGAAATTCCCTCCACCCTCCGAAGAGATCGAGAGCACAGAGATGCTGCCCTCGGGGCTGAGAGCCAGCCCCATAGACGCGCCTCCGGGGCGGGCCGGCTCTCCGCGTCTCAGGGCCTCTCGGGGCCGAGCCAGCCCGAGTTACCTCCGGTGATGAGGAAGTAAGACACCACCACCAGAGCGTACACCGTCATGGCCGACGGCATATGCACCCAGGGCGGCTTCTTCAGCTTCAGGTTGGGGCATTCGAGCACTAAGAACGGGACGCGGTACAAAGTCTCCATGGTGGCGGCACGGGTTTCTCTCGACCTCCAGCCCCACGCGCCACCCGGAAACAGGTCCGCCCCTCCCGCTCGCCCGCGCGTGCGCCGGGAAGAGTCTTGCAGGTCCGCCACCCTGTAAGGCCGTTTGTCTACCCAGAGGAAAAAGAAGAAACTATGAAGAAAGGATAAACACCATGATTTTAAGATATATATTTTTAAGCTTTGTTAATCATAAATTTGAATGAGAAGCTCACTTATTTGCCAATGAATAGGCAGGTGATTTATGTACCTTCAAGGACCTGCAGGGCGTCAGACGTGGCCAAGCCGGAGAAGCAGTGGGGACCGAACCCATCGCAGCCCCTCCCACTCACCGTCGCGGGGTATTTAGAAACTGATTGGACGTGGGCGCTCTAGGTTCCCAGAGCTGGAGGATGAATGGGAACGTTTGGAAAATTCTGCCTTTTCTATTAGCGGTTTTTTCAAGAGTCTGAGAAAGCCCTAGTTGCAGAACTTTTACTTCCCGATGTAGTTGCGGGGACAGTAATAACTACTGTTACTAATAATTGCTCAAAATTGTCAAAATTTTTTTGGCAATTTTTAAATTTTGGGGAATTTTTTAAAAAATCCAGTCCAGATGTATCAAAAATAGCAAGATGACGTCTCCACAGGATGCCTAAAGCTGATACCTTAACGTGACCAAAATACTATTTTAAATAACCCGTGTCCTCCGCTCCACTTTGCTTCTCCCACAGCCATCCCTATCTTCATAAATGATAAAATCTTTCTGGCCAAAAAGCTTTAACTCATCCTGGTTTCTCCCTTTATTAAAACTCCCATCTCCAGAATATCAGCAATAATGAAGTGGGTATACAGCGCAGCCAGTATTTATACATAGCAGGTTTCTCTGGGTATTATAAAGCAGAATGTTTCTGAAGTTCCCATAGTTTTAGTATATGTGCGGCCGAAGCGAGCACTGAAGTTCCCATAGTTTTGTAAATAAGCAGAACTTTGGAACAATTGAAATTATGTTGTCTTTTTTTAAAAAAAGGAAAAACATAGAAATTAAGAGGGTTTTTTTTTTAAATTTGAAAGGTACTTGTTATTAAATTCAATAAATTAGCATATAGTGTATTATTAGTTTCAGAGGTAGAGGTCAATGATTCATCAGTCTTATGTAGCACCCACTTATATGTGCTCATTACATCACATGCCCTCCTTAATGCCCATCACCCAGTTATCCCATTCTCCCACCCCCTCTTCCCTCCAGTAACCCTCAGTTTGTTTCCTATGATTAAGAGTCTCTTATGGTTTATCTCCCTCTCTGATTCATCTTGTTTTATTTTTTTCCTCTCTTCCCCTATGATCCTCTGTTTTATTTCTTAATTTCCATGTATGAGTGAGATCATATGATAATTGTCTTTCTCTGACTGACTTATTTCGTTTCACATAATACCCTCTAGTTCCATCCACATCATTGTAAATGGCAAGATTTTGTGTTTTTTTTTTTATAGCTGAATAGTATCTCATTGTTTATACACACCACATCCTCTTTATTCATTCATCTGTTGATGGACATCTAGGTTGTTTCCATAGTTTGGCTATTGTGGACATTGCTGCTATAAACATTTGGGTGCACGTGCCCCTTCAGATCACTACTTTGTATTTTGGGGGTAAATACCCAGTAGAGCAATTACTGGGTCTTAGGATAGCTCTATTTTCAACTTTTTGAGGAACCTCCATACTGCTTTCCAGAGTGGCTGCACCAGTTTGCATTCCCACCAACAGTGTAGGAGGGTTCCCCTTTCCCCACATCCTCACCAACATCTGTCATTTCCTGTGTTGTTACTTTTAGCCATTCTGACAGGTCTGAGGTGGTAAGAAATTGAAAGTTTTTAAGCTTCTCTGATAGCTTCAGGGGGAAAGATAATACCAATTAACCACTGCTTGACAGAGATATGTTAAATGATTTACACTGGTTCTTATTTAGTCTTCAAGACACCTCTGTTAGGGAAATACTAACAGTACTTTACATACGACAAAACTGAAGCTTGAGAAGTGAAACTTAAGAAGTGTAGTAGTCTGTGATTGGTTGAGACCTAAAGGCAATTGTTCTAAATGGAAACAAGATTTGAGATGTTTAAGATGGGTACTCTACATGTTTAGAGAAACTTCTTTAATAACAAACTATAGAAATGATCCCTGAAAGTATAATCTTGAGATGTTTAAGATGGGACAAGTTTATCCTTCTTCCTATATATTTTAGGACAACTAATTCTATATGCATTGTGGAAAAAAACCTAGAAGCTTTAAATTAAAAATAAACATTTTGTAGTAAAAAATAAAATCACCTAGTCAGAGCTTCACATTCATCTATGTATTGAGTTATTGCTTTCATTTTTTCTCTGTTCCAAAATGTAAGTTTGTTCCAGAAACCAATTTATTGTTATTTTTAACATCTTAAAATCTGAAATATTTTCCAACTTGACTTTGTAATATTGTATAAGCCAAGTATTAAAAAAAAAACCCTTTTATGAATAAAAACATACATCTGTTACCATCTGTGTCCTAACCAAAAATATTTCTGCAGAAAATGTTTTGGTTAAACACAATATAAACTCTGTAACCAAAAACCAAAGAAATAATGAATATAACCATGGACATTAGAGCATGCCTTTAAGTAAACATACAATCTGATCATTCAGTGGGTGGATGTTTTATATAGATGAAGAAGGGCAAATGTTGGAAGAAACACAGATTTAAAACATATACAATAGAGCCTATCATTTTAAGCTGCTTATACATAAAAGCAAAAATGATTCTTACCATGCACAACCAAATATACACTCAAAAAAGAAAAGAGCATAAAACTGATATCTGCAAAGATTTTCATGTTTAATACAGGAAATATTAATTAGAAGCCTTGAAGTCGGGAATGGCTCTGATGGTCAAAAGAAGGAAAATACCACGAATAAGTTTTCAACTGACTTTTTTTTTTAAGATTTTATTTATTTATTTGACAGACAGAGATCACAAATAGGCAGACAGGCAGGTAGAGAGGAGAAAGCAGGCTCCCTGCAGAGCCCGATGTGGGGCTCAATCCCAGGACCCTGGGATAATGACCTGAGCTGAAGGCAGAGGCCTCAACCCACTGAGCCACCCAGGCACCCCTTCAACTGACTTTTAAACAAAATAGAGCTACCAATACTATTAATTCTACTGACTTTAGTTTTTGTGCGTATGTATTAGGGAGGAAATTGGTAGCTTTGGTTTTTTTTCTTTTTTTTTTTTTTTTGGTCAGATAACAATTACAATTTTAGCTCAGATTAATTTACAAAGACCTTTTGCAGCTGTGTTGACAGTCTCGCGAACTATGCTCTTTCCCTTTTGGTTCTGCATAAGCATGAGTATGTTTGTTTCCCCAGCTGAACAAGTATTGAGTGGCAACTCTGTGTCAGGCACCGGATGAAGCACTATTATGTCTCATGTTCTATCAGACTCTTTGTAATGCAATATTAGATTGGGAATTTTGTTGTTATCATTGTCATTATTTAAAATTTTGAAAATGAAAATTCACAAGCAAAACATAGGTACTTGCCCATTGTAACAACAGAGATTCATGGAACGAGTTTCCTTTCATCACTGCTTTCATTTTACTTCTCCTTTCAGAGGTGGTGAGAATGATGAGATTAATTCTAAGATGTACAGCTGGAATAAGCATGTTCAGATGTGGAAGAATCCCCGCCATGGTTTCCTGACCCGTAGAGTGAGGGTTCTTATGGCAGGAAAGATTAAGTGGAACAAAAAAACCAAAAAACCGAAACAAAAAAACCAGATGGCTGCAGAGACTGATGCCGCCATCAAAGATTTGGAAGATACAGAGTGACAATCCCTACCACATTCTGTTGAGTTAGTTAAGTCAGCCCTTCTACAAGAAAAATGGATCTTAGTGAGCAACAGTGGATTAAAGTAAATTTAATCATGTAGTGACTTCTGGTCATGCTATTCCAATCTATTTAATGAGTAATGCAATAAACTGCTAGTTTTGAGAGGGACCCAGAATAAGGAAAGCCTCTGCAATAGGTCCAGCTTGCTGAGCAAACTGCTCTGTCACTTGGGCCGAATGACTCAGCAGGTCCAGTAGAACTTGGCATGTCTGGGGCAGATAAGGATGCTCTATGGAGAGTTTGACAAGCCCCTTTATGTGAATCATAGCACAAAGCCCTGGAGTTTTGCAGCAAACCTCTGCCATCCTCTGCAGATAAATATCTCCACTGAGAAGTAGCTTCTGCCTTGCCATTGGATCTTACCAGAGACTATGCTATTGCCCATCGGTAACAAGTTACCATGAAACCGGAGCCCTCCATCACCAACTTGGCATTGTCTAACCTATCAACCCATAAACATGGGTGTCCACAGCAGCATTCCATCATCAAATGAAAGTGTTATACAGGAAAGAAGGCTCATGGAGATCTTAAAAATACATTTAAATTGCATGAGAAATAATCCAGGTGCCCATGACCCACATCCCTGCCACACTGACTCTTCTCTCCGAACCTACACCTGTGGCATTATGGAAAATGCCTAATGACCAGTTACCTGAAGAAGGAAGTGTGGGAGGGGCTGTTTTATAGGTAATTCTGCACAATGTGCTTGCAGCACGTGAAAGTAAATGACTTTGTACCACAGCCTCACTTAGAGGGAGCCTCACTTGAAAGAACTGACAAGGGAAAATCCTTCCAATGGGCAGAATGTTAGAGTCTACCTGGCTGTTCATTTTGCCTGGAAGGAGCAATGGCCACAGATGCAGGTCTATGGCGATTCATGGGGAGTGACTAATTATTTGGCTGGCTGGCTGGCCAGGGAATTAGAAGGGACACAATTGGAAAATTGTTGAGGAGGTCCAGAGATGGACCTAGGTTTAAATTTCAAAGTATGAATATATTTGTGCCCCATGTGCATACTCACCAAAAAACAACATATGTAGGGAAGGAGATTCAGAATCAGGTTGACAAGATGATCCACCCTGTGGACCTCAGTCATCCTCTTTCTCCAGTCACTCCAGTCTGCCCAGTAAGCCCACAAAGAAAGTGGCAGGGATGGAGGTCATACGTGGACTTTCCCTCAAGACTGATCGGGCTAGATCTACTGTTGAGTACCCAAACTGCCAATAGTAGATATCAACCATGAGCCCCCAAAATGGCACCATTCTCCAGGAAGATGAACCACCCATTTGGTGTAGGTTAATTACATAGGCCCACTTCCGTAGGCACTTGGTTCTTACTGAAATAGGCACTTACAGTGGATATGAATTTTTCTCCCTTGCCCACAATGCTGCTATTGTGTGGACTTAAAGAATGCCTTACACATCATCACAGGATACCACACAGAATTGCTTTGGCCAAGGAACGTGTTTGACAGCAAATGAATAGTGGCTCGTGTTCATGGAATTTGCCGGTTTTCACATGTGCCCCATCACCTTGAAGCAGCTGTGTGGAATGGTGGAAGGGTCTTCTGAAAACTCAGTTATGATGCCAGCTGAATGTCAACACCTCTTGGAGCTCAAACAGTGTCGGCCAGGATGCAGCATGTGCTGTAAATCAGTGATCAATACATGTGCCTCTTTCCTTAGAACCAGGATTCGTAAGTCCAGGGATCAAGGATAGAAAATGGGAGCAGCTCCTCTCACTGTTACTTCTAGTGATGCACTGATGAGATTTTTGTTTCCCATTCCCTACAACTTTGGGCTCTGCTGGTCTAGACGTGTTAGTCCCAGGAAAGGAATACTTCTACCAAGGGACACCTCAGTAGTTCCACTAAACACAGATGAAATCATCACCTCACCTCTCTGTGCACTCATGCCAGTGAACACAAAAGCAAGGAAAGGGTGTGATATTGACTAGGGGATATGAGCCTGACATTCATGGAAAAATTGGATTGCCACTACAAATGTCAGCAAGGGGGAATGTGTTTAGGATGCAGGAGATCCCCATAGGTGCCTCTTACCACCCCCATATTCTATGATTAAAATCCATGGGAAACAACAGCTCAGTAGAGGCAGGACCGGTAATGGCTCAGACCTTTCAGGAATTAAGTTGTAGTCCACTGGCAGACAAAGAACTAAAACTAGCTGTAGTTTTTGCTGAGGGCAAAAGGAGTACGAAATAGGCAGTGAAAAACTCTAACTAAAAATACCAGCTGCGACCATGTGAGTGGTTGTAGAAATAAGCACTGTGGGAGTTATGAGTATTTCTTCCTTGTTTTGATATGAATATATTTGTATGTATGCTAACCAATATTTTTTCTTTCTGTTTCCCATTCTCCCACTACATGAAGTATAATATTTGTTGGTAATATTTGACCTCTTAGTATTTAACTTACTGGATATTGGAAAAGGAAGATGACTTGTCTAGAAGAGGGATGATTCTCACCCAAAAATAAACAAAAGGACTTTGCTTTCTCTTTGGAGAGAGCAGGTTACAGTTGTATGAGGGATAGTTGTGTTATGTTAGGAGAAAGCATATTGTTGCTACAGCCATTATTTGAAAATTAAGTTAAATATAGTTCAAAAAGGTACACGTGGATACCATGCTGAAAAGGGAAAGACTGGGGTAGATTTCTACTGTGTGAGCCTAGCTAAGCTGGAACTGTATCTCACTGTGAGGCTCTGAATTAGTGTGAGCCTCAAGAGATATTATTATTTTTAAGAGACATTGTTTTTTAAGCTAGTGAAATAAATTTCCACCTGATCATCAGTTGCTCCCAAAGCATTGAAATTAGCAGATGAATTAAGTGAATTCTGAATAAGTGAGTAGTAGAATACTTACGTAACCATGAAAAATGATACTGGAGTAGTTTATTTTCTGGAATGGAAGATATTCACAATAGGTTTAAAGTAACAAAAGTCAGTCCACAAAATTGTACGTAGAAATTGGCCCCTTTGTTATTGTATGCATTTTCTGGGCAGTGTAGATTGAAAAAGTCTGAGGGACATAAAGGTGATTAATATCCATGTGATGAGATTACAGATTTTTTTCCTTCTTTGAACTGCATGTGTTTTCTAATTTTTCTACAATAAATGTCTATTACTTTTGTAATTAAAATAAAGTTTTAAAAATAGTATTATGGGAGGGGCCTGGGTGGCTCTGTCAGTTGGGCATCAGACTCTTGATTTTGGCTCAGGTCATGATCTCAGGGTCATGAGATCCAGCTCCCTGGACTATGCTCAGGGGAATCTGCTTCTCTCCTTCTCCCTCTCCCTCTTCACCTCCCCCCATGCTCTCTCTCTCTCTCTCTCAAATCAATCAATTAATTGATCTTTTTTTTTAAAGCTTTAAAATAAATAAAAATAGTATTATGTTGGAACACAGCAGACATCTTTCATGAGCACGTTGGTCTCTCTACCCAGGTATTGTTCACTGCTCTATTCTGTCAAGGAGGAATAATAATGGTTCCCAAACTAGTTTCCATTCTAAGTAAGAGTATTTGGGTGCTCATTACCATGCACCAGCAGACAGCCATTTATAGTATCAGAAATTCAGTGTCTTGAGGTCAGGGACAGTATTTTCACCACAGAATTCCCTGCCCCCCTACAGTGCTTGGCACACAGTAGGACTCCTTGAATATTAGTTGAATGAATCAATGAATGAATGAACTCTTGGCTCTTCCATCTCTTTTCACGCTTCAGTGTATCATTCTAATAACTGTACTTCTTTAGTGTTTTTTAAGTTTGTTCCCTCTTTTCCATCTTTGCCACCATTTGTTAGTCCAGATTCAAACATCTCCTGCCCCAGTTCCCTTCACATTGCAGCCCCCCTCCTTTTTTTAAAAGATTTATTTGGCGGGGGGTGGGGGTATCACAAGCATGGGGGTAGGGGGAGGAGGAGAGAGAAACTCAGACTCTGTGCCTGACATGGGTCTCAATGTCATGACACTGAGATCATGACCTCAGCTGAAACCAAGACTTAGACACTTAACTGACTGAGTAACCCAGGTGCCCCACCAAGGTACTCTTTCTAAGAGACTGAGCAAATCTCAGTATGCTGATCAAAATGCCATCCTTACTGCTAACTAGGTAGTAGTAAGTAGCTAAACTAACAAACTAAACAAAATTTAGTTTGTTTTTCTTCATTGCTATCTTCTTTTTTTTTTTTAATCTCAAAGCTCCTTTTCATATTTTAATACTTGTTTTGTGGAATTATGGGTGCACTCTGAAAGCATCTGCCTAATCTCATACACTTCCTCCCTTTCCTCAAGACAGATGGGGACCAGTAAAGGCAGACAATGGTGGTGATGATAATATTCACCATTCACTTCTTCCTTCATTTATCAAGCATTTATAGAGAATGTAGCAGAGAACAAGCTCTGTTCTAAGCGCTGGGGTGGGGGTAGAGGAGGGACAAGATAGCCAATGCCAGCTTTCTGCCTTGAGAAACTGTCATTCTGATCAGGGGAGAAACACACACAAACACGTAATCAATGGCAGGGCTGTCTGGGAAGTGCATGCTTATTGGAGTTTTGGACCAATAGCTTAGTGAGTCCTGAAGCAGGGGTTACTCATTCTTGCAGGTAGAAAACCACAGGCTCACACAAGAGCTCCTATTTGAACTGAGCACTGGAAGAGGAGCTCCATTCCTTAAGGATCAGGTTTTCCAGCCATGATGACCAATATGAAGAGAGGTGGAAAAGTCCAAAAGAAGTTGAGTGGTTGTGTATGACAGAAGATAAATGGAAGAATGGCTGGAGATATGACTCTAAAATAAAGGAGGAAGCCTGGGAGTGGAGGGTCTTTCAATGCCAGGAGGCACTTTGATTTTTATCTTAATTGACAGATTGATAACACTGAAGGATTTTTGAAATTGGGATAATAAAAATTGTGTGTTTAGAAGATGGAGGTGACAGCAGAAAGGCATGAGGTGGAGAGACCTTTCAAGATCTCGTTGTAAAAGACCAGATGAGAGATGATGAAGACATGGGATAGACTGTGGAAATACACAGAACAGGGAGGTTGGTGGTGATGGAAAGACTATAAAAAGGTCTTTAGAGTCAGGTGAATTTGATCAACCAATGGATATGAGACTTGGGCCCTCTGGAAAGAAAGGACTCTGATGAAAGTGAGCTGAGTGATAATGGTCCCAGGCATCTCTGCAATTGAGTCCAAGAGCTGGACTGAAGAAGAAGGCTTCTCCTGGAGCTGGAGGAGGAGACTGGGGAAATGGTCAATGTTGAGCAGATCTTCCGTGGCAAGAGCCAGGGTGGAGCTGCTTCCTCCCAGGGACTCTGATTATATGTGCATGACCCCGTCACCCTCAACCCACTCAGTGCCTTCCATGGAGCTAGAGGCCAAGGTCCTGCCATCTGCCTGATGAGAACTATTGTTCTAGAAGGACTCTCCAGGAGGGGACATTGGTGAATGAAGAAAGAGGCCACATTTAGAGATGCAGGAGTCAGCAGCATCTGGGTGATAGTAGGGGTCTTATTAGTTGATGAACATGACTAAACATGAGATAGGGCAGGCAGGGTTTTTTTTTTAGAAGAATCATCCTGCAAAAGATCTCCTTGCAGAGCTGATAAAAGTTATGCACTTTCTTCCCAGAAAAATGCTCACACATACTCACCAAATGCAGCTAAATTACAGGAGGTTCAGAGACTAAATTGAAAGAGAGAGGGAGGAGAGCTGAGGACCATGCCTAAGGAATCACCCACATGATTAAGAGCATACTACACTATAGATACAGCTAGATCGAAGGAAAGAAGAGCTGTGGGAGAGCAGTAGCAGAGAAGGTTCGGAAGGATGAGTTTCCAGCAAGTCAGATGGAGTGAAATCGAACAGAAGCCACTGAGTTTGACAATTAGTCATTGGTGATCATTGGCCAGGATCATAAGCACGTGATACTAGAAGGATTTGAGAGCAGATCTGACTCCATGACAAGGCACAGTCCTAAGACATAGCATCATGGTCAATGAGGACACGAGGGTGAGTTAATTTTTGGTGAGTTAATTGTTTGGTGAGTTAATTCATTCATAAAAGTGACTGGGAATTTTAAAAATAAGAGTAGTGAAGGAATATAGGATTTATCTCTCCAAACACAGCTGAGTATGAAAGGGAGAGGAGAGCCAAGGTGGTAGCCGAGAAGGGTTTCTAAGGATGGTGGGACTTGGGCATGTTTGTATAAGATAAGGGAAGAAAATTGTGAAGAGAGCGGGACAGAAGGTGGCAGAAAGGGGGGGGTATTAAGGAGTGGAGCAGAGTCAGGGCCACGGTGCAAGTGTGTGGATGGAGACCACCAGGGGTAAAGTTGACTTTGGAAAAAATTTGAGTCATCTTCTAGAGAGGAAGAACAGAAGATTAGAAGCATAAAGCAACCAATACTTAATGTGTACTAAACACAGGAGGTGTATTAGGGTATCTTATTTAATCCATTCAATAGGTGTTGTTGACTCGATTTTTTAGATGAGGAAACTGAGGCTCATAGAGATTGGGCAAAATGCTCAAGTTAACACAGTCAGAAATCGGCCGATCTCTGGTGTGCTGATTGCAAAGCCCACACCTTTACATACATTAAAGCTTTGTGCCAACGGATGGTTTCTATTCTTAGGCCACTTGGAGTGAGGGTTGGCTTGGGGACAGGAGTAAATACTTTCAGAGACACCTGGGTGGCTCAGTCAGTGGGCGCTGGACTCTTGGTTTTAGCTCAGTTTATGATCTCAGGGTCATGGGATCCAGCCCCATGTCAGACTCCATCCCTCTCCCTCTGCTCCTCCCTGCTCCACCTCCCTAAAATAAACAAATAAAACCTTTAAAAGAAAAAGAAGTAGCAAATACTTTCAGCCACTTTGAAGAATGCAGTAGTATGCAGCATTAGGGGTTCAGATTTTTAAAAAATTATTTACATATATATATTTAAAATTATACATATATATTTTAAATTATATCTTTCCATGTAATATATATGCAATCTTCTGTAATATATATAACATATATTTTTACATTAAAATTTTTAAAGAAGAATAACTAAATCTGGACACTTTTTACCTTTTCTGTAAAGCTCTGGCAATTCAACAAAATAATGGTATGATTTTCTGACAGCTGCTCACATGTAATTTCTTTCTGTGGCCACAGCAGGGCAGGAGTTCTCTTTTACAGGAATCACAGTACTTTGCCAAAATGTATTTTCAATACCTTGAGATTTACAAACCATATTTGCAAGCATAATAAAAAGGCAAACTCATTAAAAAAAAAAAAAACTTGCATCAATGTTGTGATCAAATAAACTCAAGGAAACATTACACAAAATGGAAAAGGCTGCTTCCCACAGCAGTCAAGCATATCTTTAAAATGCAAATATTTTACTCTTTTAATGATGAAAGAAAAATCTTGTGAAAGCAACACTTTCAGATGAATAAAATATCAAACCCAGGATATTTTCTTTTACATCTAGTTGCCTTGCATATCATATAGACTTATAAAAGTGAAAAAAGAAATGTGTATTTGGCAAGTTTGAGTTATTAAATCTTAAGGAAAAAAAAAAGAATTATATCCAGTTAAGCTTTTTAAAGTAAACCTCATAGATTTCATTTTTCAATGCAGAAATTTATAAAAAAAAAAATAAGTAGCAAAAGTGGACTGCATTTTCAATGCAGAAATTTATTAAAAAAAATAAGTAGCAAAAGTGGACAGACAGATGGTCCTCGTTTTTTTTTGGTTTGTTTTTTATTTTTTTTTAAGATTTTATTTATTTGTTTAACAGACAGAGATCACAAGAAGGCAGAGAGGCAGGCAGAGAGGGAGGCGGGGAAGCAGGCTCCCTGTTGAGCAGAGAGCCTAACGTGGGGCTCGATCCCAGGACCCCGTGACCATGACCAGAGCCGAAGACAGAGGCTTTAGCCCACTGAGCCATCCAGGTGTCCCGGTCCCTGTTTTTTTTTTTTGTTTTTTTTTTTAAATAAGATTACATGTTCAGAGTTACAAAATTCAGAAGGTAGAGAGGATAAAAATATGAAAATTGAATGCCATCTTCCTCTTTCCAGGTTCCCCCTTCCCTATTTCTTCTTCCTAAAAGTAACCTCTGTTAATAGATTTTTATGATGAAGACTACTTTGCAAGGAATGTTTCACCCCAAGATTAGGAATAGAATTTAAAACAACAGACTTCCGGGGCCCCCGGGTGGCTCAGTCAGTTAAGCGTCAGACTCCTGCTTTTGGCTCAGGTCATGATCTTGAGGTGGTGGGTCTGAGCTCCACGTGAGGGTTTTGTGCTTAGGTCAGAGTCTTCTTCAGATTCTCTCTCCCTCTCCCTCCTACTCTCTCTCTCAAATAAATAAATAAAATCTTTAAAAAAAATTTTCAGTCTTTTCTTGAACCAAAACTCAGACTGGAATTTTTGTTGCACTTGGGAAATGCAGCAGCGGCCTCAGAAGCAAAGTCCCTTGTAAACGGCCAACCGCACCACTGCCATCCCCATGGCCATCCTTCAGAATGAATGAGAAATCAAAGCGTCTTCTCACCTCCAGAAACGGTCTTCCCAGAGGTAAGGTATGTGCAGTACGCTTAAACCGCAGCTGCCCCTGCTGTCTGCCAGGAGCCCAGAGAAAAGAGCTCAGTCTCCAGGGCTGTCAGTCCATCCCTTTCATACTCACTGAAGTCGATTGAACAAAACAAAACAACACGTAACACTTCTATCTTAGAAATGACAAGGGACTCCTTGAGACATTGATTCAAAACCATAGTTGCACACATTGAAGAGAAAAGTATGTTTTATATATACTGAATACAATATCTAACTTTTTAAGAATGTTGTAAAATATTTCCATATGTACATTATATCAAAGTACTTTCCCCCCAAGTTCGGTTGAAAGGAAATACCCAGGGCATTAGGCCCATCAGAATAGATGTCTCCAGTTGTGGTTTTCAGATGCCCTAACGTGCTTCTGCCCAGAACTAATCAAATGCAGCTTGGGATTTGTAGGCTGTGTGTGTGTGTGTGTGTGTGTGTGTGTGTGTGTGTGTGTGTAATTCCTTACAAAGGGAAAAAAATCACTTGGATAAGACACGATAGAGGAGGATGAGTTATCAGTTGACTTTTTGGTATATTTCGAACATTATCACTTGTTTTTAATCATTCAGAGGAGAAGACTCCATCATGGCCACCTTGAATGAATTTTGCTGGTTTCTCCATAAATACGTAAGAAGGCTGTTCCATGCTAGAGGCAGGAAAGGTTCGTGCGTTCCGGGGTGTGGATAACACAGGATATTTAATTGAACACTCAAAACAGCTCCAGTTATATTATCTTCATTTATAGGTGTGGTGACTGAGATTTAGAGAGGCCAAGACACTTGCTCAAAGTCATCTAATTGGTGACCAAGAGGGGAACCTACAATTTAAACCCTTATTTGTCTAACACCAAATCATATATACTTTCTGCCCTATCTTGTGACAAGGCAGTTCAAGATCCATCTCTGTGAGAATCAGCGAGGAGATCTTGTGAAAATGCAGGTTGTTGGCTGAACGTTCAGAGATTCTGACTGAGAAAGTCTTAGATGGGGCTCAGGAATCTGACCATCAGATTCTTCGGTGTGAGAACCTTTGTCCATATCATAACGTTCAGTTATTTGTTTGTTTATTTTAAAGATTTTTTTTTTTTTTTTTGTCAGAGAAACAGTGAGAGAGGAAGCACAAACAGGGGGAGTGGGAGAGGGAGAAGCAGGCTTCCTGCCGAGCAGGGAGCACGACACAGGGCTCCATCCCAGGACCCCGGGATCATGAATGGAGCCCAAGGCAGACGCTTAACGACGGAGCCACCCAGGTGCCCCTAATGATCACCTTTTTAAAAGGAAAGGGACATTTCATATGACAAACCTCATTTGCATCCTGACATCTAGTTGTAAAGAGGTGGTGTTCCCGGTGTGCTCTTTAGAGTGGACCATGTCCTTGGCATTACCTGCAGGCTTTGTATTTATATCTAACAGACTGACCCCAGCAGATTGAATCACCAGCTTCACCTGCTCGAAATTCCTTTGACAGAAGTCGTCTTTCAGCCCAGCACCAGGAATTCTAAAGCTAAAATGTAAATAAGCCAAGAGGAACACACCAACTCATGTTCACACTATGGATGATGGCAGATGGGTTTTGAGGAGAGATGGAAAGGGACCCGGAACTAAGACTGATTAAGTAACTGCTAGGTACCAGGCATACCTGATCTTTTTAACAGTCTTGGAAGATAGGTATTCCTTTACCCATGTTTCGGGTTCATAACAAAGAAACTCAGAGCATTTAAGTAATTTCTTAAGGTAATATAACTAAGTAGTGGAGACCATGCTTTGTCTACTACACCAAGCCACATGCCTGTGTGTATGGAAAGAGGGGGGCTAAGAAGAGAGGTTGGAGACTTCGTATACTCCAGAAAGTCTCCCCAGGGGCAGTACCAGCATAGGGCCCGGTATATACCCAGTGCACAGTTAATGTCTGTTGAATGAACTGATGTGAATGCCATCAAAATATTCGAAACACTCATGTACTTAAAAATCCTGTGGTAACTCCCAACTGCCTGTAGTAGTAATTCTCGAAATTGTTCAGAAAGCAAAGCACTTAGAAATCATGGTGTTCTTTTTAGGGTATGACAGATATACACATTATACCACAAATTAACTTTCTGTTAATCAGATTTTATGCAGACAATATCCAGCACCAACAATTTAAGAAAAAATGTAAATCAACATATTCATCCATACATTTATAGGTTTTTTTTCTCCTAAAAACTGAGGATCTTGGATTACTTTGTAGAAGACCCAAATTTTATGATTTGCTATTCCAAAGTGCTGAATTTCTCCTGATATTGCTCAGAAGAAAAACATAGTCTCCCTTGGTATTACACAGCACACTCCTGGAAAATTCAGTATTTACTAAAACCATGCAAAAGTACTTTTTTGTTTATATTTAAGTGGAGTTGACCAAGACTTAGATAATAATAAATAGGTTTCCTATCTACACAAAAATCTGATTGGGTCTTGGAAGTTCACATAAGACTCAGGACAATTTGTTGAACAGGACTATCCCATACATGACAGAATGCATAGCATCAGTGCCCCAGTACATTTCCAACATGTCTCATAGCTGCCATCTGAGCTTGAACCATTGACTTAAATGAATCTACCAAGAGCCACGAGCACCTGAACTAAGCTGGACTGTAAGGTCTTGGAGGGCACTGGTGATACCATGTTCACCCTCAAAACCCCATCCAGTGCCTGAAGCACAGATGTCCAATTCATTACCAAGGCGAAGAAATGAATTCATATGGCCATGAATGGGAGATTTTGGAGATTCCTAATCTAGTCTTCCAGAACAGGAAGTGACTTGGCACCATAACAGAAGTCGCTAGTCACAGAACCAGTGCCACAGTTGAGGCCTCTTTGCTTCTACTATTGTCCTCTTTCTATGATCTCAGCCATCTTCAACTGTGGTACTTCACTCATTTAATCTCCAGAGTTACTCAAAAGCATCTCAAGGGGAACTGGGTTTCACCAGTTTTAAGGAAAACAATTTCTAGACTATTGCTTTCCACACGTACCCTTTCCTAAAACTGATCCCTCCCAGATAGGCGTGACATCAATTCTCCCTCTCATCCCCTCTTGTACAATCATTTGTCTCCCATTTTACCAAAGAAAGGGTGGTGTTCAATTGTGCATTGACTGGAGGCCTATAAAATTTGGGAGCAATAAATGGACAATTTTAAATATTGGGACCAGCACAATCTTCTTCAAACAAACTCCTATGGCTTCCTATCTATTCAAGAGCCGAAGAGCCAGAGCGGACCACACATTTTGCAGGATTTAGCGCAGGAGTACAAATAAATGTGTACTATCCCATCGGATATCATGCCTAAACACTAGGAAAGTATAAATTGAGCCAACAAATGATTTGACAAGGTAAGTTCTAGTCTCTCCTTTGACAAACATACCTTCCAAACGTCTTAAAGGCCAGGCCCAACATTATGATCCTAGGACTTTCACGGGCTCTCTGTCTAAGCATGGTGGCATACAGGTAGTCTATTCCCTGCCCAGCTGCTTTTTTTCTAGACCTCTGGCCCTACCTACCTTGATGGGCCACATGTGCAGCTGTGTGGACGGCTCAGCTCATACACATCCAAGCTCCTGACACAGCCCCTGCAAATGCCCGTGGGCTTCTGGGGAGCACCTCAGGGGCACAGTTCTCCCTGAGAGACAGGCCAGAGAGGAGAACTCAGCATACCATTCTAGTCCCCTAAACTCTTTGCTTATTGGAGGAGGGGGATACTGGCAGGGGGAAGCCAAAGCAGAGGCCCCTCTTGCCCAGCTTTGAGAGCTGTAGTGGTCGGAACAGTAAGCTACAAGAACAGATACAATCTGGCACACTGAGAACTTCCTACCCTCATCTCTCCTGCTTTCTCCCCCAACACTCTGGCCACATGGCACCCTCTGGCCTCCAGACTGTTCTCTACTTAGAATGCTCTTTTTCTCAGATATCTTGTTCTCAGCCTTCTCAGAGCAGCCTCCCCTCACATCACTGTTTGCATCATAAGACCCTGCTTCCCCCTGCATTCTGTCCCTTTCCCCTGCTTTACTTCTCTCTGTAGATTAGTCATACTAATATTCCACGCATTCACTCGCTCCCTCATCGGTTCATTCATTCATTGTCTCTCCTCGTTAGAATGTAATTTCCATGAAGGCAGGGATTTTTGTCTATTTTGTTTATCCTTGTCCAGAATGCTGCCTTATAAACAGTAAATGAGTTACAAAGAATGCTTGCTTGCTTGATGTTCAAAAAATAAAAAATCAGTGCAGGACTTTGTGTCTTCCCCTATCTCACCCATAAGGGATATGTTGGACATTGGAGTAGGTTATCCTGGCCCACACTGGGATAACCTGACCTCAGATGAAATGCAGAATGCTGAGGAATGACAATTTTCATTGACCATCCTCCCTTCAGTCATCTCCCTTAAATTGTCAAAGAACAGGTAATTCCTGAGAGAGAATCCCATGAAAGTGAAGCAAAAACACAGTTGAAAGGGCGGTCCTGCCTTATTTTACCCAGAGGCCAAATGGGTGGCAAGACTCCATACCTCTCTCTTCTGCTTTTCTTTCTTAGAATAGGACAAAATTGTGGAAATCACCAAACAGGAACAGACTTTCAACATAAAAAGTTTAAAATCCCATGGAGGAAATGGGATTGATAGGAGTCAAGAAGAAAAATAAAGAATATAAAACATCCAACTGTTAGAAGAATCTATGCCTGTCTTTTTTTTTAAGGTTTCTATGTAGCTTCAATTTGAAATATTTAAAAGGTGATTTTTTTTTTCAAATTATTCACATCTTTACTGTGCTGGAAATTATATCCTTTGCAATGATTTAAGTTTATAATGAAAAGTTTTAGATGATGATCTAAAAATGGGAAAATGTCTACAAAGTTTTTCCAAGATTTTTAAGGGATATGCAAACAAAATCCTATTTACTTTTTTTTTAAATTACTTATATTAGAGAAAGACAGAGAGCATGAGAAAGCACACAAGCAGGAAGGAGAGGAGAGGGAGAGAGAATCCCAAGTAGACTCCATGCAGGGCACAGAGCCTGCCTAGGTTTGATCTCAGAACTCCGAGATCACAACCTGAGCTAAAACTAGAACTCCAACGCTCAAACAGCTCTGCCAAACACCCAGGTGCCCCGAGCAAAATCATATTTAAAGACCATTGCACTGTACCGCTCTTTTAGTGGTATACTGCTATGTAATAGACTAACCCCAAAATTTAATGGGGTAAAACAGTCATTTTGTTTTTTCTCATCATCCTTTCTCATCATCCGTTAGACTCAACGAGGCAGTTTTCTGCTGGTCTGGCTTGAGGTTTCTCATGCCGTTGCAAGCAGATGGCAGCTGTGCTAGAAGCAGACGTCATCTAGAGCGGGGAGGGTCCACAAACTACAACCTGTGGGCCCAATCTGCCCCACAGCAGTTTTTGTGAATAAAGCTCTATTGGAGCACAGCCGTGAGCATCCCCTCGGGTACTGTCTGGGGCCACTTCTGCACTATCAGCAGAGTTGAATAGTTTCATCACAGACCATATAGCTAACAAAGTCTTTGATATCAAGATGCTGTAAACATTTGAATTTTCTTTAATGCCATTGGTTCTTTAGGAACGTCAAGCTGTAAGCCTACTCCCAACCCAAGGGAGAGAAACAGAGAGAGAAGCAGGCCAGTTAGCAAGTGAAGCCCTCAGGCTATTTTGCACAGGCCAAGGAATACAGAGGTTGAATGAATATTAGGGGAATTCAGTCAATAATTTTGATCCCTTTCATCCTTAATAGTAGGTTGATGCGTAAATTATCTAGGGGATTGCATAATTTAAATATCCTCTAATGCAGAGGAGAGTGTCTTTTCTCCTAACCAAACAGGAAAGCTTTTTTTTCCATTGATCTCCCTTAGGAAGGAAAGGAGGCACACAACTTTTGGCTCTGGACCCACGCAGGTGGACTAAAAGCTATATAGTAGCAGGGATGCTGTCCCTCTTAGTGATTAAGTTTGTTCATACATATCAGATTCATTCAGCTACGAATGTTGAGTGAATTGGGTTGCATGAATTGCTTTTATTTTTTTAAAAGATTTTATTTATTTATTTGAGAGTGAGAGAGAGAGAGAGAGAGAGAGAGAGCGTGTGCATAACCAGAGTGAGCGGGAGGAGAAGCAGACTCCCCGCTGAGCAGGGAGCCTGGTGCGGGGCTTGATCCTGGGACTCTGGGATCATGACTTGAGCTGAAGCAGATGCCCAACTGACTGAACCACCCAGGTGCCCCCATTTTTCTTTTTTTTTTTTTTTTTTAATACAATCTCTTTCTTAAGGCATTTGCACATGTTGGTTCTTATGCTTGGAAGGTTCTCCCTACTTGTCACCCAGCTAAAATCCACTTGTCCTTGCCACAGTATGAAACCTCACTTCCTCAGAAAAGCCTACTTTACCACCCTGTGAGGGGTCCTTCTTACCCTGTTCCACAGCACTGTAGTTCCTCTGATTCTTATCCCAAAGTATGCAATTAAAAATGTATTTATTGGGGTGCCTGGGTGGTTCAGTGGGTTAAGCCTCTGTCTTCAGCTCAGGTCATGATCTCAGGGTCCTGGGATCAAGCCCCACATTGGGCTCTCTGCTCAGCAGGGAGCCTTCTTCCCCATGTTTCTCTGCCTGCCTCTCTGCCTACTTGTGATGTCTGTCAAATAAATAAATAAAAACCTTAAAAAAATGTATTTATTTCCTCATTTAACATGGTCTCCCCTCTGTGCCATGACAGCAGGGAAGAGCCTGCTTTGTTGACTTCTGTATTACTATTTACCCAAGAGCACAATTTCTGGAACACAGTCGTTTCTAATAAGTATTTGCTGAGTGAACAAATGAAAACTAAAGCAAACTGTTAAGACTATAAATGTAGTGGCAAAAATATTTATATAATCCTTCAGATTAACCAGAAACATTTAAGATTTACTCAAAATTACTAAACAGCTAGTATTTTGGAAACCTGAAAACATCTTTTGATCCAGAATTATTGGATCTTATCCTTTAGAAAGGATAAGGGTCTTATCCTTTAGAAAGGAAATTCATGAAGACTGTCTTAACTTTTCTACTCCTGGTTTAGAATACAGTGTTTATCCCATCTAGTTCTCATTGTTTAAAGAGATGAACCTTGCACGTTCGCAAGGTTTTAAATTATTTTCCTCTACATTCACACACCCAGATTCAATAAACGCTTTGTTTTTCTATGTTATAAAACCAAGAGGCACCTGGGTGGCTCAGTTGTTAAGTGTCTGCCTTCAGCTCAGGTCATGATCCCAGGGTCCTGGGTTCAAGCCCCACATCAGGCTCCCTGCTCGGCGGGAAGCCTGCTTCTCCCTCTCCCCCTGCCTGTGTTCCCTCTCTTACTCTCTGTCAAATAAAATCTTAAAAAAAAAAAAAAAATAAATCAAATCCCAGAATATTGACAGAATCAAAGCATTAATAGTCATTAATTACAATTTTAAGGTGTAAATCATTATCATACATGTACGAAATATATGTAGAGCTCCTGAAACCAACAGTAGTATCATATTTAAGTTGCGAATTAAGGGCACAGAGCCTGGCTAGGTTAGATCTCAGGACTCCAAGATCACAACCTGAGCTGAAACCAGGAATCCAATGCTCAACCAGCTCTGCCACCCAGGTGCCCCAAGCAAAATCATATTTAAGTTGAGAAATGGCCAGTGGCTTGCTGGTAATATATTTTTTTATGATTTTATTTGACAGAGAGAGAGAGACAGACGGACAGAGTGTGTGCATACACAAGCAAGCAGAATGGCAGGCAGAGGGAGAGGGAGAAGCAGGCTCCCCACTGAGTAGAGAGCCCAAAGTGGGGCTCGAACCCAGGACCCTGAGATCATGATCTGAGCCAAAGGCAGTCGCTTAACCGACTGAGCCCACCCAGGCTCCCCGGTAATATTTAACATGCAACTCCCACGGAGAGAAAAAATTTTTTGTAGCATTTGGTGATTTCCCATATGTAAATACTCCTGCCATGATAATTTCAAGGTACGAACCGGACATCAACAAACACAGAGTTGGGAAGAAATGCACGCAATTGGCTCTCACAGCTGGAATGAGCTGGCTCCGCACACCACTGGCTCTGTTGGTAATAGCTAATAATTATAAACTTGCTAAGTAATCCACCTCAGAGAAAAACCTTAATATTCCACCCTGCTTCACAATCTTACTCCATAAGAACTGTATATGATTTTAATTGGTGTGATGAGAAATACAGTTTATATTTAAAGCTGCATGTAGTCCTGACTATCAAAATTCTGGGAACCCAAGCTCCAAATCATTAGGGTAAAAATTTTAAGTATGTTATTACACTGCTGAAAATAAACTTAATTTACTTACTTAAACATATGGAGATTTTCTGCTTTTAAGGGTAGAAGACCACCTCCCCCATCCTTCTAACAGAATTTATAAGCAATTCAATGGAAGGAGAAATACTAGACTTTAAAAAGAAACCACTGACTACATTCGGGCATTAAGGGCTCTTTTTAATGTCTTTTTAGGAAACGTCAACAATACTTAAGTCACACAACACAGAACTGGATTCAATAAAAGCTTTGTTTCGCTTTTTACAAAATCAAAACGCAAAAGAGTGCATAATTCATTTTGGTTACTTGGGCAGAGTTGGTACTATATTCACACCCATCTACGTCCTTCTTTTTTTTTTTTTTAAGAGTTTGTTTATTTATTTGACAGAGAGAAATCACAAATAGAGAGGCAGGCAGAGATAGAGAGAGAGAGGGAATCAGGCTCCCTGCTGAGCAGAGAGCCCGACGCGGGACTCGATCCCAGGACCCCGAGATCATGACCTGAGCAGAAGGCAGCAGCTTAACCCACTGAGCCACCCAGGCGCCCCATCTACGTCCTTCTTGATCTACACACTACAGGTCGAATTTGGCACTGCTTTGAGTGCAGGGGTGGGAGGAGGAAGCTGGACTGCACAGTGCGGGGTGGGAAGAGGTGAGGAGAGGCATAAGCAAAGGGCAGCTGAAGAAGGATGGCCTGTGGTCAAGAACTTCAGTGGCTCAACTAACACAGGTGAAGAAATGGGTCACCGATCAGGAACATCTCATAACTGTTAATGTTATGGAATTAGCATGTCTGTGTCACCCTCTAAATTCCTAAGTGGAAACCCTACTCCCCAATGTGATGGTATAAGTAGCAAGGGGGCCTTTGGGAGGTAATTAATCTTGAGGGTGAAGCCCTCATAATGGCATCAGCACCCTTGTAAGAGACACAAGAGGATTTGCTTCTCTTTTTCCATCATGTGGATACAAGGAGATAGCCCTCTGCTAACCAGTAAGAGGGCCCTCACTAAGAACTGAATTGGCCAGCACTGAGCTTAGCCCTATCAGTCTAGCACTAGGAGATATGTTTGTAGTTTAAGTCCCTCAGACTGTGGTAATTAGTTACAGCAGCCTGAGCAGACTAAGACACTTAGGAAGCACTATTGCAACCCTAGGAACTAAAACTTCATATATGTACCATACTTCAGTGCCAGCTTATGAATTTAAAAACAATCACCATAAATGAAATGATCAAATATGTAAGAATGCTCACAAGTATTAAAAAAGAAAAACTGGAAATCACCTAAATGTTCAAAAGAAAGGGAGTCAATTGTGGCACGTAGACTTGATGGCAGATGCAGCCATTGAAATATTTTTCCATAAAGTGGGTTGAAAATTTATATAGTATCCCTCCAACTTTGATTTAAAATCTATGCCTGGAAAACATCGAACGGTTACATAACCTATATACTGAAATAAAAGGGGATTTTTTTCACTCGGTTTTTTCCATACTTTTCAAATTGTCTGCAAAGACGTTTTATGGAAGTGAGAATGTTGCAAATTTAAAAAAGGTTAAACCACTTAACAAATACATTCTTTGGAAAGTATGTAACTTTAATGCTTTTCTCAAATTTCTTAACCTACTCATCTTGCTGAACCTTAGTCCAACTCACCAGGTAGTCTGTGTTCAGTCAAGCTGTCCTACGCACCCTGAGTGGTAGAGGGAAGCATATGGGTGCTGGGCTGGCAAACAGAGGCTGTCCCCTCCATAGCCAGTATTCAACAATTACAAGCTAGATTAGTTTACAAAGCAAGCAAATAACTGGATTAAAATGTTGAAACATTGTTTTTTTTAATGTTATTTTAAACATACTCACTTTCACGTTCTTATATACAACACACACACCAAATCACCAAACTTGTCCCTGTAGTATGGGTTGGCCTAAGTCAGTGAAATGACTGTTTCATCTACCTCAGAATTCCATTTTCCTTGGTACTATAACCCCATTAGAAATCTCATTTTGTATCATGATTACACATTACAGAAGGTAACTCTATTACCTGGTGGATCTCAATTAAGACTAGGCTGACAATAGGGGTCTCAGCTATCATTTGTCTTTGTGGGGAGTGATAGTCATTTGATTTCAACCACTAAGTGTATCATTTGCAAAAATCCTAAAAACAAATGGCTCTGGGTACTATTATATAACCTGTGTGCCTCCGTTTCCTTATTTGCAAATTGGGGATAACTAGATGTCACGGGGTTATCAAAGGGACTCAAAGAAGACGTGAAGTATTTTGAAGTGTCACACATGGCAAAGCCAGGATTAGAAATTCTTTACTGCTGGAGTTCCTGTGTCAGCTTAGCCACTTACTAGTTCCAGGACACCTTTCCTCTTTAAAAGGGCGGTCATTTATAAGAGGAAACACTCCTCTGCCTGAGACATCTAAATTCCATCATATCAGTAACTGAACACCTAGATTGAGGAAAAGGGTCAAAATATATAGAAATCTCTTTTGGTGACTAGATTTCTTTGCTTGTGCAAGTAGCCAGCCTCTGCTCTCTATGCTCCCCTGAGATTAAAAATAAGCTTGACATGGGACGCCTGGGCGGTTCAGTTGGTTGAGCGGCTGCCTTCGGCTCAGGTCATGGTCCCAGCGTCCTGGGATCGAGTCCCACATCGGGCTCCTTGCTCGGCGGGGAGCCTGCTTCTCCCTCTGCCTGCCTGTCTGCCTGTGCTCGCTCACTCTCTCTCCCTCTGTCTCTGACAAATAAATAAATAAAATCTTAAAAAAAAATATATAAGCTTGACATGATCCGAAAAATGGTCTTGGAAGGCAATTCAAATGAACTAATATACATAGAATATTAGAAAATGCTTGGTACTGTCTAAGCACTGTAAGAATGAGCTACTCTCACTCTTTACACACTTTTATATTATTAAGAGTTGTTAGAAATATCACACAGCTTTCAAGAATAAATATAACCAAGGTCCGTTACTTTAATTTCTGAACTGATTATAAATTCAACATCAACCAGTTTGAATTTCATTAGATCCACAAGTTTTGTATATTAAGAGCTCATTATTTGCTGAATATGAAGTTCCGAGCTCTCCAATATACACCATTTTGAACTGACCTAAAGAAATGGAAGGTTTAAATAAGATGGTGTAAAAGATTCCATTCCAAGTAACTTATTGAACACTGTAATTCTGTCCTGTCAATGTTGGTGCTGAAGGGAGACTCTATGGAAATTATTCAGAGGAATTAAAAAAGAAACATCCAGATATTTTAAGGGCCACTTTTCTCAAACCGTCCAAGTCTTCCAGAGCTGCCATCAAAAAATTCTACGTATCACTGACCTCCATTTCCTGTTTCAGAAAAAGCAACCACCTAAAAATAATGAAATCCCCAAACACCATAGAAATGGGTATACTAACAAATTACAACAGCAATAACAGATCAAGCCTTTTGATTTTTTTATTACTCAAAACAGCTTCATTTTTTTTATTTAGCTTTCTGGCTCTGTGCTTGTGCCTTCAACACTTTCACAACGATTTTCTGCTCCTCGATAAGGAAAGCACGCTTGATCCTGGAAAGAAAAATATTAAATGACGTAAACGAAACCTACAAGTACAGACTAAACACTCAGGAGCTGAAATTAGATGGGCAGACCATTTAGCTGAAGGTCTCCTTCCTGCGCTGACATTTAAAGCAGGATAGTCCCTCAATTCTATGCTGATTGCACCTGCAACTCTTCTTCTGAGTCATGAAGGATTTATGTGTGCAGAATCAAAATGGTGGGTTAAAAGATATTAGCAAGAGGCAATTTCTCAAGTGTGAAGATTCTACAGCTTGAATGAGGCCACCTCTGCGACTTACTAGCTATGTGATCCTGGGCAAGTTACCTTCTCTGTTGTAAGGTACAGCAGTAAGTTCATACCCATTTCACAAGACTTTATGAAGATGAAACTTGGGAAAGAGATGCAATTTCTGTACTTTGAACCTCCATTTAGAGAGAAAGTACTTTTTATTAATCACTTTTATTACAGTGCATAGGACCTGACAAACAGCTGGTTCTCACTACCACTTGTTAAAAGCAAAGTTACCTCCAGAGAGAAAGTAAATTCCCAAAAAAACCTGTCCCACCTATGCTCTTTATTGGTACCCCTGTTTATAACCCTGCCTAAAATTCCTGGGATTTTGGACTCATTCCCTAAACTTACTCAAAGACCACACCCCTCTCAGAGTCATAGCTAACACTAACCTACAGACTACCAGTAGACCTACACCCAAATCTCTTAAGAGCTAGGGCCTGTAAATCCTATTTTTAATAATGTGCCCATGATTACGTTTAGCAAAGTCTGGGAACCAAACACTGGTAAAAAGCCAAACCCTTTTCACTTAAAACTAACTCATGACCCTCTCATCTCCAATATACCTTTCCAATCTCATTTCTCATTCCTTTACATTCCTTGCCTAAATGCCCTTTCAACCTCTTGGGCAACATTTACCTATCATTCAAATGCCATTCAGAGTCCCAGCAACTTGGAAGGTAATGATCTCCTCAAAACTTCAATCATAGTTCAGCTTTCCTGTATTTCATGCAAGTTACATTAAATTTTCTACTTGTATTACTCTAACATGCCTTACCATCCCCCTACAAATTAACTCCTGAAAGGCAGAGTGAACTTGCCAAGTTTGGTGCTGGATTTGGTTTAGAAACCTACTTTAACCATTTTATAGAACTGAATAAATTGGAGGCAACCCACTCAATGAACCAGCTCCTTAACTTGTGAAGACCAACTTACCTCACAAATTCTTCCACTTAGTCTTTGGAGGCAATTCATGTTTATAAAATCAGTGAGTTTAAAAGCAAGGGCCTCAATAAAAACTAGAATGAATCCCAGTGCTGTCCCTTAGCGGCTATGTGAATTTAAACAAGCCTTGGTTTCTTCACAAAAAGTAAAACAGAAACCCGTCCCAGATGGATTTGTGACAATGTTTATCATTGAAACACCCAGTAAATGTTACCATCACAGACTCCACCGTTTCCACTCCTACCTAGGCCACTACCAATTCTTTCACGTAGCGAAGTCCTGTCCTCTACCTGGAACACTCTCATCTCCTATAACCCTCTCCACCCAGCCTTTAGGTCTTAATGCAGGTGCCAGTGCCTCAGCCTACATGAAGAAGAGGAACTGAATCATTCCAAGCACTCATCTTTTGTTCAAAGAATACGGTTACTATTCATTCTGCTGTAGGTTTAGATTCTGGCCCACCAAAAGCCCTGCTCGAAACCCATCAATCCCTCCATGTTTAAGGATCAAGCTAAAAATCTGTAAGGGCCTTCCTGATCTGTGACTTGTACCTCTCGTCTATTACCTCCCACAACACTGCTCCAGCCACACCAGAACTACATCTAGTTATTTTGTTTTTTTTAAAGATTTACTTTAAATATTTAAAAAGATTTATTTATTTGACAGATAAGAGATCAGAAGTAGGCAGAGAGGCAGGCAGAAAGAGAGAGAGAAGCAGGGAGGCTCCCTGCTGAGCAGAGAGCTGGATGTGGGGCTCGATCCCAGGACCCTGAGATCATGACAGGAACCGAAGGCAGAGGCTTTAACCCACTGAGCCACCCAGGCGCCCCACATCTAGTTATTCTGTTCCTACACTTTTAAGACCTTCCACTCTCCATCTACCTGAGTAACCTACAACTTACTAGTTTCTTACCTGCCTCCCCCACAAAACCAAGGTCAATTTAATTTCTACATCTAGCTTAAGAATGCCCCGAAATCTCAAGTGAATTAGTTTGAACCAGCATTATTTATTAGTCTGCAGAGCACCAATTATTCCTAGTCTAGGAAGGATTCCAAAATATGCAACTTTCGTTTAAAGTTCACTAGTCTTCTATGATCAGCATGCAATGGAACAAACACATGCGCACACAAGTTCAAGAAAGTCCACTGGATTTAAGAGTTATATTTACCTGTCACGAACACACTTGGCACACATGGAACCACCGTAGGCCCTGCTGACATGTTTTTTCGTTTTAGACAACCTCATAAGCACTTTAGGCCTCACAGCACGAACCTGCAAAGTCAACGCTGAGATTACTTTGATGGTTTAACAGAAAATGTCCTGGATTTGACATGTGGGCAGGCTAGGTCAGAACAGGAAATGGTATACTCATTTATCTGAAAGGCATCTCACTGCATCTGTCATTTAGGCTTTAAAAGCCTATGTTCTTGACAGACGTGGATCATGGATAATTAGCACTTCTCAACCTTCCCAGTGGCGACCTCTCCTTCACACATTCTCTTACCAAGGTATTAATGCTCACTAGCTCTTGTTATTCATAGCAGAAGGATCACTTACTCCTCGAAGTCGGCCTGGGCACACGCCACATGCAGATTTTGGTGCTTTCCCAACCTTCTTGGTATAAAGGTAAACGATTCTATTACCTGGGGTTCGGGACCTAGGAAGTGAGAGGATAGGGAAAAGCTCAGCATTCTGCAGAGTAAACAACAATATGTATTTTGAATTTCAGAAATACTTACAGCCGAGTTTTATTAGAGGCTGTATTGTAGGACAGCCTACGACGGTAGGTCAAACGCTGGACCATTCTGAATGCCTGAATTAAGAACAAATAAAACTGAACTGTGGAAATAATTCAAACCTCACAACAAAACGGTATCAACTACTTCATACATTCCATATACATATTCTTATACACATTAATCCTTAAAGTACCTTATGAAAAGAACTCCGTACTTTAAAACTACTTATATTTAAAAGTGATTGGTAAGAATGCTGGGAGGCCCATGTTTGTTTTCCTGATAGTAATCAATGATGGCACTGATTAAAATCTGCCAGACTTATTTCTCAGTAAATCTGTTTGGCGTGGTGTCCAGAAAAAAGTGTTATGAACAGGCAAGTTTACAACAGTTTTTAAAGGAAAACTGCACCTGAACATTTAAGTTATACCCTCACTTATGCCATCCACTGGAATACTGCACAAGGGGCTACCCAGCCTCCTTGTCTCTAAAACAAGACTTCTACCGAGTTCATACGGCTGTCACTAAGATTAAATGACAGAAGCGAACCTGCTCAACCTACTGGAGTGCCTGTCCTATAAAAGATGCTCAGGGCTCAGTGACTCAGACCAAAGTAGCATGTGGGACAAGTCAAGCGCCAACTAACACTTATTTTGGTATCAAAGTGTCTTTGAATTACAGCATCTTTTTTTTTTTTTCTCATTTACCAACAGAAAATAATACTGAATGAGGTCACTTAGCAAATCGGATATGCAAGTACGCACAGGAACCGTTTTTCAGTTAACCACTCAAAGTAACATGAAAATGTAAACAAGACTTGAATCCTCATTTTTTAACCCCCAACTTCGCAATCGCTACATCACATGCGATGTAAAAGAAAACAGCCTTCATTTGCTGGTATGAGCTCCTAACATTACACCAAAACATAACGGTTGACACCAAAGGCCAATGCGGGAGATCCAAACAGCTACCATTCCGTTTACAGCTCCAAAACCAAGACAGAATACTCCCTCTGAACATTTTTTTATCTCCCTTGGTACTGGCCTTGGAAATGAAAACATTCTGAAATAACGACCCGGACATACTGGTCATCCGCCATCCCAAAGCCTAAACATATATGCAGGCCCAATGATAAAATGTGTGCGTTAAGATATAAAAATGTTCCGCGATGCCGCAGTCTCAACCTGCCGGATGACAACTCGTAGGTCTCCAAACGCGACTTCTAAGCCGGCAAAGGCCCGAGCTGTGAGCTCCAGGTACTCCCGGCTCGGGAAGGGAGGTCCGGATGGATGGCTGTCTGAAGCTAAAAAGCCGGGGACCTGCTCACCACCAGCCTTCCTCCTGAACCTTTAACCCCACGCCAGTTCAAAGAGCTAAGCCTGAGACATCCTGGCTCCCTCAATTCCCCCGATGGCAGCCGATTGTAAAAGGAGTTAGGGGTACTGAAACGAAAAAAGCAGCCATACCTACGGAAGCCGTCCCCGGAAGAGGAAAACGGAAGCGCATGCAAGTTTAAAGGTTAACTCTGACTGCGTCGGATGGGAAGTTACGTCAGAACCAGCGCCGCCTTGGTGTACGGATACCACCCAGCGCCCCTCAGTCAGAGGGAGATGCATAGAGCTGCCATGTTGTACGGCAACTGGCGAGCCGCCCTTGCCTGGGGGCCTGCACGTTAGCAGCCCGCAAAAGCGTCACACAAAGCTCTTCCGGGAATCTCTGGAGAAACAAATGCAAATAACAAAGGGAGCTGCAAAGGGCAGAGGTGGGACAAAGTCAACTTTTTTCATTCTGAGGGACGCAACGACGCGTTGAACCCAAAGAGCACTGGCTTTGTAGTTAGTCGAGGATTTAGATCCCAGTTCTGACACTTGTTACTAGGTGACCTTTGTAAGAGAGTAAAGAGAGTAAAGAGTTACTCTAAATTTCCCTTCTTTTTTCTTGTCATTCATCCAAAGCACAAGGTTAACAAATTGGATTTAAATCTAGTATCTGCTAATTATTAGCTGTGTTATTTTGAGCAAGTCTTTTTTCTTCTAAGATTTTATTTATTTATTTGACAGACAGAGGTCACAAGTAGACAGAGAGGCAGGCAGAGAGAGAGGAGGAAGCAGGCTCCGCGCGGAGCTGAGAGCCAGGCAAAGCTGAGAGCTGGATGCCACTGATCCCAGGTCCCTGAGATCATGACCTGAGCGAGGGCAGAGGTTTAACCCACTGAGCCACCTAGGCGCCCCTTGAGCAAGTCTTTAAATGAGTCATGCCGTGATCAAAGGCAGAATCAAACTGAAGCACTTAGCACAGGTCTTGTCCAAAGCAAGTGCTCAATAAATGGTGGCTAATTTTATGATTATGTACAGAACTTCACATAGGTAATAAAGTTTGAGCTGGGCCTGTGCCATGTGAAAGTTTACATTAAGTGCCTAGGTGTATTTTTTTTGAGACAAGAGTCCTTAGTTTTCATTATATTGCCTAAGAGGTTCATGACCTCCAAAAAACTAAAGAGCACTTTGATCAGGTCCTAAGGAAAAAATGCTAAAAAGGGCCTTTAAATCCTTATCTTACGCTCCCTGCTAATAGACTGAGAGAGAGCAGCACGCTAGTGTATTGGGGAATGCCCTTAAAAAATACCCGACTCCTAAGGAAGTGATGAAGTAGGAGCAGGGGATCCACCACTGAGGCCTCAGCTGTTCCTATCAAGAGCTCTGGAATGAGGATGGCTCTTCATAGTTGTCCCAAATCCGCCAAGGAGCCAGCCCTTTATACTTCCACATCAGTCAGTCCTGAGCCTGGATGCCGTTGGAGCATGGGTGAGGCAGTTTCTTGAAGCTGAGAGCAGCCTCTAGTGAGGGAAGCTGCTGCAGAGCCTCCTGCATTGTCCCTGAAGAGGGGATTTGAGTCTAGAGCTTCCTAGTAGCCACTAAAGTTCCCTTCTCCGTTTCCCAGCCTGACTGTTGAGGTGAGAAAGCAGGCAAGTGGCTGGGGACAGACGCCCTGTTCCTATTAGAGATCTGCCTTGGTTGGTGAGTCCTGTTACTTACATCATCCCTCATATCTTTGTCACCCTGGAAGGCTCTGGTTATATCCTCCCCTTTGCTGACTCTCAAATAGCTGCTTCTCCCCTGACGTAATCATGAGTTACTTCCTTCTTTCCATCCTTCAGGTTTTGTCCTTCTGGTATTCCCTTTGTCTTGCGTTTTTTCGATAGGTCTTATCAGAGATGTGGGCATCTTATTAAATATTTCCAAGAACCTCCTCTGTTTTTATTAATCTTTCTGTCTCTCAGTTCCCCATTCATTGACTTCTGTGTACTCTAACTAAATATTCTATAAACTTTTGTGAGATTGAAATAAGATGAACCTATCATACTTTTGTTTTTTTCTGGCTCGGTCTGGGAAACTTTGAGGTTTAAAATTCATGTATTTGAGAGATTTTTCATAAAAGGTACTAATTTCAGTGTGGTCAAATGTATCTTTGCTGAGTTTGTGCATTTTGCATCTTGTTTCAAAAATGCTTTTCTACCCAACAGTCTAAGATAATCACCTATATTTTCCAGTGATTTAAAGTCTTGTTATTGACTCATTTAGAGTTAATTTTTGTGTATAGAGTGAGGTAGGGATACAATTTTCTTTCTTTCCAGTATGTATAATCTTTTTTTTTTTTTCCAACTCCACTTACTGAATACCCCCTTTCCCCACCAGTCTGATATCTTAGCTGTGTTGTATGGCAATGTTCCATATCTGTGTGGGTCTGTTTCTGGCTCTTCACTCTATTCCACTGGTCATGTTGTCTTTATTAGTTCCACACTCTCTAAATTCTTTAGTAGATCCTAAGTACTAGAAGTACAAATATGCACTACTTTTCCTTCTTTTTTGGAACGAAAAATCCTGACCTTTTCTCTCTCCCAGATACATTTTAGAGTCCGCTACTCTGAGTTTTGCTTGCATTTGCATTGAACCTGGGTCAATTAGAGGATAATTAACATTTTTGTGATATGAAGTTTTCATAAATATGAATGTAGCATCTCTCAACGTATAAGTCCTCTCTTTTTTTAAGATTTTTTTTTTTTTATTTGAGAGAGAGAGAGAGCAAGGGTGGGATGGGACAGAGAGAAAGGAAGCGAAAGTCCTAAGCAGACTCTGCACTGAGCACAGAGCCGAACACAGAGCTGGATCTGATGGCCCTGAGGTTACAGCCTGAGCTGAAACTATCACGACCTGAGCTGAATCCACAGGATGGATGCTTAACTCACTGTGCCACCCAGGCACCCTATTTAAGTCCTCTTTAATATCCCTTAATAAAGTTTTATAATTTTTCTGGAGAGATTTGCATGCCTTTTGTTAGATTAATTTCTAGGTTAATTAAAGTTGACATTTTCTGGGGCGCCTGGGTGGCTCAGTGGATTAGGCTGCTGCCTTTGGCTCAGGTCATGATCTCAGGGTGCTGGGATCGAGCCCCGCATCGGGCTCTCTGCTTGTCAGGGAGCCTGCTTCCCCCTCTCTCTCTGCCTGACTCTCTGCCTACTTGTGATCTCTCTCTCTGTCAAATAAATAAATAAAATCTTAAAAAAAAAAAAAGTTGACATTTTCTGATTCTGTTGTGAAAGGTGTCTTTTTAAGTCTGTATTCTATTTTTTTGTTGTTGATATATAGAAACGGAGTTGCTTGTATATTAATTTTACTTTCAGCCATCTTGATAAATTTTATTACTAGTAATTTGTATGAAGATTCTTTTGGATTTTCTAAGATTTGCTTGAAGCAGAATTTTTAATCTTTGCACATACAATACATATATAATTTTATAAATTTTCGCAGACTGAACACACCTAGATAAGACACAGTATCATCAGCACTCCAAATGACTTCTCTACCTGCTCCCATTCTTTCCTCTTCTCCAAGGGTAACCTCTACTCTGACTTCTACCCCATAGATAAGTTTTGCCGATTTTTGGCAAAATTTATATATAAATGAACAAAATTCTTTGTATCTTGCTTCTTTGTTCAATCTTGTTTATAATATTCATTTATGTATTTTTAAAATTCTCACAGCTCAATAGAATTCCATTGAGCAAACATACTACTATTCTTCTGTTGAAGGCCATAATGTGGTTTCCAAGTTCAGGCTATCCTGAACAGTGCTGCTAGTACAGTACGTGTATTTTGTGAAGAAAATGTATACTTTTCGGTTGGGTATAAACCTAGAAGTGGAATTGGTGGGTCATAGGGTATGTGTGGTAGGCAGAAGGTCAAGAATTCTAGGATGTCCCCAGTGACTTCTGTCCTATGGTGATATTCTCGTAATTAAGTTATATGGCAAAAGGGATTTTGAAGGTGTAATTAAGGTTACTAATCAGTTGACCACAAATGAAGCCCAAATTAGGATTGGCCTGAAAGAATATGATGCAAGGCATCAACAGCTTCTGCTATGCTAAATAAGAATTCAAGGTTGGTGATTATTTTCCTTTCAGTACTTTGAAAATATCAGTCTGTTGTGTTTTGGTTTCTATGGTCTCTTGAGAAGTCAAATCATTCTTATTTTTTCTTCTTTAAAAGGAATTTTTTTTTTTTCTAGCTATCTTTGGGAACATTTTCTCTTTAGTTTTGGTTTCCATTAGTTTTACTATGATGTGCTTAGTCAAGCTTTTCTTTATTCTGTGAGGTTTATAGGGTCTTTTATAACTGTATCTTGAGAGCTTTCATGAAATTTTAAGAAATTCTCAGCCATTATCTGTTCAGATATTGCTTCTGCCCCATTTTCTTTCCTTCTGGGAACTCCAGCTCCACACTGTATTCTTATCGCTGTATCTCTAGGTCTCTCTTCTAGTTATTAGTTGCAGTAAAACCAATCATCTCAAAGTTAGTGTTATAAAATAACAACCATTTTATTATTCTCCTGGTTTCCACTATGCTCAAGGCCTGGGTCCTAATTCCAGCATGGGGGAGTTTGGGGGAAGGAGGTGCTTCCCAATAGTGTCTACCTGGAGATAACATCAGATCCCACAGGTTAAGGACTCAGTCTCACAAAACTGCCTTTCACTTCAGATGTCCCTCATGAGTCCAGCTTGTTACCTGTGTTTCTGACCAGCTGGCTCTGAAGTAGAAGTTCCCACGACTCCTCCTTGGGTTTGATGAACTTGGCTCATAGACCTCAGGAAATCCATTTTCCCACCAAATTACCAAATTATTACAGAAGGTATTAATACCAGATGGAGGCATACACAGGGTGAGGGCCCCCAAAGAGGATCTTCTGTTACAATGGAGTTTAGGCCTGGCACAGTGACACATGGAAGTGTTTTGGTTCCCCAACAAGTTCTGGAACCACATGGTTGGTTCTTCAAGGCAACCAGCCCCTAGCTTTAGGTGAGGCCCCAAAGTCACCACAGTAACACAAAAAAAACTTTCTAGCTCTTATCACTTAGGAAATTCTAGGGGTTTTAGGAGCCATATGTCAGAACAAGACCAAATATTTATTTCCTATTTTATTAAAGATTTATTTATTTGAGAGAGAGAGAGAAAGTAGGGGGAGCAGAGGGAGAGGGAAAGAGAGAGAATCTCAAGCAGATTCCCTGCTGAACACAGAGCCCAATGTGGGGCTTGATCTCACCACCCTGAGATCATGAGCCCACCTGAGATCAAAAGACAGATGTTGAAACAACTGAGCTACCCAGGTGCCCCTGTATTTCCTTTTTTAAATCATCATATCACAAACCAACCTAGATTCAAAGGCAGTGGACTTATATTCTCGCCTCTTGATGGATAGATTATCAATAATTTTAAGATTGTATTTTATTTACTTATTTTTAAAAGATTTATTTATTTGGGAGAGGGAAAGAGAGAGCACAAGCAGGGGTGGAAGCAGGGGGAAGGAGAAGTAGGCTCTCCACTGAGCAGGGAGTCTGACACAGGGGTCAATCCTAGGACCCCAGGATCACAGCCTGAGCCAAAGGCAGACACTTAACCTACTGAGCCACCCAGGCAACCCTTTAGGATTATACGTTAAAGCCACACAGTTTCCCACCCTCTCGTTAGTATTTACCATTGTTTTGTTTTTCAGTGCTTCATTCTGCTTTCCTTTGATCTGTCTTCTCCTTCATTAATTCTCTCTTCAGTATATTATTCAGTTATTGTATTTTTCAGCTCTACTCTTTCCATTTGTTTCTCTTTTTATGCTTCACATTATATGCTGAATTTTTCAATCTTGACTTCTACTACCTTGAGTGCTTGAGTATGTTCAGGATAATCATTTTAGTGTTTTATGATCCATAACTCCATTATCTGAATTCTGCATGGATGTCTTTCTTTTGTGATATTTCTCTTGGCTTTTGTTATCTTGTCTTCTCATGTGGCTGATTGCTTTTATAGATTTCAAGATATTTTATATAAAACATTAAAAATAATTTAAACATTTGCATATTAACACACATGCAAATTTTAGAATCAAATTGTTTAGCTCCAATAAAATTTTTTTTGGCATTGTTATTTTTCTATATTTATATATTAACTTGTGAAGAACTGACATCTTTATGATGTTGAGTCATTGTATCATGGGATATCATTCTGTTTATTCATCTCTATTTTTAAAGTTTTATTCAAAGAGATTTTATACATCTCTTACTAAGTTTATATATAGGTGTTTAATAGTTTTGTTGCTAATGTATATGGCTTCCTCTGTTCCATTACTCCATTTAACTGTTTTCTTTTCATTGAAGGCTGTGAATTTTTGTTTATTAATTTATATCCTGCTGTCTTACTAAATTCTCATATTATTGGTATTTAATTTTTTATTAATTTTTGGGTGGTTTCCAGGTATATTATCCAGGTATATTCCCTCTTCCTTTCTAGTTCTTATGCCTCTTCTCCTGTTCCATTGGCTGATCCTTCAAATGCAGTATTAAATAGTAGTGTAGATAATGGGCATTTCTGTTTTTTGGTCCTGACATTAACAGGAAAGCGTCTACTAAGTTCTGTGTTAAGAAAATAGCCATCGATTACTACCTAATTGTTTTTTGCTTTTTTAACCATGTCAAGAATGGGTTTTGAATGTGTTAATTTCTTTCTCAGTATCTGTTAAGACACTATTAAGATCTATTAAGTATCTAGGAAGTTGATAATTTAAATATTCTCCTTAGATCAGTTAATGTAGTGAGTAATATTTGGGCAGTGGAGGGAAGTGAGGGTCCTTTTCTGATTTGCACAAAGGCATCATGTTGTTCCTGCTTCATTGGCTATTTCTCTGCCTTGAATGCTCTTCTCCCAGGTATCTACATGGCTTACTCTCACTTTTTCTGCTTCTTTGTTCAAGGTCCCTTTTTCTATGAGGCCTATTCTAAGTCTCCCATTTAAATTGCTCATTTCTGTCCTTCATTGGCTCCCCCAGTCTCCCCACCTACCCCACCACTGCCCTGTTCTGTTTACTCTGCACTTACCAATTTCTAACATACTATACATAGTTACATACACATATGTGTGTGTGTGTGTGTGTTTAATATATTTTGTCCACCTCCATTTGAAGTATGCTGCATGAGTACAGAAATTATGTCCTTTTAAAAATATTTTTTGATGGATATATTTTCAATACCTAGGCACGTGGAGCATAGTAAGCACTCAAAAATAAATATATTTTTTTAATGAATGAGTGAGATTGGAGACAAAGAATGATGAGAAGGAGCATTTGGATTTGAGCTTCCTATTCAAGAAGAGCTTGAACTTAAGAATTTCAACAGTATTTCTAGATGAGGTTATAGAGGTAGTCATTGAGATTCAGGACAGAAATAGAAAGACTTTCATGGTAGAACTTGTACACACTTTGTCCCATTATTGGGTATCACACATTGTAGAGCTCCATGAATAAAGCATTTTATTAATCCTGTGATTATTTGTGACTAGCTCAATTCTATCACTCAGCATTTCGTGTATTAAACGTTTTAACTGGTTCAGTGTAAACATTCCAGATATGTGGTGGTTTTGGTAATCTTGCTTTGGCAGGTCTTCATTTTAAAATTTATACGTATCTTCCTCGACTTATGGTGGGGTTACCTCCCAATGAACTCCTCATATCCTGAAGATAGTGTAACTTGGAAATGCCTGTAATACACCTAACAATGCGTGAACATCCCAGCTTAGCCTAGCCTACCCTCATTGTGCTCAGAGGACTCACATTAGCCTACAGTTGAGCAAAACCATCCAACACAAAGCCTCGTTTGTCATAAAGTGTTGAACATCTCCTGTAATTAGTCGAATATGCTTCTGGAAGTGAAAACCAGGGCGGTTGCCTGGGTGCAGGATGGTCGTCTGTTTGTCGGGGGTTCACCCTTGGGACGGTGCGGCGGGCGGGGAGCTGCCCAGCATCATGACAGAGTACCCTATGAGGGACGGCCAGCCTGGGAAAAGAGCCAAATTCAAAATTCCATGGTGGTTTCTAGCGAATGTATATCGCTTTTGCACCATGGTCAAGTAAGACCATGGTCAGTCGAGGATGTTCTATACTGGGAACCTCAAGAGAAATAGCAGAAGTGGTCCCAGCTTTCCAGGTCTCTGACAGGCCCTGCCAGGGCCCTGGAGCTCCCCCTATACTGGAGCTCTGGGTCTCCTCACCTCCTATCCTGCCCTTGGGCTAATTGCGTCACCTGCGACTTTCATAGCTTTGCCATTTGAGCTCTCATTTAAAGATGATTTTTACTACAAAGAGTTAAAAAATCAGAGCATTTTAGCCACTCTAAAATTTAGAAATAAGAATTTGAGACAAATTAGATTTTTCTAATAGAAATGTTCTGAGCCTAATGCCCTAAAGGGGAGTAAGGAAACCAATTAACTTTAATTTAAATAATCATGTCTTAAGTAGCAAATGAACCAAGTTCTATTGTTAAAGAACAACTGTATTAAATCCCTGAAAGGTTAGCTTCAAGATGGCATTAATGGAGTGGTTTCATGTCTTACTAATGAAGTAAGTTTCCATTGGTCACTGTAACTACTGTTTGTTGTCTCACTGGGCATTGTTACTGAGAGGAGAGGAGGGGACTTGAGAGCAAGGATAGAATAATCATGTGAAATTGCCAGTGATGTTCGTCTTGCTAGTAACTTGCTTTTTTTAAGTGACAAAGAGAAAAGCCAATAATTTTATTCCTGAGAAAAAATAGTATAAGAAAATGTAAGAAAAGCTTGTTTTCTTATTCTAAGATTATGTATATGGCAAATGATTTTCTGTTTGTAGTTGCTCTTTGAAAATAATGTATTTGTGATGACCGAGATCACTGTTTATAACCACAATGACTGAGTTTCAGCCAATATTTATAAACATGAAGGCAACCATCAACAATGTATTAATAAGAATATTATTATACTAACATCTGGCAGTGGGTTAATGCTGAAGATGCATTTTTAAAAAAATTTATTTATTCATTTTAGGGGGGAAGGGGGAGAGAGAGGGAAAGGGGCAGAGAGAGAGCAAGAGAGCATCTGAAGAAAACCTCCCGTTGAGCATGGAGCCCAACACAGGGCTCGATCTCACAAACCTGAGATCATGACCTGAGCTGAAACTAAGAGTTGGAAGCTTAACCAACTCAGCCAGCCAGGTGACCCTGAAGATGCATTTTGGATGAGTTTATGTAATTGAGTAGAAAGAACATGAATAAGGCAGAGAGACAGTATAAAGCTAGATCATGGAAGGCTTTCATTGCTATGCTCCAAGGCTTGAAACTCTATTCTTACGCTTTCTCTATGTGGTCCTCCTCACGTGCTGCCTTTGTGACCTTAGGAAAGCAGGTTAACCTCGCTGAGACTCTCTCTTTACCTCTAATATGGGGATAATAAGGAGAATTAACAGAAGTAAAGTGTGTGACTGAGGCTGGCACACAGTGGAATGAATAAGAAGTAGTGGTCTTAGCATTGTCACCTAGAAATGAGATGCTGCTTTCTGCTCTCCTTCGTTATCCAGTTTTGCATATCACATGTCAGTATCACATCGTGTGCCCTACTAATGTTTTCTGTGTTCCTGGGGGAGCCTTTTAATTTTCTTTGTGCTATTTTGTGGAAGAAGTCTAAAGAAACCCCCACAGAACTTTCCAAAATGGAAAATGGCGTGGCTTGACAGAAAAGGGCAGAAGCCTTTAAAGGTTTGGTACACCAAAGCCTTGATTTTTCTGAAGCTACTTTTTCTCTTCAGACAGACACTGCCTTGGTTGGCAACATGACCTGTGACTTGATCCAATTATTTATGCAAATCATTATGACAATTTTTTTTTTTCCTGTGAAGGACTCGGTGAAATGATGCTATAGAAAAATCCAGTGCATTTCCAACATTGCTTGTTCCACAGTGATACTATTTTGTAGCAAGAGGAAAATGATTTGGCAGAAAGCTCTTCCACCCCCACACAGAAAGTACATAATATCATGTTTGTGTTGAAACTTTTCTTCCAAAATGTCATAACCCCATAAGAAAGAGAATTAAAATCCCGTTATTTTAATTTCCATCTAGCCACAAGATAAGTAAAGTTATCATTGAAATTCTAATTAAATGGGATGATTGACTAAGGTAGCACATCAAAGAAGAGAAGTGAATATGGTAAGTCGAAGACTTATTAATTAGTCTGCGTGGAAGAAATTCCAGGGATGTCAAGCTGAGCCTGCTGCAAGGAGAAAAAAAGCAGACAAGAAAACGTTCGTTTCTTTGAAGTTAGGAACTGAGATAGGGATGGCAGTAATTGTGTCTGACTGGATCCAGTAATGAAGAGCTGTAAATCAGACCTCAGAATCGAAGGAAAGATTCAAGTAACGAATTTGGCCGCCCCCTCCCCCCTACCCCCGCCCCACTGCGAAGAAACAGAATGCAGAACACACTAATTGACCCAGCCTATTTCCCAGTAGTTCTCTGTTATTATTTATTAATTTTTAATTTCTGAATTATTTACGTCCTGGGAAATTATTCTTGACAGCCTGTTAGGCGTGCCAGAGTTAATGGAGGATGAAAGGACTGGTACCAGAATTAGCAGGGATGTAGTCACAGGCTACTGGATTTAATGATTGGGGAAAGAAAAATTGATTTCACACAGCGTGTCACTTTATACTACTTTAGGGACACACCAGCTATTTGATTAATTGAGGAATAACCAATTCAAAGTATATTTGAAGTGTAAATGAGTCACACTGCTCAGCTGTTTATTTTCCCCCTCTCTCTGAGAGAGCTGAATTTTCTGGAAGCCAACAATGAAAAGCTGATGGAGACACACTCCCATGCTCTCAATGCACACCTGTTTGATTTGTATTAAACTCAGAAGGGAAGAGAACCCTGCTGTACGAGCGAAGGTATTTTTCACTTTTCTCCTTCCTTGCAATCTCTTCATGTGATTTCTTCACTCCAGCCTGTGGCACAGCAGTGGTTGCCATCTGCATTCCTGAAGAACAAGGGTTGAAAAAATGTCTCTTGTTTTATGGCCTGTGAGCAATGAGCAATCAGAAAGATGCAGGGCTTGCCAATGAACAGCAGGAACAAACAGAAGAAAAATGTGTTAAAACAATGACTTTCACGAACAAAGGGAAGAAGATTAATCTGTTAGGGAAATGAGTGAGGCCGAAATACACCATCCCCATCTAGCCTAAAAGTTCTGCATCATTTACGGCTTCTCCCTTCGCGGCCAACCTCATTAGCTTCTGACATCTTTGTTCATCTCTCTTTGGCCAAGTCTCCAACTGTTCTCCATAAGTAAAATCGTCCTCCTCCACGATAATCTACACCAGGGCTTCTCAAAGTTGAATGTGCAAACAGATCATGTGGGGACTCTTGCTCCTTTGTGGGTTTATGTTCGGTGGGTCTAGGAGGCGAGCTGAGATTCAGCAGATCTCATAGGCGGTCTGATGAAGCTCATGCTGCTGGCCCTAGACCAGACTTTGAGTACAGGGTCCTATAAAACTCTGACGAACTCATGGTCTTTGAAACACTGCTTTTAACCACGTAACTCTCATTCAGAAACCTTAAATGATTTCCAGTACCTGCGATTAAATACAGATTCCTTATCCTGGCATTCAAGACCTTCCTGGTATGATCACAACCTGTCCTCCTGGACATACCCTACTATTTCCCACCTCCTTGCTTTTGTTTGTGCTACTTTTTCTTTCTGAATGCTTTTATCTTTGGAAATTCTGCCAGTGCCTTGAGGCGTGTTTCTAATACCTCCCAATACTTCCTGATATCTCTGATGTTAAGTCTTCTAACCTCCCACCCAGCCAAGTTCTCCTTCAAAAAAATTTTTTTAAGATTTTATTTATTTATTTATTTGTCAGAGATGTCACAAGTAGGCAGAGAGGCAGCCAGAGAGAGAGGGAGGGAAGCAGGCTCCCGGCTGAGCAGAGAGCCGGATGTGGGGCTCGATCCCAGGACCCTGAGATCATGACCTGAGCTGAAGGCAGAGGCTTAACCCACTGAGCCACCCAGGCACCCCATCTCCTACTTTTGTTTTACTTCTTCCTTGCTATATGGTATCTCCAGTCTTACTGGCATCTAATATACTTGCTTCTCCCTCTGCACACACAAGATGGTGAGTTATATCAGGGTGGGGACTGTACTTTATCTTTGTATCTTTCCCAAATGCAGGTGCAGAGCACAGAATGTGTATCTAACAAATATTTAGTTAAAACTGAGCTATGTTAAAGGATTCTCTCCATGGTCATTCCTATCCTTGAAACTTGTAGCATCACTGGATTTCTTTAAAATAGCCCACAAGTTATTATTTTTTTTCTATATTACTCTCTCATCCATCCACTTAACTGTTTACTCATAAGCATTTGAATGTTCTCTTGGTGCCAGGTGCAGTGGCAGGGGCTGCAAATACAGAAGTGAAACCACAGCCCTTGCCCCTTAAGATCCCCTCCCCCAACACACATACCAATTTTTACATCCCGCTTCACCACTTTTATCTTTCCTAACTCCGACTCCAAAATATAACCTTAGATCTAAGCTATATTTATTTATCTTAAAACTCTCCTTGATGATTCTTGTAGCTGTTACAGGTCCAAGCATCATTACCTGAGAATATGAACTGCCCTGAATCCTGAGGAAACTGCTCTTTTTTCTTTTTTTTTTCTAATTCATTTTTTAAAAGATATCATTTACTTATTTTTTTTCCGAGAGAGAGCACGACCAATGGGGAAGGGCAGAGGAAGAGGGAGCAGGGTCTCCCCACTGAGCAGGGAGTCTGATGCGGGACACAATCCCAGAACCCTGGGATCATGACCTGAGCCTAAAGCAGACACTTAACCAACTGAGTCATCCAGGTGCCCCCTTCCTCCTCTATCTTGACTTTGTATGTTTTCATTCTCCTCTCCAAAGGACTTAAAGATCCTTAAAGCCTTGGCCATTCAACTACAATTCCTACTCTACTTGCCCCATACCCAGTTTCTGACATCGTACTAGTTCTCAAACTGTTGCTTCTTCCTGTCCTAGGCTTCTTAAGGGCGAGGCTCCGCAGTGTATTTAACAAACTTACTCCAGCACCAGAATTGTTTTCAAGTTATTGTCCCTTCCTTTCTTCTCTCTTTCTCTGTCGTTCTCTCTTCGTGTATCTCATACCCTTACCCTACTATACTTTCCATCCTTAACCCCTATATCCTACCGAATCCAGAGGGGAAAAAAACATTTCCAAAATCTCCTAATTTTATATCTACTAGAGAGATTCAGACAAAAATAAACCACAACAAGCATTGTGTCATGAAATGTATGACAGGAAAATGTCCAAGGGTCTAACTACAAATAAAACAGAGACAAAGGAAATTGTATTGTGGTTTCTTAGTGGCAAGTAACAGAAGGCAACTCTTGCTAACAAGCAAAACGAGAAGGGTTGCTCAGAGAACAGAAGATAGAATTCAATAGAGTTGAATTTAGGTGAGCAAGAATGCCACCCAGTTAGAAACTGATTTCTTAGTGCCCATGCCAGGAGAACTTGCTTGTGTCTAGATCTCTCCTAAGAATTGACTCATAGGTAGAGTAACCCAAAGAGAGAAAAGGATTGGAGCTGATCCAGTCCCCTTTGGAAGACTTGTTATGGATTCCTGTATTCCCAGAGCTGTTTGGGTTCCAATTCTTCTTGAGTGCTGGATGTTCAGCTTTTTCTTCAACTGATTTTTACCACTGGCAGCCTGCTCAGTAGAGGTTTGCTCACCAACAACATGGGGTAGCAGAAATGAATCTTATACAATCTACAGGGACAACTCCCTCATCTCTCAGTACATGAGCATTTTACTTTCATGCCTCTACTCAATTTTTCCCATCAGCCTAGGATCTCCTTCTCCCTAGTGCCCTTCTCACTTGCTCTATGCCTACACTTTTCTTATTTTTTAACATGTGTATCACCTACTGAAGCGAATCAAGTTAGCCTAAGTTTTTTATGAAAAAGTTCCATGCACATCAAAATTAAAAGAACTCTGCAATGGAACTCACCTATGTTCTGCCAAAGGTCAATAATCTGACATTTTGCTCTCTTCGCTCTAGATATTTTCAAAGTAAATTTGACATCATGACATTTCCCTGCCAAACATTTACCATGCAACCTCTAAGAATAAGGATATAGTCCTACATAACAGAGTTCCACTGTTATGCATCAAGAAATTAATATCATTTCCATGTTGAATTCATCCAGTTGGTTCAAGAATGTCATATATATATTTTAAACCAAGATGAAATCAAGTTGTTTGCTCATTGCATTTGGTTCTTAGGTTTCTTTAGTAAGTATTCATATAGAACAATGCACTGTCCTTTTTATCATGATGTTGCCTTTTTGAGAGCTGCAGGTCAGTTCCCTTGTACAGTGTCTCACAGTTTGGATTTGTCTGATTATTTTTCTCATGTTATCATTTAACTAGCTCCACATTCCCCTTTACTTTCGGTAAACTAGAAGTTAGGTGTAGCGGTTTGATTAGATTCATGCTAAACCTTAGGGGTTCAGCAAGACTACCTAGGGGGTGTTGTGTGTCTGTCTCATTGCATCATATGAGGGGTCATATTACATCTGTTGTTTCACTATTAGTAATGCTAAGTTTAATCACTTGATTAAGGTATGGCCCCAAGATCACGCCATTTTATTATTTTTTAAAAAATTTTTTGAAGACTTTATTTATTTATTTGACAGAGATCACAAGCAGGCAGAGAGGCAGGCAGAGAGAGTGCAGGAAGCAGGCTCCCTGCTGAGCAGAGAGCCCCATGTGGGGCTTGATCCCAGGACCCTGAGATCATGACCCAAGCTGAAGGCAGAGACTTTAACCCACTGAGCCACCCAGGCGCTCCAAGATCACGCCATTTTAAAGTTAAAATTTTTACCGACTGTTTTTCAATGCCCAGATCAAATGTGATACTTTAATCTCTTCTCCTTATGTATTTCTTTACTTTTAAAATTTTTTTAAAAAAGTAGTATCTTTGCCCAACGTGGCATTTGAACTCATGACCCTGAGATCAAGAGCTATGTACACTCCACCAACCAAACCAGCCAGATGCCCCCACTGTTATATATTAATTGTCGCTTGCTTTGTTAACAATCTCTACATTGTACTACTTTTACTTTGTATTGTGATAATAGTTGTGACACATGTTTTTCTCTTAGATGGTGAAATCCTTAAGGGGAAGGTTGATATTTTATTCATTTTGTCATCTTTAAGTTTATTCTGGGGAAAGAAACAGGGTATAAACGTATAAATAAAATGTATTTCATTTATATTTGAAGCCCTAATGTCCAACGTATAGAAGGTTCTCTTTTTAAAAATTTTTTATTTTTTGGGCGCCTGGGTGGCTCAGCGGGTTAAGCCTCTGCCTTCAGCTCGGGTCATGATCCCGGAGTCCTGGGATCTAGTCCCACATCGGGCTCTCTGCTCAGCAGGGAGCCTGCTTCCCCTCCCCTCTCTGTCTCTCTGCCTGCTTGTGATCTCTCTGTCAAATAAATAAATAAAATCTTTAAAAAAATTTTTTTTTAATTTTTTTATTAACATATAATGTATTATTAGCCCCAGGGGTACAGGTCTGTGAATTGCCAGGTTTACACACTTCATAGCACATACCTTCCCCAATGTCCATAACCCCACCACCCTCTTAGAAGATTCTTTATAAGGAATGATTGAGCCCTGGCTGTTCCATCCCTCATAATGGTCTATCAGTGAATGAAATAAGTTTGAATTTGCTCATTTATCATAAACTGTTTTCACTGAGCTTTGGAACCAGTTTCAAACAGCTGGTAGCTCCACTTCAAACAGTGGAATCTGGAGGGTTACCCTAAAGATCCATGGCCATTTATTGCTGATCAAGCCCCTACACAAGCCTTATAGTGAGAGGGTTATTTCACTGGGTTCTGGGCTAAAAGAAGTTCAAATATTATCCACCGTATTCAGCTCATGAGACTAGATAAGTGTTTAAAGGAAAAGGCAGATTTTTACTTCATAAAAGTTCTAAAGGACTCATTGAGAGCAACCTCCTTAGAAAGGGCAGACAAGGAAGTTCCAGTGGCAGTATAAATTAATATGACTTAAAAGGCAAAATCTATAGTGAAGATGAAGCAAAGGGAAACCATAGAAAGTCTTTGTTGGGATGTTTATAGCTGGTATCAACATAGGAGTGAGGAATAATTTAAACTTCTAGTTACTAAGGAATATTACAAAGCAAGAAACATTGTGTTCTGGTATAGAAACAGACCAATGGAGCCGATTGCAGAGTTCAGAAGTATATCCTCGTGTATACAGGAATATGATATTTCATCAACGTGGTGCCACAAAAAAATGGAAAAGGATGGCTTGTTTGGCGTATGCTATTGGGAAAACTGTCTCATCAGCTGGAGAAGAAGCTAGACTTTTTTTTTTAAGATTTTATTTATTTATTTGACAGAGATCACAAGCAGGCAGAGAGGCAGGCAGAGAGAGAGGAGGAAGCAGGCTCCCCGCTGAGCAGAGAGCCCGATGCGGGGCTCGATGCGGGGCTCGATCCCAGGACTTTGGGATCATGACCTGAGCCGAAGACAGAGGCTTTAACCCACTGAGCCACCCAGGCGCCCCGAAGCTAGACTTTTGACTTACACCATACAAAGATGAATCCTAGATGAATTAAAAACCTCACTGAAAAGCTGAGAATACAGAGTAAAAGAAAATGAAGAATATCTTTGTGAAGTTTATCCAACCATGAAAGCACAAGTCATAAATGAAAAATTGATGATTTAAGTACATCAGTATTAAGGCTTTTTTTCTTGTTCAATGAAGGATACCCAAAACAAAGTTAATAGGGAGAGAATAGTTGCAGCATCAAAAGCGAACGAGGGATTAATATCTAGGTCATTGCTGTCCACTAAAAACATAATGGGAGCCACATGTGTAACTTAAAACTTAAAATATTCTAGTAATCACGTTTAAAAATAAAGAAGTGAAATTAATTTAATAGTGTGTTTTACCCAATAAACCCAAAATATTGGCATCTCAATGTGTAATCCAAAAAAAATTATTAATGAGATATTTTTAAATTTTTCTATACTAGGTACTTGAAATCTGTACATCTAGGACATCTCAGTTTATGAGTTAGACAATAAATTTTCATTAGAAGTACATGATTTATGTTTGTTTTCATTCAAAGTTGACTCACATGCCACAGTTATTCCAAACATACTTGACATTTTTCCAATAAATATATTAAGTTCCAAAAGGTATTTTCCCTTAACATTTGCAATCATGTTGACAAAAGTGGTTTATTTTTAAAAGAACTGCTTTGACACTGAAGTAAAAGCATATCAATTTAGAAAACTGCACGGATCCAAGTTAAGTAAATTTACCGTTGTGACTACTTAGTATTATTGAGTTCAGTGGGGGTATTGCAGAATCTGAAAAGTAATTCTAAATTTACCAATATAACAAAACATTCTTCAAACTTTTTCTCATGAGTTCTTTTTCTTTTTTGCAATCAAATTACAAAATGTCATTGATTATAGTCAGAGTCCCCTGCACTTCGATTCATATCAGAAAAATGTGTAAAATCATAATTGTCCATTTGTATTATGAAGCATTTCAATCTCAACAAAAATTCTTGTACCTGTCTAACTGGTCAAAACCTTTCTTTGAGTTTTCAATTTAAACATTTCATATGTAGTTTGATATCTATGGGAAAATATAAATCACACTGCTGTTTTCTGTCTTAATTTATCAAATATTTAGCAAGCATTCCTCTGTTTCATGATAATCTTAAGTTGGACATAGCACTATCTTCTTCTTCTTTTTTTTTTTTAAAGATTTTATTTATTTATTTGACACAGAGAGAGATCACAAGTAAGCAGAAAGGTAGGCAGAGAGAGAGAGGGAAGCAGGCTCCCCACTGAGCAGAGAGCCAGATGTGGGGCTCGATCCCAGGACCCTGGGATCATGACCTGAGCCGAAGGCAGAGGCTTTAACCCATTGAGCCACCCAGGTGCCCCACACTATCTTCTTATTTATCTATTTTTTAAAAAGATTTATATATTTATTTGAGAGAGAACATGCACGCATGAACCAGGGGAGAAGCAGAGGGAGAGATAAAATGAGAGAAGCAGACTCCCCACTGACCATAAGCCAGATGTGGGGTTCAGTCTCATGACCATAAGATCGTTGCCCTGAGATCATGACCCTGAGCCGAAATCAAGAATTGGACGCTTAACTGACTGAGCCACCCTGGTGCCCCAACAGTATTTTTAAAAAAATCCTTCCATGACTCTATCAACGAGCACTGGCAACAGACACTGACAAGATCACTAAAATTATGGTCTTCTATTTCTTTCGACAGTGCCATAAACTGGAAATGATTCAAAGCATTTGTACGTTTATACCAGATAACTTTTAAACAAGTGTACCCATAACACTTTTCATAGAATCTACTTCAGAAAACTAAGCGTAAGTATTTTCAATATATTATCCTTAGGAATGAGGCAGTAAAGGAACAGCAGTAGCCCCTTGTTTTAAATTTCCAATAAATCTGGATTTGGGGCCTAAGAGAAATGTACCACTGTGTCATGTTAGAATCTAGCTGAAATTCTTCTTTGAAAGTTATAAAAGATTAAAAAATATCTGTACCACAAGGTCATCCCCCCCTCCGATTTGATAAGACTTCATAATTTTGAAAGTCCTTTGAGAAACAAATATACCAAAGTATTGATGGACAATGTCTCTTATGTTCACATGACCCATCTAAGTTAAAAAAAAAAGTACTTACAATTTGTCAAATTAGGGGGTATAGCTCAGTGGTAGAGCATTTGACTGCAATTTGTCAAATTATGAATCAATTGATCTTTGATATTAAAAAAATTTTTTTTAAAGATTTTATTTATTTTTTTTGACAGAGAATGAGAGAGTGGCAGAGGGAGAGGGAGAAGCAGGCTCCCCACTGAGCCAGGAGACCAATGCGGGGCTCAATGCTGGGGTCAATCCTGGGACCCTGGGATCATGACCTGAGCCAAAGGCAGATGCTTAACTGACTGAGCCACCCTGGTGCCCCTGATGTTTGATATTATTAGAAAGGTCTGTGGGAAATTATTTGGTGGCTTAATTGTGATCTTTCACTTTTTGTAGAAAATCTCTTAGTCTTTTCTTCATAATTTTCTATCAATATTTCCATAACTAAAATCATTTATTTTTACTACATCTCTCAAAATGTGATTTTCTATTGACAGATTCACGGATTCAAGGATCTGAAACATTTTTTAGCTGATTAATATTATAAACTCAGATTCTGTTAAAAACTTTTCAGAGTTTTTTTAATTGGACATTTAATTCCCACATCAAGCTAATTTTATTGATACTTTTTTACTAACAAGAGGAAATTTTTTTATCAAATTCACTCTGTATTTCTTCATATTGTCCAATTTATTACCTAAAATATATTTTTAAAAGATTTTATTTACTTATTTGACAGAGAGAGAGAGAGAGGGGGAGAGGGAATACAAGCAGGGGGACTGGGAGAGGGAGAAGCAGGCTTCCCACTGAGCAGGGAGCTCAATGCAGGGCTTGATCCCAGGACCCTGGGCTCATGACCTGAGCCCAAGGTAGACACTTAATGACTAAGCCACCAAGGCGCCCCATACTTAAAATATTTTTTTAATAAAACAAATAATTTTCTTCATTTTGCTATGTTGCTGCAAATTTTAGTTTCCATTCATTATAAATTTGTGATATATTCTAGTCTTTTTTTTTTTTTTTTTGGTCCAGTTGAAGTCTTCTTATCTGTATCTCCACTTGATTCGCATCAGAGGATGCCTTTGTTTCAGGCCTAACATCAGTTCACTTAGTTTTTAAGCTAGAAAAATGATTTAGTTATATTAGAATTAGGATAGGAGGTATTTAAACCTAATTAGCTCTCAGGCAAAGGAAAAGGAGGATAATTTGTTGCCGGCAGACCTACCTTTAAAGAATAGCTAAGAGAGATTCTCTAACGGTAATGGTAACAGCAGGCCTAGAACTTCAGAAACAAAGGAAGAAAGGTGGTTTGGGTAAAAATAGGGGTAAACATAATAGGCAGATTCTTCACCTCATGGGTTTTTAAAATCATGTTTGATACTTTGTATTAGTTTTCCATATTGCTGCTATAACAAATAGCCACAAATACAATAGCTTAAATAATGCAAATTTATTATCTTACAATTCTTAAGGTCAGAAGTTTAAAATGAGTGTCACTGGGCTAAGATCAAGGTGTCATCAGCACTGTATTCCTTCTGGACATTCTAGGGAGAGTCCATTTCCTTACCTTTCCCAGCTTCCAGCAACCATCTGCTTCCCTGGGTTCTTGGTTCCCTTCCTCATCTTGAGGCTAGCAATGTTGGCCAAGTCCTTCTCACACACTCATTTCTCTGATTCTCTCTTCTGCTTCCCTCTTCCACATTTTTTTAAAAGACTTTATTTATTTATTTGACAGAAATCACAAGGAGAGAGGCAGGCAGAGAGAAAGGGAAGCAGGCTTCCCACAGAGCAGAGAGCCCGACTCGGGGCTCTATCCCAGGACCCCGAGATCACGACCTGAGCTGAAGGCAGAGGCTTAACCCACTGAGCCACCCAGGCGCCCCTTCCCTCTTCCACTTTTAAGGATCTTATGACTACAGTGCCCTCACCTTGAGAAGCTAATATAATCTCTCCATTTTAAGGTCAGCTACTTATCAATGTTAATTTCATCTGCCTCCTGAATTCCCTTTGCCATGTAACCTAATGTATCCACTGTTCTGGGGATTAGTTTATGGACATCTTTGGTGCAGGGGGTGTTATTCTGCCTACCATAGGATTTAACTATGATGCCATCAGATGTGGTGCTTAGTGTATATAGAGGAAATACTTGAGGAGGGATAAATTATAATGAGAAAAAAGCTAATCCCAAAGGCTAGACACTCTATTTTTCCATTTCTGTAACACTTTTTAAAATAAAAAGAATGTGGGGATGGAGGACATATCGCCAGGGCAAATGGTTGCCAGGTGTTAAGGATGAGGGAATGGGCAGAGGGAAGTGAATAGATTATAAAAAGGCAACATGCTCGGTCTTTGTGATTCTGGAACTGTTGAACATCTTAACTGTGGTGGTGGATACATGAACCTACACAAGCGATAAAATTGTACAAAACTTAATGCATAAATACACACACATACACATGAATGCCGATAAAACTAAGAAATTGGAATATGATCAGTAGGGTGTATCAATTTCAATATCCTGGTTGTGCAGAGACTTCAAAGTCAATACATATCTAGAGCGCTTAAATTGTTCTTAATTATTTTTTTAGTGGAGGATGAGTAGTATTGGGTTTAATTGGTATATTAATCTCTGTGTCCCTGAAGGTAGCAAGGTATTTTAGGATATTGACCATTTCTTTAGTCTAGGGTCTTAAAAAGTGGTTGGCAGAGGCAAGAGGAAGGCAGATGTAGTCGACAACACTGGGGATCCCTGCAGTGTTGGAATTATACAGTATCTCGACTGTGGTGATGGATACTCAATCCTGCATAGATGATAAAGTTATACAGAACTCAAGATACACGCATAGATGCAACACACGTATAAATGAGTCTGATGGGGAAATCTGAATAGGATCTGGGGATTATATCAGTTTCGGTATCCTGGTTGTTGTGGTTTTATAAAATGTTACTGTTGGGGGAGACTGGTTATCAGTCTCTTATTTCTTATAACTACGTCTGTATATACAATTATGTCAATGAAAACTTCAGTTAAAAGGAGGCACCTGAGTGGCTCAATGGATTAAGCAACCAACTCCTGATTTCAGCTCAGGGTCCTAGGATCAAGCCCTACATAGGGTTCTGTGCTCAGGGCAGAGTCTGCTTGAGGATTCTCTCCTTCTCCCTATGTCCCTCCCCCTGCTCATGCTCTCAGTCTCTAAAAATAAATAAATAATTTTTTTTAAAAATTCAATTAAAAGAAGCAAAAGAGTAAGAGATTTAAAGGAAGTCAGGTTTCCATACCACTCAGAGTGATGAAACGTTGACACTGGTAGACCGTGATAAGTTACACATGTGTATTGTAATCCTTATGACAACCATTATGAAAACTATACAAAAAATACTCATTAATACTGTAAAGAAATTAAAATGTAATTCTTAAAAATGTTTGAGTGATCCACAGGAAGGCAAGAAAAGGGCAACAGTGGAAACAAAGAGTAAACAAATAATAAAATGGCCAGCTTAAGCCCAAGCATATCAGTAAGTAAATGTTGGTCTAAATATATCAATTAAAAGAGATTGGTGGAATGGATAAATTTAATATCAATTATTGTTTAAATCAATATCACAAAAACTCATGCTGTTTGCATAAAATATTCAAAGAATATATATAGTGATCTATACAGTGATCTTTCTTCTTTCTTCTTGTGCTGCAGTAAAGGTGAGCAATTTGCCCAAGGCCACCTCTCTATTAAATGGCAGACCTGGACTTGAACCCACTGTTGTCTAACTCCATAATCCACGCTTTTCAGCCCTTGTGCTGTGTTGCTTCTTTTGGCTTGATTGCCCTTTTTATAGTTAAACACAAGGATGGAGGGTACTGTCAAAGTCTGTTTATTGAAGGAGAGGAGAAAGAGTAGGTTAAGTAGGAGGGGAGAGGATTAAGAAGGGAGAAAAGAAAGTGAGAGAGAGAGAAATCCACGAGACCTGAGTGGTAGAATGAATGCTACAGTTACTTTGTAAATCTCTTAATCCCATCAGACCCTTGGGCTGTCCCAGCCTTCCTTTCCTCCAGATCTCTTGCTGGTGGAGCTCTGTGGCTGAACACAACCTGAGTCTGAGATGCACTCCGCAAAGGCCAGCTTCTAACAATACGGGATATGGTGCAGAAACAAACTCTTCCACATGCCACATCCTCCCCTTTCTTGATTTATTTTGCTTTCATTTTGGTGGGAGCGTATCCTCTCAAACTTCTTGAGAAAGAGTACATGGAAATTAACTCTTTGAGAACTTGCGTATCTGGAAGGGTCCTATTTTTCCTTCAGATGAATGCTCTTACTCCAATGTCCTTTGATAGTTTGGCTGAATCTCGAATGGTGGTAGGAATACTTTTCTTGTGAATTATGAAGGTCTTTCTTCCTTGTCTGGTTGCAATTGAGAAGTCTGAAGTCATTCTGATTCTTGATCCTTTGCATGTAACTGTTTTTCCTCTCTGGAAGCTCATAGGATCTTCTCTTGGTCCCCAGTGTTCTGAAATTTCACAGCGATACTCCTTGATAAAGTTCTACTTGACTCTGTTTGTTGGAGCAGGCACTCGGTGGGCCTGCCAAGTTACACAATTATGTGTGTCAAATATTGAAATATGTGTAAATTGTCTTCTGGGAAGGTGCACTCAACACTTAGCACAAAGCATAATAAATAAAACATTGGAAAGTATAAATTCCATTTGTTTCCCATAAAAAAATGAAAAAAGAAATCATGAAATGATTCCATTTGTTTCCCATAAAAAATGAAAAAAGAAATTGTCTTATAACTGTCATGGGTACTACAGGACTATGAAATGGCAATTTTGCCAAGGGGCTCTTTGACCTTCATTAACCTTCAGTTTTCCTTTCTTCCTATTTTCTCTTTCCTTCCTTCTCTCAAACACATTTCTTGATTCCCAATATGTGCCAGGCTTCGAACTAGTGGCTGGAGCTCTAGTTGTGAACAAGGCAGACACCATCCCTGCCTTCCTGAAACCGTCTTTTGGCAGAAGGGACAGGCGCAAAAGCAGTAGTGACAACATGACTTTACTGTGTTAAGAATATGAAAGAAGAAGACTTGCCCCTGTCTCAGCTGTAATGTGTGAGCTGAGATCTGAGAGGAGTAAAACAATGTTGATTAAGCAAAGTGTGGGTATAGGGGGCCCAGGAAAGCCCTAAAAAACAGGGAGTGTAAATGCCCAGAGCATCTTTGGTTGGCCAGAGCCAAGAGACAGAGGCAAACAGAGACAGATCAGAGATGAGACTGGGCAGAAAGCAGAGACCACATCATGCCTGGCTGTAATATTCCCTCAGAAAGAAAAGAACTCCTCATAGCAGAACCACAGGGCAGTCCATTTACTTGCTTAACAGTTTAAATGGTCCTCCTGCTTCAATATGATGGTGCATTTCAATGAAAACATGTTCACCAGTGAACAAGACAGGATCTATTAAGAGTACCCAACACCATCTATTATGCTACTTGCTAATGTATCTACCTCCTGATGTTTTTGTTTGGTTTTGTTTTAATCACAATTCAGTGTTTAAGAGATAAAGCTTTTGTAACATCCCGTGTTGCTCAATGACTGAATGCAAGTGCTGTCCTAGATCATGAGGTTACTGGTGCTTATTTCAATATTAAATAAAAGGATTCATTTTCACTGAAGCAAGCAGGGAATTAAGCTTACAACTTCAATTACCAATAATTAATTCCCCACACTGCAAGCCATGCAGTTTGCATTTAAATGCCCAACGGATAACAAAAATCTATTTTGATCACTTTTTATTTTCATCATTTAAGGAGTACATCTTATTTCAATTAGGCACATGCATTTTCAGATTATAGGAGAGAACAAATACTCCTAAAAAACTGGTGATTGGAGCTGGGGAGACTTTTAAGCATGACAAAGAAATTCTAGGATTCTTTTGCTTTTATTGAAGGAGCACCTAATACTGTGTTAGAATTAGCTGCTTTATATACATGAACCTATTATTTACAAGCAGATGGATAATTTCCCTAACTTTGTTTTTCCTGAAGCACTAAGCTGTTCTTTGGTGGCTTTCCACCATCTGAGAAAAAGAAGGCAATCGAGCACATGATTTAGAAGGAGGTAAATTAAGTCCTGCACCCAAGCCGACCCTGCTGGTGGGACCGCAGGCATAAGGACCAGAAGAACTCTTCAGGGAGGGGCACTTGACCTAGAGCTGGATTAGAGAGACTGAGCTCATCAGGATGTACCACAGTTTTTGGACAAATTCAGAGCAACAGAAAGAAGTCCCGACAGTGTCACCAAATGAAAGACACAAACCAGAATTCTTGGAGGTAAAAAGAGGTGCTTGGAATTAGGTTTCATCAGAAACAGACAGACCTGTGTGGCATGCAGAAACTAAGTTCTAAAAAGCCTCATCTTTCAAGTTTTTTTAAAGACATTTGTTTTCTTCCTGTTTGTAAAATATTAACTCTGCCCCCAAATAAATCTCATACTTCATAGTAGAACTGGCCATCTTACAATAAAATCTCGTTTAGGTCAAACTCAGTGAAATCAACCACAAATTCACTGGAATTAACTTCTACACTGACTTTCAGGAAAAATAATGGAGTATCAGCTATTTAATAAAAAGTAATGACTACGATGGCATGCTCTAAGGTTAAGACATATTTATCCCATGGCTGTACAGTGTCCCAACATGTCCAGAATCTTGATTCCCATATCCTATGAGATCCTTAATGTAGTAGGAACGCACTAAAAAAATTAGATTCAGTGCATTATACATCTCATTTGTAATAAAACAAACCAATATCAACCAATTTTTGAATGATTCTCTTAACAGGAGTTGAGGCAGAAAGGATTTTCTTGCTAAGTAGAATTTAGTGATTAAAAATGGTAACAGCTGTTCAGCCTAATATTCAAGCATTCTTATTAGTCAGTCAACTTTTTCCATCATTAAGTAAAAATATATACAATGTTGAAAGAGACCCAGCTCTCAAATTCAACCAAAAGAATTCTCCAAGTGCGAGGAAAGAAGGGATGGTTTTGCTGTATATTAGTATACAAAACAAGCAAACAGAAAGAGATTTCTTGCTCCTGGGGGCCAAGAGTCACATCTACTAAAATCATTTAACACAGACACCCACCCCTGACCCTACTGAGTCTATGTTTGATGCATTGTTGTTAGTGTACCAAATATTTCCACCATAGGGCATCAAATTTAAATGATATAACAAGTGATTTCTTTTCACATGGCCAACTTAGAGAAAGCATTAACACAATTTTTTTTATTGCAGTTTTTGTTAATGAGCCCTTCTGATAAAAGGTAGAAGAGAAGATGTATTTTGCTGGGTCGTGTTCATGTCTTCATTTCCGGCTTCATGATATTTTTCAAGGTCATGCCTTCAACAATAAAGGTAAGTCACTCATTTTAGACTCTTTGTTACCATCGAGCTCAATACCGTCTGTTAGACGTGACCTCACTCACTTCATTTAAGGCTTCGGCTCCTTTTCAATGGTCTGCTGATGGTTTTAGCACAGACAAGCAAATTCGAGCCAGGAACTTTATTGTGGCATCATGCAAATGTAAGTTCCCAAGGACAATGGATATTATTAGCCCACAATATCCCTACTGGACCACACAGCTCTGAGACCCACCCCCTAGTCATAGATAGCCACAGGGAACAAAGAGAAGAGAAAAACCTCAAATTCGCTTGGAAAGATAGGCCAACCCTGGAGGTCTTGGACAAGGAGCAGCTGAATGCCTGACAGATTTGCTATTACACAGCTGTTCTTGCCTGGGAAGAGGAGCAGGGAACACGCATACTGTGTACCAAGATTCTGTGAGTGATGAACTTCTGAAGGCAACACGTTATCACTGGCTAAAAACATCCGCGTAAGTATACAAGAACCCAAAGCAGACTAGACAGGAAAGCCAGTGGGATTCTTGTTGCTCCCCAGTTAGAACCAGAGGCTATCTCGAGGTTAATGATCAGCCCAAGTTTGGATATGGGCCACTGTTCGCAAGTAAAAGAGACATTGTTTATGACCATCATCTGTCACTGAAGCACTTTTGAGTGGTTTTTCCACTGGAGGTGATGATCTTGTACTCCTGCGCTCTGTGCTCCATGGTACCAAATTACCATTTTTGAGGCAAATACCTAGTTAGGGGTACAGACTTTGGCAGTGCAGTATCAGCTCATTGTTCATACCCCAAGCATTCAAGTGACTTAAAATTAATCCCAGACATAAAACTAGAAAATAATTGAACACAGGCTTGACCTCAGGTCTCTTATCTGTTCACTCTAGAACTTTTCTCATTTCAACATACTAACTATATAAATTATCCCAGCATTTTAGATTGCTATCCCTCACTGTGATAGATGGAGCAATTCCCCCCACCCCCCAAAATCAACACCTTAAACCTGGGAACCTAGGAATATGTTTTGGTGCATGGCCAGAAGATTTAGGATTGCAGATGGAATTAAGCTGTTAATCAGCTGTGTTTAAAATAGGAAGATTGTCCTGGATTTTCAGGATGGGCCCAGTGTAATCAAAATGCCTTAAAATGTGAAAGAAAGTGGTAGAAGAGTCAGTGTCAGTGTGATATATTGTGAGAAAGACTTGATTGGACATTGCTGGCTTTGACAATGGAAGAGGGCCACCAGCCAAGGAAAGTGGACCCGTTCTAGAAACTGAAAAGACAAGAAAATAGATTTTCCCCTGGGACCTCCAGAAAGGTAATACCCTGCCAACATTTTGAGCCCAGTGAGATTCATCTCTAACTTCTGACCTCCAGCACTGTAAGATAATAAATGTGTGTTGTTTAAACCACTACATTTGTGGAGCTCCATTACGGCAGTAATAGGAAATCAACACATTCTGTAAAGTACCTAAAAATAAACACATGATAAAACTCAATAATACATCCTACTATTTAAAAAAAAATATCTAGTTTTTCTTTGAGGCTTAACCTTTTTTCTTTTTTAAAGATTTTATTTATTTATTTGTCAGAGAGACAGAAAGCATAAGCAGTGGGAGCAGCAGGCAAAAGGAGAAGCCTGCTCCCTGCCAAGGAAGGAGCCCAATGCAGGACTTGATCCCTGAACCCTGCGATGATGATGAGAGCTGAAGGTAGATGTTCAGCTGACTGAGCCGCCCAGGCATCCCTTGAGGTTTGAGCCTTTTTTTTTTTTTAAAGATTTTATTTCTTTATTTGAGAGAGAGAGAGTGAGAGAGAGCATGAAAGGGGAGAGAGTTAGAGGGAGAAGCAGACTCCTCGCTGAGCGGGGAGCCGGACCTGGACTCCAAGATCATGACCTGAGCTGAAGGCAGTCACTTAACCAGCTGAGCCACCCAGGTGCCCCCCGCCCTGAGGTCTGATCTTTAACAAGTCATATCAATTAAGAGCAATAGCAAACATTCAAATATCATACCTATTATGTCAAGAATACCTATTATGCGTTCTAGATGTTAGATGTATTAGCCCATTTAAACTTTTCAGAACATTAAGAGCTGGGTTCTGTTATCATCCCCACTTTACAGAGAAGGGAAATGAGAGACAGAGAAATTGTGCAACTTGTCCAAGGTCAAAAGGCTGGAAAGTTCCAGAACTTAGATTGAACCCAGAGAGTCTGGCTCTAGAGTATGTTCACTGCTGTTCTGCTCTGCTTCTCTCAGTGGTAGTGGTCCAAAGGATAGCATCCTTATACAGAGTCAACTTAGATTATCTTGTCCTTTATGCGAGAGCTAAACAAAACTGCTTCTGGAGAAATATTTTTTTCTTATTCATAGGTTTTTCCTTTGAAGTATGTTTAGCTTTTCCTATAGGTTTCCTTGAGCTTTTTCTTTTTAGCTTTCTTTTAGCTTTTTCCTGTAGGTTTGCTTTTTAACCTTTTCCCTCTTCTTAGTACTGAGGCTGTTTTTCTATGTTGATCACCAAAAATTTCATAGTCTTACAGACATGCATTATTCAAGAACCAATCAGCATGTCTGGTTTCCCACCTCAACTGTACCTGTTCCTTCTTGCCTCTTGCCCTCCTCGGATAATTACCCCATCTGCTAGTCTACATGCAGGGAAGGGAAGAGGAGGTGCAAATAGAATGTGTACACTTAGTTACTTGTCAACAGCTCTGACCAGAGAGGAGCTTTACCCATGGTTGCCTATCATGGATTTTTTTTTTTTTTTTGCTCTTTGTTCTCAAATAAAAATAAAACTTAAGCTTTTGTATTCCTATGATGTTGTATATATAGACAACATTTGAGTTTTCATTTCTCATACAGGCTTTGAGAATTGTTCATTTGATTTGTTCACGCTACACGGTACTCTCCATTATCACATTTGACCAAGAAATGGCACTGGTCATGCTTTCTTTGTTTTGCTTATTTTTGTGCTCTAGACACACACACAAAAAAACAAAATAAAAAGTCAAAATGAGTTTGTTCATCTTCAAGATTTTTTTCCCATTTAGAATATGCTTCACTCTGTGTGATTGGAAATAGGTTATTGGGGGTTGGTAGATCAGCAGAGACCACTTGAAGTATTTTGGAAAAGGCTTTTGTGATCTGTTAGTAGGTGTAGATGTTCATTTGCAGATGTAGATGGATGTTTTGGAGGTGAGCAGCTGCCACACAGTTGCTATGTCTGCTATAGTGAGTCAAGAACCGCTTCACCATAAATTCCTTCTGAGCTTCTGTGTGGACAAACTTGACTCTGGTTGGGACCATCTATTTCAATATTACCCCTTTTCTGAATCCTCAGTGTTTTCAAGATGAAATAATTGAAACTACATAAAACCACATGGAAGAGAGTGTGTAATTCTCTAGTTGGTAGCCTAAAATGAATGGAATTAGATTAAATTAAATATGGATAGTTTTAGGTTTCCAATGATAATTTGCCAACTTGAAGGCTTATTAGATAATGCAGAAGGTCGTTGTTAACTTTCTTTTTAAAGTAACAATTGCTACCATTTCCTGAAGTTTTATTTAGTTATTTTTAATTTGTAAGACCCTTGTTAAGTGAATTTATATATCTAACTTATTTTATCCTCATCCACACCCACAAGGTAGATATTTTTAACTCCCATTTTGCAGAAGAGAACATTGAGGCCAGGAGGTTAAGTAACTTTCCTTTGGTCACAAAGAAATCTCCCCAGGGAAGCCTTCCTCGGAGAGTTGTCTCCTAGAGAAAAAACAGACTGGAAGGATGCCCTTTGAATGCACCTCAACTCAGAGATGAAACTGAACCCGTTTCTTATTATCCTCGTTTGAAAACGTAAGAGTTACTGAAATAGAAACATTGAGCAATATGTTTGAAGTCATGGAGGGATTCGTCAGGGCCAGATCTCAGAAATATCTACCTCTCAGGACCGTGTTAAGATGGAACAACCAGTCTCGCTCAGTTCCTTTTATCTGTCTTTCTGGGTCAGTCCCTGCAGGGTTTCAATCCCATCACTCTTTTCTCCATTGCCTATCAATTATTTGCTGTCTGGCTCTGGGCTTGTGATACTTAAAAGAAGATACAAAGCAAGCTCTGAGGTTTTGCCTGAATTTCCTGGCGCTTGCCTCAGTCTTCTTCTTACTGTTTGCTTTGGAGACTGGCTATACAATGGGTAGATTTGCTTGCACATCGGAGGTCATTACAGAAAGTTTGGAAAGCTTGGTAATTAACAAGGACTCACAAAAGCAGACCTCTGGCAGGAACTTCAACTGAATGAAATATCAGTTGAGAGGCTATTTGGGTGTTCTGTTGAGGCTTTGTCTACGTTTGGCTTTCAAAAATACATAGCTTAAAACACACACACACACACACACACACACACACACAGCGTGAGCTTTAAATTGGTTTGGGAGGTGTGCATTTTAAAACGCTGATTTGGGTCGCCTAGGAAAACAGTATTTGGGTGATACTTAATTTGATGTACTCCAGCTTTCAGGATTAAAGTGAAGGTGAAGTTATTGTACCTGCCATTTTGGGCAGCTAGGTGAGTGGAAAAGAGAAATAATTTCAGAACTCAAAGATTCAGAGAATTGCATGAGAAAAGCTGAATCCATGTGCCTTGAAGAGGCACCTGAGACAAAGGTGGTTACACATCATGTTATGTAGACAGTTATTTGATACTCAATACCTTTTAGTTAGAATAGTACTTTCAGTGTTAATACACAGACTTACATTTAAAATTCAATTTAAAGACCAGAGGATGACCTCTCCTGTTATAAGAGCAATGGTAAGAGTATACTCCTTTTGGCAAGTTCCTTCCCAGGCTCTAAAGACTTGTAACAGGATTGCTATGTGTTCACAAAAACCATTTCTTACCTCCTAGGGCAATCAGCCACCTACAATAATAAATCTGATATTGAAATCAAATTAACAGGTATTTAAATTCAAGAAGTTGGTTTTTTGGTGACACAAATAGTTTACAAATTTCACTTCTTGCTAATATTAAGAACATGAAAAATTTATTTTTCATCTCTTTTCAACCACAGTTTAAAAGTAACATAATTTCTTATCTTTTTAAGCCTCCAGCTTGGGGCACCTGGATGGCTCAGTCAGTTAAGCACCTGCCTTCGGCTCAGGTCACGATCCTGGAGTCCAGGGACAGAGTCCCAGGACTGAGCCCCTTATTGGGCTCCCTGGTCAGTGGGAGTCTGCTTCTCTCTCTCCTTCTGCTCCTACCCCCACTCATGCTCTCTCTCCCTGTCTCTCTCAAATAAATAAATGATCTTTTATTATAATATATACATATATATAATATTCATTATTAGCCTATTCTGTGAGAAACAAAGTAGTAACAGGCAAGGACTTTACAAACAAATGTGCTTTCAAGAAATCTTCAGATAGGATAGGAGAAAAAATGGGCCTTTTCAAATAAATCTCAGTGGTAGAACTTGGATGTCCTTTGGAACATAAACTGGAAGGTACTTATAAGCGGGGGTCATTTATCCTGGGTCCATACCACCAAATGGCTTCAAATGGTTTTAAAGTAGGTCATTTGGGTGCTCTGAAATGTTTGGCCCATGGTGACCTTCCTTAGCTCGTTCATTTGATAATAGAGTCCCTCCCAGCAGCCGCCTTGGGTTTTCTGGCTATATCAGAGCTTCATCAGGAGCTCTAATGAGACAGTTTAATAGAAATGCTTTAAATTACCATGTAGTACAGCATGAAAAAAAATCATTGTTTTCATTAGTTGAAGTATTTCTGCCAGTCCCCAACTAAAAGTCCTAATATTGAAGCATAATATAATAAACGCATTGCGAAACCTCTTAAACAGCAGGTCACAGAGAGGAAATTAAATGAAAGAAGTAATCTAAAATTGCCAAGATTTTACCTGAAGCATTACTCTTAGGCATCAATATCATATAGCCAACTTTACCAAACCAGAGGAAGTATCAACCAGAAACAGGTCTCATCCGTACAAATAAAGAACTAATAGTTGTTACTCTCTTTGTCTTCATAGGCAATGCAGCTCTCATGTCAATACACAGATGGAGTGGGTTGCTTCAGATATAATCCATTTAAGAATTTTTGAGTATTTTTTTTAAAAAGATTTTATTTATTCATTTGAGAGAGAGAGAGAGAGAGAAAATGAGCAGGGTGGTGGTGGTGGGAGGGTGCACAGGGAGAAAGAGGGAGAGGGAGAAGCACACTCCCCATGGAGCAGGGAGTCTGTCCTCCAGGCACGATTCCAGGACCCTGGGATCATGCCCTGAGTGGAAGGCAGTTGCCTAACCAACTGAGTCTCCCAGGCACCCCCTGTTTGAGTATTTTTATTACTGAAGATGAGCTTATTTTGACTTAAGAATCCATCCATAGTCAAGTGGGGAAAATTAATACGGCATTTGTCATGATTGTCTTTACATTGAAAGAACTGACATTGGACAGCAGAATATCAGAAGGAAATTTACCATTTGATTAAAACGGGATCTATCTCAACATGAAGCACTTTTGTTTTAAGAAGGACTGAAAAGTATCCTAAGAATTGTGCCCTTCGCTCAGTTGATCTGTATCATGAGCTGGATAAAGATGGTCCCATGGAAATGGATACAGTGTAAAAGAAGATGTTAAACAGAGGGGGTGGGAATTTCCTCTGTGGGCTAATTTAACATCACATAAGGGTATAGTTTGCTTTAATATATTAGTTACAACCTAAGAAGAAAAAGAACAAGGCTCAAGTCTAGTGATTGAGAAGTGATTTAAGATTTAAAAATTAAATGCAGAACACTAGCAATAGAAAATAACTTCTGTGCTTTTTGAGCAACACTGGAGGTTTGAATTATTTGTGTTTGTTTTGTGCAAAGGAAATTTTCTTTTTCATGGGTTAGGTATATGGAGGCGATTTGAAGAATTTTTTTTTCTGTAATTTTGGTGAGGTATTAATTTTGCTGCTCTGGTGTATTTGTGATTAGATATTTTAGGTGCTGTTTTTCCAATCAAGTTCACAAGTTTTTCCAGGTTTGAGGAGCTGTGGACAAAGAAAACTGGAGCTGGGAATCTGTTTCATTAGTTTCCTTATACTTCTGACAATACATATTGCCAGTGTACAGTACATACATGATTTTAAGCGTCCTCATCTGGGGACCCTGAAAGAACTCCTCCCACAGAAAGAGGATTAATGTATTAATAGACCATGTCAGTTATTTTTTCCTTAACATGTTCTAAACTAGAAAGTTGGATTTTCCAGCTTTAAAAAAAATGTTGAATGTTTTGCTTTTAAGTCCCTTGAGTTCTGTCCTTGGTTGGAGTTTTATTTTCCCACCCCTGATCCAGTCTGAAGTTCTTTGTCTGCAATTCAATCTCTATGGCTTTAATCATTTTGGATTGTACCGATGGCTTCTCACTAATAAAAGAAATGGGGAGCCAGGCTTAGCATGGGACAAGTCTCTTCAGCTGGAGTAAGACGTTACATATGAGTTGTCTACCCACAAAAGGGCCCACTGTCAGCTTAAATTAATGAGATACATGTTTTAATCATTAAGGTACTAGCAACATGTGGATTCTTTGCCTCTGTTTTAATCATTTCTATGTTTTTACCCGCTGGATCATCAAATGCCTTCTTTTGAGAAGTCTTCCCATTTCATTGTGGCAAATAGGTTCTATGTGGGGCAGAAATAAGTGCTTCAGAGTCCTAAGAAACACTACACAGCTTTTATATCAGGCCTTGGTGAAATTTATAGCTACCACTTTGTCCTTCAGTGCAAGAATTTGGAGGGAGGGGTCCTTAGCCACCATTAGCCCGTGGAACTAGCATGGGCTCCAGTTTGCAAAGAGTTGAAGTGGAGAGGTGAATTGTAGGTCTCAGCAGGTGAGGTTGAGGTTAAAATGAATTTTTTGTGGACTGTGGGCAGCATTTCCATGAGTTGAAAAAGAGACCGCTGACTGAGACAGTAGGGGCTCTGAATGCTTGGCCACAGCTGGAAATTTCGATTCACAGGCTGGTATCTGCTTGGCAAATGTTGGCAAGGGGACTTGCTGTTCTCGGCAGAGTCCACGGGAAGCAGATCAGCACACGGCTCTTAGCCCTGAGAGACCAGAAAAAGCATGTTGCAGGAAGGGACATAGGAATTCGGCACCATTTGTGTTCTCCTCAGATATTGAGGCTGCCCCAGTGAAACCTAGAGCATAGATTCCAAAGGAGAAAAAAAATCCAATATATTAGTTATTTTGTTTGCCACCAAACACATGCCTTAACCGATTGTCCACTGAATTCATGAAGTTAAAACAATCTTTTCGTGAATGCTGTAGAGCTGTTGCAGTGTTCGGCCTGTTCCCACAGTAGTTGTTCATAGCCTGCACGCAGTGTTGTTCTACGTGTGTTACAGTGAATAATATCATTCCACTGTGAGCTTCTGGAGGGCAGAGCCAGAAATGTGTTTAATCTGTGTGTCTTCAGGTCTTCACACCGGTGGATGCTCCATGAAAGATTGTAGAACAGAACTGAGTGTAGGGATACGTGGGGTTTCTGCTTTCCTTTCAGGAAATAAGGTGAATCCAAGGGGTGTGTGGGAGGATTTAGAAATATAAAATTACAGGTTGGAAGGGGTCTCAAAGATCATGTCCTTCAACACTTGTTTACAGACAAGGAAAGGGAGGCCCAGAGAAGTCAATGGTTTGATCAAGATCACTTAGTCTGTGGCAGAGGCAGGATAGAGATGACTTAGCATTTTGTTGGGTGGGAATGTGTTAGACCTTTGCCGCTCAGTAGGGCAATGTGTTAGCAGGACTCTCCAGAGAAACAGGATGTGTATGTATAAGCTTCAGGTTATATATAAAGATTTATTATGAGGAATGAACTCACACTGTTATGGAGCCTGAGAAGTCTCGCTATCTACCGTCTGCAAACTGAAGACCCAGGGAAGCTGGTGATGTGATTCAGTCCAAATCCAGAGGCCTGAGAACCAGGGGAACCTATGTGGAAATCTCAGACCAGCGAAAGACGAAATATCCCAGCCCAACTGCTAAGGCAGGAAAAAAGTGATGAATTTCTCCTTCTTCTGCCCTTTGTTCTATTCTATCTATTCCATCAATCGATGGGACGCTGTCCACCCACATTGGTGAAGGCAGTCTACTTTATTGAGTGGGATGATTCAAATGCTAGTCTCCTCCAGAATCACTCTCACAGCACCCCCCCCCCCCAAGAAATAGCGTTTCATCTGGGTACCCAGTGGCTGGCAAAGTCGACGTGTAAAATTATCCATCACTGTTAGCTGCTAGCTCGCAAAGTTTGTGAGCACTTGAAATGTGGCAAGAGAGATTCAGGTACTGAAATTCAAAGTTTACCTCGTCCTACCTAACTTTAAGAGCTGAGGCCGTGCAAAATATTTTTCCATTGAAGATAACTTTATTGCTTTGATAGAACTGCATTTCACGTTAATCATTGAAAACTTAGTGTCTGAATTGAGAGATGTACACACTAGATTTTGAAAGCATCATGAAAACAAGTGTGCCATAGCTTGTGAATAATCTTCTATGTTGATTCCATGTTGAAGTTATACTTGGGACCTACTGGGTTAAATAAAATACCATATTAAAACAGCACTCATTTGTTTCTTTTTACTGTTTTTAGCTTGGCTACTAGAAAATTTAAAGTGACATGTGTGGCTTGCATTGTATTTCTCTTGTCTGGTGTTGTCCCACAGCCTCAGCAACCAAATCTACCTCAGATAGACAAGCTGAGTTGTAGATTCAGTGTGGAGATTCACCACTCTTTCATTTTTCTCCTCAGACCACTTCTGGAGGGGAAAAAATGGGGGGGGCGTGGTTCTCTTGGCTGACAGCTGGAAAATTTAAAGTGGGTTCTGTTCTACTTGTATCTCCTTCCAAAATTTCTGAAAACCAAGAAAATATAATTAATTCATTCAGAGAATTTTCTTACATTTTTATTTGCTTCAATTGTCAATGCTTCTAGAAAAAGAATTTTCTAACCAATAACTGAGCTTCTGATTAAAGGCACATACAAAGTTGATGTCTCCGTTTTTACTGACTTGTCCATGTTCCTATGAGAAGTAGGCCATATATTTTGAAAAGAACTAACATTATTTTGGAACTAAAATTATTTGAGAAAAATAAAATGATTAAAATTAAAATTACATGATTTTATTTAATTAACAACTTAAAAATAATTAAAAATTAAATCAGTGTTATATTTTAATAGTTGCCTTGTCCATGTTTCCGGTATAACTCTGCTCTTTGTCCAGGCAGGAAAAACAAAAAGATAATCACGCAGCTCTGTATAGGGTGTGTTTTCTGCACAGGCAAAGATGATTCTCTCTTACTGCTATTTGATGCTTGGGAATTCTATCACAATTTTGCTGAGTTTTGACATTGGCCAGATGAAGACGCCTAAGGATGTGATAGAAAGTTTGGATGCATGAGCCCATAAACACTGCTTTTGATGAAAGAGCAGTTGGATTTGCCCACAGATCTTAAATTCACCCAGAACCAGTATTTGTACAAAGACTTACATATACCCTCCTCATTAGCCAGCCCTCCTCGCTAGAAAAAAACTTGGTATAATTGCACTGCAATTGAGTTTATGGTCAATAGAGGGCACCAAAGGATGGAAAAGTAGTTTGATAGATTTAGCTTATTTCCCCAGCTCAATTCACTGGTAAAAATATAGTTTTAAAAACCTTTGAAAGGTCATCTTTTCATCTTGAAGAAGACGGAATCAGAACTGCTCTCCATATGTGTAATGTCATTTCTGCCCATCCAGATGTGGCCAAGCTGAATGGAGTACCACCCAAAGCCTGAGGTTGGGTGCCTGAGTGGTCTTGGAAGTGGAGAGCAAACTCCGAGGCGCAGGCTGCTTTACCAGGGGGCATGGTCAGTGTTTCCCCAGCTGGGACTCAGCCCAGCAACTTCACCAGTACTGGTCCTTTAATTACTAGCAAATTCAGGTCCTTTGCCGGGAATAAACTGACACTGTGAATATTCTAGTTTCTGCCATGTGGCAGGTACTCTGTTAGTTTCTGGGGAAACCAGGTACTGAAACAGATCAGTCTGCATGCAGCCTACAGTCTAGTGGGCAACAGAGATATTAACCAAACCATCACACATACAGTGAAAAATTATCTGGACAAAGTGGTGTTCGAGATGAGATGTGAAGACTGACTAGGAGTTTACTAGGTGAAGTAGGGAGGATTGAAGAAGAAAACTCCAGGCAGAGAGAAGAGCAGCGTCCAAATGTCTGAGCCAGGGGTGGAGGAACAGTCCAAGAGTTGAAAGCCATTGTGGCTGGAGCCTGGGAAATGAAAGGAGAGTGGCTGAGACTGGACCAGGAGGCAAAGTAATAACACACAGGACTGATGGGAATACCATACAAGGGCTTTGTTGTATGTGCAATGCAAAGCTCTTGATAAGTAGATGTTAAGATTAGATTTCTGTCTTTAAAAAGAGGACTCTAGGGATGCCTGGGTGGATCAGTCCGTTAAGTGTCTGCCTTCAGCTCAGGTCATGATCTCAGGGTGCTGGGATCTAGCCCCACATCAGGCTCCTTGCTCAGCCTGCCTTTGCCTGCCACTCCACCTGCTTGTATGGGCTCTCACTCTCTCTCTCTCTCTCTCTCTCTCTCTGACAAATAAATAAAATCTTAAAAAAAAAAAAAAAGAAAAAAGAAAAAAGAGGACTCTAGCTGTTTTGTGGAGAATGGATTAGAAGAGGGCCAGATCATAAAGAGGTTACTATAGCAATTCAGATGGGAGATTTTGATGACTTGGACCACGGTAGTGATGTTGAAAATGGAGAGACAGGAACAGGGAAGGAGCTCAGATTCGCTGGATGGAGTTGTGGATGGAAGAAGGTGGTAAGGGAGAGGATGGTGTTAAGGTAAGGAAAACCTCAAGGTTTCTGGCTTGCAGAATGGTCACCGGTTAGGGTTTTCAAACTCGGAAAACACAGCTAGCAGTGTTTAAGAAGCATTCTCGTAACCGATGTGAGGAGGAAATCAGACATTTCAACAGGGGGCAAACTCAGTCCAGTCTGTTGGTCTTCACATCAAATCTCCAAACCTCTTTGTCATTAATGGAACATTTCAAGAAGAGCTGGGAATGACCAACAACATTGTAACGTGAGATCTAAATACAGAGCTGCCAATACCAATATATGCATGTGTATACAATGTAGAAAAAATTCTAGAAGAATATGATCAAGTCGTTACTGTTATTTGTGGTGGAGTCAGATGAGAGGGAGAGTCAATTTCAAGTCTAGATGTTACTGTGTTGTCTGAAAAATTTTAAAGCAAGCCTTAATTGGTCTTCTAATTAACAAAACCCATAAAATCACTGCTGTTACCAATAGAAAGCTTTTCGGCTGGGAAATTTAAAGCCCTTTGTGGAGACCCAATAATCTCCCACCTCCATTAAATCTCTCTCCTGGAATCTACAGAGCCTTTCCATTTGGGGACCCCCTAGCCCCAGAGAGCATAGATTTCTATCGCAGCAGCTCATTAGAGATGCTCAGAAAATCAACGTGCGGACTAGCTACAGAAGCCCTCCCAGCACCGTTTGATCTTTTCAGTAGCAAATGTGTCATTTGTAGCTTGATGGTCCAGTTCTTATACGAGGCTAAAATAGAGCCACTTCATGATGATTTGAGACTCCCCGAACTCCAACTAACTACCAATCTTTCTCCCAATTGATGTATCAGTTGCGCTGTGTCCCTGGGGACATCATTTCCACTTGCTTGGTAAATAATTAGCCTGGCTGCCTTTGGCTATAGAAAGGATTATAAATATTTTAAGCACCATGAGTGATTGGGAACTGTCTCTATTTGATTTCATCTATGACTGCAATGCTTTGGGTGAAAACTTACCTTTAAGTCTGAAACATCCTTGCTTGGGCGGATAAATGTTCTAGGTGTGAGAATAACAAAGTGTTGTTTAGGTTGCGAGAGTCAATGGGGATTCAGAAACAAGCTATAATTAGTGAGTGGTTTGAACCTTTCCCATTTTAGCTCACACCAGTCATTTTTTCTCATGAGAGAAACAAATGAGCTTATTTCCCAAGAAGAGTTTTATGCTCATAGGATTTCTTTAAAAATAGACCTTAAACGGGTTAATATCAAAAACATATAAAGAACTCATACAGTGCAATAACACCCTCTCAAATAAACCCATCAAAACAACCTGATTAAAAAATTGGGAAAGTATCTGAATAGACATTTTTTTTCTGTAGAAGACATACAGAGGTACCTGAAAAGATGCTCAAAGCCACTAATCATCAGGGAAATGCAGATCAAAACCACGTTGAGATATCACCTAACACCTGTTAGAATGACTTTTATCAAAAAGAAAAGAAATAACAAGTGTTGGCAAGGATGTCGAGGAAAAGAAACCCCATATGCTGTGGGTGGGAATGTAAACTGATTGGTGTAGTCACTATGGAAAACAGTGTGGAGTTTCCCCCAAAAATAAGAAATAGAACTACCGTATGATCCAGCAATCCCACATATGGATATTTATCCTGAAGAAAGTGACAATACTAATTCAAAAAGATACATGTTCATTACAACATTATCTACAAAAGCCAAGACATGGAAACAACCTAACTGTCCACTGATAGATAAATGGATAAAGAAAATGTGATATATCTATATTATATGTGATGGATAATTGTTCATTATATACGTAATGGAGTATCCTTCATAAAAAAGAAGGAAATCCTGCCATTTGTGATGATATGGATGGACCTTGAAAACATGCTTAAGTGAAATAAGCCAGACAGGAAAAAAACAAATACCATATGATCTCACTTGTATGTGGAATCAAAAACAAAAATTAAAAAAAGTTGAACTCATCAATATAGGTTGGTAGTTGTAGGTGGGGGCAGGGAGGGTGAATGAAGTGGGTGAAGGTCATCAAAAGGTACAACATCTAGTTTATAAAATAAGTCCCGGAATAGAACACACAGCACGGTGACTACAGTTATTAACAGTGTATCGTGTACTTGAAAGTAGCTGAGAGAGTAGATCTTAAAAGTTCTCATCATGAGAAAAAGACATGTATAATTATGTGTGGTAAGGGTGTTAATTAGACTTGTGATCACTTTGCAATATAGACATATATTGAATGAAAAACAGACTTAATTTATTTTAGAGCTGTTTCAGGTTCACAGCAAAGTTGAGTGGAAAGTACAGAGTTTTTAAGTTTTTTAAAAGATTTTATTTATTTATTTAATAGAGAGAGAGAGAGAGAGAGAGAGAGCAAGAGAGGGAGCACAAGTAGGGGGAGTGGGAGAGGGGGTAGCAGGTGTCCCACCAAGCAGGGAGCCCCATGTGGGGCTTGATCCCAGGACCCTGGGATCATGACCTGAGTCAAAGGCAGACAATTAATGACTGAGCCACCTAGGCGCCCCAGTACAGAGTTTTCACAAACCTCCTGTCCCCACACATCCTCCACCAAGTGGTACATTGGTTACCATAGATGAACCAGATGTTGACCCATCATTAGCACCTAAAGTTTATAGCTTACATGAGGGTTCACTCTTTTTCTAGGTTTGGACAAATGTGTAACAACATGTGTGCATCATATAGTATCATACAGAATATTTCCTCTGCCCTGAGAGTCCTCTGTGCTCCACTGACTCATCCCTCCCTCCACCCTAAGCCCCAGCAACCACTGATCTCCACTGGCCTTTTCCAGAATGTCATATAGCTGTAATTCTTACAGACATTTTAAACTTATTCCTTAACAGTAAGTTAAAAGAATATAAAGGCATTAATAGAATTGGTCTTTCCAGTGAATTCTTTGTGGTCGCTATGAAAACCCAATGTCCTATTTAGACCATGTCTCTATCTAGCCAGTAGTACAGGGACAACCCAGTGGCAACCCACCGCCTTACCCCAGGCCGGCGGATGTCAGGAGGAGATGGCTGTGGTGTTGGGGTGGTCCATCCAGCCCCTGTGGAGTATTTGTTCTCAGCTCTTTCAGCGTGACCTCTGATGAAAATAGTAGCATGTGCCTATTGATTCACAGAGTAAAACACAACAATGCTGTACAAAGTAGATGTTGTCTGTGCTCTTATCCCCCACTGTTATCCCTACATACTATAAATGGGCTCGTACTATACTGTGTATTTGACAACATGCTGATTTTCTTAAACAGTAAATCATGGGGAGCTTTCTGTGTCAATTCATAAAGATCTCATTTTTAAAAGGTACACCTAAAATTTATTTCAGCTTTTAATTTGCCATTGATGGCTGCCTGGGTTATTTGCAAATATTTGCTGGGGAACACTAGCTATGAAAATTGATATGCTTCTTTGTGCCTGTTTGAGTATTTCCTCAGGATAAATTCCTAGAAGTTAAATTGCTGAGTCAAAAGGTGAACATGCTTAAAATTGTGATACCTATTACCAAATTGGACTCTCACAGAAGTATATGAGAATACACTTTCCTGCATCCAAGAAAAAGAATATTAATCATCTCTGCCACTTTGTGAGCTAGCTAAAAAAAGATTTATTCCTTTTATTAACGTATTAATGAAGTTGAATTTTTATGTCGGTGTTGGTTTCATGGCTGTATTTAGTTTGTGAAAAATGCAAGGAGCTGTATATTTATGACATGCGCACTTGCGCACTTGTGGTGGGGGTAAGTCTTAGTATCTTGGTTTACTGGGCCGGGGGAGGATTTCTTGCGTATCTGTTAGGCTACTCAGGGCTTCAAGTAACAGAAGAGCCCAAATCAGATATAGGTGTCCTTTTCTGTAACACAGACCCTATAGCTAGGTGGTCCAGGGTTGATGAATTCAGCAGGTCAGTACCTCGTTAGTCATCCTCAACACTTTGGGGTAGTTTCCCTTATGCATGTCGGGTAGCAGCGGCCATTCCAGCGGTCTCCCATGCAAATGTCACAGTATCTAGTGGGAGGACAGAGACGGTCTGTCATTGAGGAAAATCTTTTTCAGATACTTCCCTTCTCCTCTGAAGGCTTGTTCTGACATCTAATTGGTCAAAATTCCACTTATGTCCATACCTCCAGCAGTCAACAGCACGAGTAATGAGAACACCTTGACTGGTCTAAAGGAATGATGATTCACTCTCAATGGCAGGGGCTGAGACCTCCCTCACTGCAGTTCATGGCTGGTGGAGGAAATCAGTGTTTGCTGGAGGTGGAGTATATGTACGGGAGGAATGGGAGATGAGATGGGACCGGCAGGTAGGACAGGATTGGGACAGACCTGGGGGCCAGTTCGGATGGACTTGAAGGGAGCTATCGCAGAGTGAGAAAGATATTAGAAGGTCACTTCGTAGTCTGCAAGCAGAGATTGTCAAAGTCAATATTTATTGTGGTCCTGCTCTGTACCAGGGGATACCATGAATACAAAAGCAGACTTTATGAACTTTGCAGTCCAGCAACTTCACTCAAGGAGGTTATGATTCTATTGCATTAATAGGCATAAAAATAATAATGATAGTTAATAGTTACCGAGAGCTTACTACCGCTGAGCATAGTTTTCAAGTGGCTTACATGTATTAACTCGTTTAGTCCTCAAATAACCCTAAGAATTAGATACTATTATCATCCCTGTTTTAAAGGGGGAGGAGACTGATGTGCAGAGAGGTGAAGAAACTTGACTTAGGTCAAAGGGCCAGGAAATGGGGGAGACAGGAACCAAGCCCAGGCAGCAGGACTTCAGAATCCATGTTTTTAAACATTCACTGTGCTGCCCATAAAACCCACATGACAGGGGGCACCTGGGTGGCTCAGTGGGTTAAAGCCTCTGCCTTCAGCTCAGGTCATGATCTCAGGGTCCTGGGATCGAGCCCCACATCGGGCTCTTTGCTCCTCGGGGAGCCTGCTTCCTCACTCTCTCTCTCCGCCTGCCACTCTGCCTACTTGTGATCTCTGTCAAATAAATAAATAAAATCTTTAAAAAAAAACAACCCCACATGTCAGGAGTTAGAATGTTAGGAACATGGCCAGTGGGCTAGAGAGGAAGCAGTAGGGATGGAGAAGGGAATAGCTGTGATTATATTTCATAGCTGACAACTATTGAGCACTTCGCCGCCAGACGGTCACTGTGAGAGGTGTTAGTTAGACATGACCTTACTGAATTCTCACAACTCTATAACATGGGTGCTATTCCACAAGTGAGGAAACTGAGGTCTTTGAGATGTTGAGTCACTTGGCCAAACAAAGGTCATGATTGTATTTGAACCTGGGATTCTTAAGACTCCAAAGCCTGTGGAGTTAGTTCACTCCATTGTGGTAATTATGAAATTTCTTTTCTGAACAGAAAACAAGGAATTCTGAAAAAAACCACTAAAGCATGTAAGAACTCTTAAAAAACAAACAGGAAAACAAATTTTTGGGATACTGTTGCATTTTGGTTGGTCTGAGTTGGCCTTCCCATATGCCATGGTATTGATCAGATGTGCTACTCTAGGATACCTCCAATTTATTGTTTTTCTTGAGGGAACCCAAATCCAGAATACAGAACCTTTTTTCAAGCATTTCTTCTTGGAAAAAAGTCATGTATATTAAAATTTTATATACTTATAGTCTTTTAGTACTATTTTTGTATATGTAACAGGCACCTTATATTTACCAATTTTTTAAAGACTTTATTTATTTGAGAGGGTGAGAGAGAGAGTGTGCGAGCACACACAGAGGGAGAGGGAGAGAGAAGCACGCTCCCGCTGAGCAGGGAGCCCGCTGAGGGGCTCCATCCCAGGACCCTGGGATCCTGACCTGAGCCAAGGCAGATGCTTAACCAACTGAGCCACCCAGGTGCCCCTATTTACCAATTTTTTTAGGTGAATGAGAAGTAGTTTCAGTTTATGTAACCAACCAGCCAGGCCTTCTGCTGGCTTGTCTCACAAACCAGGCACTCCACCCAGCTCCGCCAACTGTACTGCCCTGCAGAGTTAGGGAACAACAATTACCAAGAGGGTTTTTTTCCTTTTCTTTTCTGTTTCCAGAGAGATTCCCTCAAGCCCTTGTCCAGATGTTAATGGGGCACATGTGGTGTTGGAGTCTCGACTTTTCAAATCTTCTTTTCTTTAGCAGAATGACTGGGTGGAGCAAAGGAAATTGTTAATGGGTATTATGGTTTCTTTCTCTTCTAAGCCGAGTTTAATCCCGCCAATATCATCAGTGACCAAAGTCACTGCCATCTGTCAGTTGTGGGTGGCCCAAACTAGCGGTCTCCTTCTGCTCCCAGCGGACAGGTAACTCGCATTCGTAAAACCGACGCATCACATCTGGAACTTGTTGGCAGACTCAAAGGGAATCCAAAAAGGAAATCGGTCACAGAGATAGAATGCCCTGCTTTTTCTTGGAGCTGGTATCTGTTGGGTTCAGGCTTGTGGCATATGGGCAGGACAACTCAAGAAAGTTTTCCAATGGTATAGGCCAACTGAACATACTTTTCTGAAGCATAACCTTCTACCAGAAATGGAAAGGGGGGGGGGAAGCCCCAAACCAAACACACCCAAACCAACTTACTCTTCTGGTGTGCCACATAAAATAAAATTGCCCGTCGTGAAGATATTTGAATCTAAATTTTTGCCAATTCTAAGGAAAAAAGTAGGGTCAGCTGCTTGAGAGATAATCGGCATTCTAATAAAATACCCAGGCCTAACGCTATAATTAGTAAACACAGGTGGTACAACTTCTTGCTTCCTCTTCCTTAGATATATTAGAGATTATCAGGGGAAAAAGAATGACAGGATGGGGGAAAAAATAGAAGACATGTAAGGAAATAACTTTATAAATAGAATATAGTATAGTTTTGCCTCAGAATGATAAAAATAGGTGCACAGGTCTTTAAATATTTTATTTTGCAGTATTTTGTGTGTGTAGAAGCTTCTCCTTTTATTCATCAGAAGCCCTCCAGATATAGTCTATAGTCCATTTCAAAAATAAGCCATGGCTGCTGTTATAAAAATACTATAGAAATCGTTAAGAATTTGGGTGAGTGAAAAATCTATTTGAAAAATACTCATGTATCGCTGGAGAGGCTGGACAGGTAAAAGTTGTTAAAGGACTATCGATCCCGCAGCCAGCCCGGGGCTCACAGACATGTGTGCCATGTTGTGTGCATGTGTGCATACATGGAGTGAGGTGCGTGGCGGGGGGGGGGGGCAAGGGAAAATTGACGAGCTCTGGCCTCAGACAGCCCTGAATTTAACTCCTGGCTCTAGTACTTACTGGCAATATGACTTTGGGCCGGTTACTTACATTTCCTGAGTCTCAGTTCTCTCGTCTATGAAATGAGAGCTGTTAACAGCTTCCAGGTAGGCTGTTTGTGAGTATTAAGTAAGATAATGGCCTTGAAACTCCGTAGGGCCCGACAGAGGCTTTGCCAATGATTTTCCTTTCCTTTCTCTGTCAGTGTCGGGGTGAAGGGATCACTGTTTCTCATGTTAACACCGGTTTCTCAGAGACAATGGGGGCCTTGGTGGAGTGGAATCTGGGCTTTTCTGCCTTGCACTACGTTTTCTGCCCCCCCCCCCGCTTTTTTTTTTTTTTTTTTTTTTGCTTAAATGATGATATGACGATATCCTCATGGACATGAGGACAATCCTCAGAGATAGTCCTCATGGAAGAGCTGATCCATTTTCAGCATTTCCTTTCCCTAGCCCAAGACTAAAGCCTACAGTGTTCACCTTTGGTGAAGAAACCTTCTCCTAATTGTGAGAAGAAATTCCTATGTCACAGGACTTGATTTCTGCCCCTTCGTTGAAGAGCGAGGGAGAGAACAGCAAGGAAGATTGCCTTGGAGTTACTTAAGGTCAATTAGGAATTATGCTCGTCTTTCTCTAAGCCTAGTTCTGTCTAGCCCAAAGTGATTCAGAATCACTCTAACCCTGTCTGCACACGACCAGTTGTTTTTGTCTGGACTGGGATAAATCATCTCCTTCCATGTGTTAACATTGTGTCGTTATGGACTCCTGAGTGTATTTGAGTTTTTCAAGGTATGGATGAGTCTATTTGTTTTATACCTTTCATAGTGCAAGCTACACATCTGGGCAGCCGGGGAGCATTTGATAAATTCTGAATGAGGGAGGGAAGAACACTTTTAGAAGAGTATCTCCTCACTTTTTGAAACCTATGCCATCTTTTGATCAATACCTCCCACCCCACAAATGTGCTACATCTCAAAAGGGCCCTACGCCAAAGACAATGAACTGTATTTTCTACGTATCCCACCAGTTCAAAATCTGTTGAGCTTTCTTTTTTTAATCCCCCGCCCCTGAATTATATGTTAGGGGGGAAAAAAAAAAGCTTTCTCCTCTTAAGGTTCTGATATTTACACCATATCCCTGAGGATATGCGCACCACCTTAGACCACATGCCCCAGAGAGAGAGGGATGTGCCTCTTCAAGCATCTGCCACACATAAGATATGTTAGGTACTAAAATGTTTTTATAATGACACATAAGGTATCAAAATGTTTTTGATAATGACACAAATGACAGCTCTGGAGAAGCTTTGGTACTCTACTGTCACCAACTACATGTAGCCGTTGAAAACTGGATGTAAACGCAGACCTCCCAAGAAGGGTCCCAGTAGCCTCGACTGAGATGGAATGAATGGTATTCTTCAACCCCTCTTCCTTAAAATCTGTCCAGCTTCTGCCTTTTCATGTGCTTTTGAAGTAGAAGAGAATCGTATCCTCTACAAAAACTTTTCCTGACTCGGGCATTCAATATCATTAATGAAGACTGAATGGCTAGAGTTTTAATTTTTTGTAATGCTTTCAACTTGAACTACAGGAGTCTAGGAGCAGAATGTTTGGCCCTTAGTGTCTTAAGGCCTGCCTCTACTTTCCGTGTGCATGATTATTAAATGAAAAACAAGGAGGGTGGTGTGTAATTTTATAGCGACCAAACACATGGTTTTTCCCTTTCCTTTGGGAAGAAAATTCCTTCCTGTAGAAGCTAAGGTTATGCCCCTACTTGTGAAGCCCGAGGAGGAACACTTTGAAGTGAAAGAGGATCCTGCTAGAGTACCGGATACAGAAACCAGGGTGGGAATAGGAGGAGCCTCCAGAAACAGGAAAAGGCATTGTCCCGAGGAGGGGTTAATTTCATCCCTCTCTGTCGTCATTCGGGCTGTCTGGTTTATTTCCTCCCCCAGGTTGGTGTGAGTTGGAAGGAGAGTCCTTTGTTAATGAGGTCAAGAACAAGACTGCCCATTTTGTGAGGTGGTTAGGGCTGAACTTTCAGATTTCAGATTTTATGAACAGTGACCAAGAACAAAATTAATTTGGGCTTCATCTATGCAATGCCAAAGCAACTGGTTAGGAAGTGAAAACTCCGATCAGTTGGTGTGGCTAGACAACATCAAACAGCTTGGTTGGATTGATTTTTCCAAGGAAATGCTTCAGTGGGCCAATAGTTTCGGCATTATTTAGGTGTAAGACTGAAATTTCGCCCACAGCTAGGTTCCCTGAAACCAAAAACTGGGTAAAGTAAAAAGAATTTTATTTGAAGAGTTTTCTATCACAAATGACTAGCTGCTGGTCAGAAGCACGGATATACATGAAATAATGCTTAGAGCTGGGAACCTTCATGAATTTGACTTGGGAAGAGCATTAGCAATGCCTTTGTGGTTCCCATCCTTCCCAGGGGCTTTCTCAGCACACACCAGGCTGGACCCTGTGACTCCCTCTGGGAACGGTGATGTGGCGGGTCCTGGCAGGATCTCCAGCCAAACCCTCATCATCTGGGAACAGTATGGGAAAGAGTGGCCAAGGCCAGTTGCATCTGGCACAGGTCCAAGGCCTCTGGCCACATTGTTTTCACTATACTTAGCACTGAACCTTCTCAGAGTCCTTGGGAATGCTTTGTATTTATTACTTTTCACACCAGACCACCTTATGGAGCCACTTTCACATTAGATTTCTCGTTTTGGAGACTAAGGAGCTAATGATCATGAGGCTTCAGGGACCCACATATCATCACCCAGAAAATGAGTGTTGGAGCCAGGACTGGGCTGTGCAGATAGTCATGATGCCTTAATGGCGGCATGGTTCACAGACAGCATTGGCCTCTACCCTTAGAGCCAAAGGGAATTGATTTTCATCCCTAAGATCTCATAGGAAGCGCTCTCCTCCTGGGGCCCAGTGAAGCCCCAGCCAGCAGTTCCTCAGGACATGAACTTGATATGAACTGCTTGAGGCACTCTTTGAGCTGAGTTGGGCTGAACCCAGCTCTTTGTTCCAGGTCACACACAAAGACCCAGGAGGGTTGGAGAGGAGCAAGATTTTTTTTTCGAATCTGGAGTATTAGGACTGAAAAACAAAATCAAAACGCCTTGGGGAACATACGTAGAATAATAAGTCAAGGCTGATCTTATAAAGCCATTCCATTTGATATGGTAAAGGCATGAGATACCCTCCATGTGCCAGACCCAAGGGCGACTCAAAATCATCCTGACGCAGGAGTTCCCAGCCTTCCACTGCAAATAGATATACACCCATCTATACCAAATGCAGACTACATAATTATTTCAGTGGAAGAAGGGGTTAGACATGTCCAGAAGAAATGTTAGACATGTCCAGAAGAGGAAGGAGACATTGATGGTGACTAGAGAGGTCTGGAAGGTTTTCTCAGAGACGACAATTAAACTGGGCTTGGACAAGTCAGATTCGCAGAGCCGAAATTACGTCTGAGGTCCCCAGTGGTGTGACCCGCCCAAGATCAGAATCACTTCTGTGTTTATCCTTGCAAATGGCTTCAGAAGTGTCACGTGACTGCTGGAGGGAGACGTGGGTTATAGTGAGGCTGAGATGCTTTCATTCTCAGCTCTTTTGGGCTCAAAAACCCTAGAATGAGGCAGTGGCAAAAATGACCCATTTTTCTCAGTTTGCATAATTTTGTATTTAAGTTCTCATTCTTGGGGATTTTTATAACAAAGAGATTTATCCAGAACTTTGCATCAGTTTCAAGAAAGACTTTTAGTCAGAGGAGCAGTTTCAAATGGATCAACCATGCATTGGAATCCATTTATGTTTCCTCTGTTTCTAAGTGGCATTTCCTGAAATATTTACTAATTATTAAATTCTTTTTTGCCTAGATCCAGTCCCCCTGGTTTTTCTACTTATTTAAGTCAGGGCCAGATGAATAGATAAGGCCAAACCTATGGTGTCTATGAAAATAGATTAGAAGGTTATAAACATAGGATTAGCATTAACTCTAGAATTAAGCAGGAGAAAATGGTCATAATGTGTGACAATGAGTTTTCTTCACATGCAAAAATAGGATACTTGTCAAAGTACCCGGGTTTGACTATGAGACAGGCTTTGTGGATACTTTCTATTAATAGCTCCCTTTTAAAAATGATTTTCTGAGAAATGTATAATGCAAAAAACCAGCTACTTCTGGTTAAACAGATACAAGTGTCCTTTGTTTTCAGATATCTGCTTGTGTGGGAGTTTCTGCTTAAAACCAGCACTTGTAGTTCAAACTTCGGGATCAAGTACTGGGTACGTGTGAATCCGACAATGAGAATATATATTTGATTTTGTCTAAAAGAGCTTATTATGTCACCTGATTATACATAGTATGGTGTATGGTGTTTTTCTGGCCGAGATCCTATAGCAAGGCTAAGTCATGCGTTTGATTAATTATTATCCAGCACGTACAATGTGTTGAAAATTGTACTACATGCTGGGTAGGCAGGTGATTCAGGGGTGGTGCCTGCTTGTAGTCTTATAGGATAGACAAGGAGAAGCTGGTAGTCTTATAGGATAGACAAACAATAAACCTAAAAACAAAACAACATTCGCAGAGTGTGATGAATACTGTATTTTATCGAACAGAGAGGCGACCGAATTTAAGATACATCATTTAAAAAATTTTATTTATTTATTTGTAAAGATTTAATTATAGAGAGAGGAGAGAGAGCATGCACACGTGCAAGGAGGAGGTGGTGAGAAGAGGGAGAGAGAGTCTTAAGCAGACTCTGTACTGAGCAAGGAGCTGGTTGGGGGACCCCATCTCACGACCCTGAGATCATGATCCGAGCAGAAACCAAGAGTTGACCTCTTAACCTACTATGCCACCTGGATGCCCCAATACATCACTTTTTAAAACATCCCTTCGAAAGAAAGACTGTGTCCAATTGAACTGTGACTTATCCCAATCTTAGAGATGTTCAAATGTGAGGGGAAGTGTGTGTTTTAGAACCACTGAAACGCAGTACTCTCAAGGAAAGCAGGGGCCGTGATAGGCTGTTACTGGGCATCTCTAAGCAGCAGCAGACTTTCTGATGAGACACATTTTTAGCTCACAACTGAACAGTAGAAGTAGGTTTTCCTACTGAAGCCCCAGAAAGTATGTTCTAGACAGCAGGAGCAGCCACAGGACATAGAGGCAGGAAAGCCCAGGGCATGTTTGACGTGCCTGCATTCTGCCTCCCAGGTTTGGTAGTGGCTGTCCTGGGTTTCCCCATGCCCCTTGTAGTATAGAATTCTAAACCAGGGAGGCTTCTCCCTCTCCACGTGGCCCTCCGTGGCCGATACAGTCTTCTGCTGTTGTTCTGTGCTCTGCTTCCACGTCTGCTCACCAAACCATCCCCCCATCTCCTCCCATGGCTGCCAGCTGCCTCGGGCTGCCTTTCTGCTCTCCACTACCCCTGCACTCGTCCACGGCCTGCTCCCCGCTGAGGAGCCAACCTCTCAATCCAAGTGAAACTACTCTGGGAATCTTGGGTGGTCTGACCTGATATTTTAGTTTAGTGGCCACAGATATTTTAGGCCCCCAAGAGGTAGTCTTACTCTTTCAATTTTACTGCCCCCCCCACCCGTTTAAAGGAACTTGGAACAGTCTCCCCAGAGACTGGTCTGGAGGTACCGTTGAATAATACCACAGTGTTTTTCTTCCTCCCCACAAAGGACCAGCTGGTGCTTCAAGACCGGGCACAAAGCTTCTGGGGCTCTACTAAGAGAAGAAACTCCACTTCCCTTCAGGATTTCTACCCATCCAGGGCAGGCGCAACCTCTCCTTCCCTTGTTGTTTAGGACTTCTGTCAATCTTTGTGTTGCCTCTGATTTTCTTCATTTTTCTTTCCCAGGAGAATTCGACACCCTTATGTCTTGGTATCATGAGCATTCTAAGACCACCTGTGGATTTTCTGAATAAGTCTCATTTCCCTGTCCCTCCCTCCACAAAGAGAGAGAGAGAAGATAGTAGAACGGCATCACTGCTCACTTATCTATCCATAGCCTATTGTAGCCGACATGAAGCCCTTAGCACAGCCTCTATAAGATGCTGGTGGTCTCCTTGAGGAAGTGCTTATAACGACCTTTATTTAGGGAGGGAGGAAACAGTCCATCTGCAATATAATTTTAGGACACATTTGAACACTCAGGAAAAGACACACTCAGGAAAGGATTTTTTAAAAAATCATGTTGAATGTCCATGAACTGGTGAAGGGATAAACAAATGTGGTATGTCTATACAATGGAATGCTATTTAGTAATAAAAAGAAACTTTCTAGAACATGGATGAACCTCAGAAACGCTGTGATACATAGAATAAGCCACATGCAAAAGACTGTGTCTTATGATCCCATTTATAGAAGTATCCTAAAAAGGCAAATCTATGGAGACAAATGGTAGATTAGCAGTGACCTGGCCTTGGGGCGAAGTGGATATGATTGCAAATGAGTATGGGGGTTTTTACAGGGTGAGGGAGATGTTCTAATTGGGGGCTGTGGTGATGGTTATACAACTTCATATAGTTACTAAAAAATCACTGAATTGTACATGTTAAGTGGGTGAGTTGTATGGCTTGTAATTATATCTCAAAACAGATGTTAGGGAAATTATATCTCAAAACAGATGTTAGGGAAATAAGTGTGATTTAAGACATCCGTTTTGATATCAACCAACCAACTGTGACTCTGTCACTGCTCATGGCCTGTGTACTATACAGTGTTTCATTCATTTAACTTCCAAAGATCAACATTTACTGAGCCTTGAGTATGTGCCAGTGATCATGTTCAGATTGATCCCTTTCTATAATTATTGCAAAAATGCACTTGACTTGAAATTGGGTGGGAACAGGGCCTCATTTTAGACGATACTATCCAGAGATTGGACATAGATCAAGGGAAAAGGGAAAGTGAACAAGCCGTAAGAAACCCTGTGTAACTGCCAAATCTTCTTGCACTCTTTATGTTCAAATAACACATCAGAAATAACAAAGTCTAGAAGGACGGCACATATCACTCCACAGCTCTAGCCTCACAGAGCTTCTTTATCATGCATCCCTGAGTGCATGTGTGTAACTTGAGGAGTAGGTCCTGTTGGTTCTGTGTGTGCTGACGACATGGAGAGGGCTGTTGGTCTTGGGGACTGCCTCAAGTCAATGAGGGAGTTTCTCAGGGGCACCTGGGTGGCTCAGTGGGTTAAGTGTTTGACTTTGGCTCAGGTCATGATCTTGGGGTCCTGGGATCAGCCCCTCCCCTCATAGGCCTCTGAACTTAACAGGGAGTTTGTTTCTCTCTTTCCCCCTCTCTGCCCTCCCTCCTCAACACCCCCCCCCCCGGCTTGTTCATGCTCTTTCTCACTCAAAAAAAATCTAAAAAAAAAAAAAAAAAAAAAAAGAAGAGGAAGAAGAAGGTTCCCAGGCCCAGTGGCCAGGCCTCTCAGGACTAAAACTCTTGCCTAGGCTAAGCAATCTCAAGGTGAAGCTAATGGCTTTGGCTTTGTTAATTACCACTGAGCTGGTGGGATCGGAGAGCCTTGGAATTGCTAATGCTCCTGGTTGGTTCTCCCTGGCTATTTCTGAAAGTTAAGTCCGGACGGGAACAGGCGAGACTAAGTCCTGACTATGACCAGGACTAAGTGGGTAGAGAAAAGCCTTTCTCATTCACAGAATTTTTTCAAGGGAAAATTATTTTTTCTTGGGTTATGCCCAATCACAAGAGACTTTATGGCCAGAATCTGGCTAATCCTTTCGTGTTACGGTTCTTAGCAACCAGAACTTTTTGCTTCACACCTACACTGTTTATGAGGGTGCTATGTAAATTGAGGTGTGGGTAGATCAGGACTCATTCAGCTTTCTTCTGCCCATTCCAGAAATACCATCACACTTACCTTCTATCTTAGCACCAGAGCTAGTTGCGGCTCCTACCTTGCCTCTCCTACAATAGCTTTTGGATCAAGTCATCGCAAGTAACCTTGATGTATATATTTTCCTAATTCTGTATCACTCAGGAAAAGAGTACGAGTCATTGGATCTTTTTTTTTCCTAAGGGAATTCTGGCTCCTTATCCTATCTCAACCCATTGCTTCGAGAATCTTATTTTTTCTAACCCCTCCTATGCCATTCCTCCTCGACCTGCTCTACTGCGGTTTCCATTGTCACCAAGATTTATGGTGATCCCAGCTAGCCAAATACAAGACCCAGCATTCCTTACGATATTATCTCACTGACCAGTCAGCATATAAAAGTCAGTTAAAAACACACTTGGCTTCCCTGACACTATGTTCTTCTGGTTATTTTCTTTACTGTTGACAGCTTTTGTCTTCCTCCTTTTGGATGTTCTTTCTTTGCTCAACTCCCAAATTTCTGAGCATTCCAAAGGCTTGGTCTTAGCTTCTTTATTCTTTTCTATCTCGGTCCCCCTTCTAGACACTCGTCACCATTTCCATGGTTTCGCAAACCACCCAGATGATTATTTCCAAACGTATTTCATCAGCTCCACTAACCTCCATGTTTACATAGCCAGCCTCCTCCTTGATACGAAATTTGATAACTTATAATCATTTCAAGCTAGAATCTTTCCTTTTCTTTCTCATTTCAGTGAATGACATCAGTGTCCGTGTAGTTCATCAAGCTAAAAACCTAGAAATCATCCTTGATTCTTTCTTTTATTCCCATGTCCAACCCACCAGCAAATCTATTTGGCTAGCCTTCCAAAATCAATCTCAAATCTGCCCATTTCTCTTATTCTCTACCTTTACTCTCTTAGTCCAAGTAAGTGTCCAGCTGGTTTTCCTGCTTCCATGTTTGTCCCACACAAGTCATCCTCTACAAAGCAGTTCAGAGAGATTTCTTAAATGCATTTAATCTCATGTCCCTTCCTTGTCATTTCAATTAAAATCACATCAGTGTATCATGCAATTTTCATCCATTTGGTTTCTCTTTATTAGGTTTAAAGTAGATCATTTTATCTTTCCATGCAGATCCTTTTCCTTTTCAACTCAATCCCAAACTTGCTGGCTACACAACACCTCTTGGTCTATTTAAGAACTGGTTTAGTGCATTGTGAGAGGTCTTTTCCCCCTCCTCTCCTAGCCTATGACTCTTTGGCCAATAGAGTATGACAGTTCAAGTCCTGGTCTTTAAGAGAACTGTTTCTGTTTTGTTGTCTTGGAACCATGTAAGAAGTCCAGCTAATCTGCTGTAAGCTAGCCCATGCCAAACATGTCGAAAGGCTATGTAGGAAGAGAAAAATGATAGGGCCAGCTCCTAGATATTCTGGTCATCCCATCTGAGATATCAGGCACTGAGGGTCAGAGATGATTGGTCTCTCTGTGCTCTGTTCAAATTCTTAGAAATGTGACATATAGTTGTTTTAAGCCACTAAGTTTTGAGGTCATTTGTTATAGCAATATGACACTAGAACATATAGGAAGTAATTTGAGAGAATGTCTTGAAATGTCTTCATTCTATCTCTTAGTCATGAAACAGTTTGGCAGAGTACAGAATTCTTGGTTGGAAGAGTTTTCCTTTAGAACTTTGAAGGTATTGCTTATTTTCTTACAGCTGTAATGCTGCCAGTGAGAGGTCTGATGACTTCCTAATTCATATATCCTGGTATGTGATCTGTTTGGTTTTTTTCTTTTTCTTCTGTGGAAGTTTTAGGTTTTCCTCTCTGACCTCAGTGTTACTCAGCATCAGGATGCTATGTTTTGTTTTGAGTCTTATTTCAGTTTCCTCTAGTTCATTAAGTTCATTTCATCTGTCTAAATTTTGCCTTCCAAAGTTTTTATTGTTCTGCTCCTTTCCCACTACCATTCCTTTGTGGGTTTCTGTCTACTAAACCATTCACTATAATCCTAAGCATAACACTAACAGGGGAAGGAGAGGCTGTCTGTATCTACACAGGTTCCCTGAACTTCGGTTTTGTTCATATTATTGTATGTTTTATAATCTGCAGCTTATAAAATGCTGGATTTTGTATACTTTGTACATATTATTTTATAATTATTTTCTTCACATTGTCTTGCTAACAAAACTGTAAACTGTATGAAAGTTGGGACCATTCCTTCTTGTTCACTGCTTTTTCCTCATCTCTTAGTATAGTGCCTGCCACACAGTTGTCATTTAATAAATATCTGTTGAATGGATGAATAAAAAAAAAGACTGGGATAAGGAGCAGGAAAGGTAGTGGGAACAGACGTATCAAAAGCAAACGTCATAATCCACCTCACCTTTTTGTCCAGACCAGTGATTTTTAACTGAGGGTGATTTTGTCCTGCAGAGGACACTTGACCATAGCTGGAGACATTTTTGGGGATCCCAGCTGGGAGGAGAGCAGTTTGCTACCAGCATCGATGAGGCCAGCGATGCTGTTAACCATCCTGCAGCGTGCATTACAGTCCCTGACAACCAAGAGTTATCTGGTCCAGAATTTTAAAAGCCCTGAGGTGGAGAAACCCTGGCCTAGACCAAACTCTAACAGCTCATTTATATAGTTCGGTCTCTTAAATACGTTGCCCATTTTCAGAATACCACACTCATGTGTCAAAACTTCCAACTGTGTGCCCTCTTTGGTGTGTGGGCTCAGTGGAAAAGTACTAAGTTTGAATGTCCTATGGTTCACCCCTACCTGGTAGATTTTTTTTTTTTATAGTTAATATATTCACTTATTTTTTTGAAAGCTGGGATTAGTGGATAAAGAAGGGAGTAGGAAATAAATTCACAGAATCCCTACTTAATTCATTATTTTTCTTTCTCACATGCAGTGGTAAGTGGATTTAATGGTGTCTTACTTTTTTTCTCAGATGCTCTCCCACCTTTGCAGAGGAAAGTGCCTTTCAGCTCTTCACGATAACCAAACAGTGTAATAGCACTCTAGCGCGAGACGGGGCTTCATTTTAAGATAAAGTAATTGTGCCTCGTGTAGCCGGCTCAGTACAGACCTAGAATATGAATCCGGGTCTGTCCTAAAAGGGAGCTGTATTCTGCCATAGCACGTACTTTGAATTAAAAATAACAACAATAACAACAACTAACTCTTTGCACAGATTCACTTCTAACAACACAATTAATAAACGCTTACCTTTGTCTCTTTTCATCAAAGTTGAAATCACCTGGGGCAACCATTCTGGGTCACTGGACCATACCAAATGCTGCACCACAGACATAGTTGATTATGACCTTGCAGACAAAGAATGGATTTGTGGTTATATGTTGTGACATGCTTCCCATTCAGGCCTTGCATAAGGTATGTTTTGATGACACCTATGTTTGCAGAGTGAATTCATTCAGGCTAAACTCAAAGATTAGTCATGGTTGGGTATTTAATGCTTTACCACTCCCTGGCTCCACCTCTTGCCTTCAACCTCACCATTTAAGCCCAAACTAAAATTGGCACAAAATGGACTCTGTGCTTTTCCCTCTGTAATCCTTGTTCTAATAATGACGTGGGCTGTATTTTAAGAAGGTAACCATTTTGCTTCTGTTGTTCTCTAAATAGGAGCCAGAGAGTGGCTCTCTCCATTTTCTCCTCTTAGAATTTCTGAAAGTCAATCACACAACAAAGGTTCTTGGACATTTTCAGATAAATGAAGGCCTTGAACCAAATCCATAGAGTGTCCCATTTTTCCCTTCACAGCTCTATAGGATGAGAGTTCAGTCATTTCTTTCTTTTACCACCCAGCTTACAGGTATCCTTTTTCTCCAGAACCTGCAGGACTTCTCCAGTTCAAATGTTTAACTAGCCTCTGTGCTGGGTTTTAACAGAAGTCACGCAACTTTCTCAATAGACCACAGACGAGAGTGGGTAATCCATCATCATTCACGATGACCACGGCCTATGTTTAAAACTCATCTCATCACCAAGGAGAATCTGGATTCTAGTTAACTTCTCTATCAATCCCCACGTAGTACTTCTTTCCTCTTCATTGATGTTCATTTTCATGTATCATTTATATACGTGACTTTTATCCACTAAACTCTAGTTCCTTGAGGGTAGGGCCCTATATTTTTTTGATGTTTGTATTGATAACATACTGCCTCATCCCCCAGGACAGCCAACTCTGAAATTTGGCCCTAATGAGTTTTATTTGCAGTGGGTAACAGGTGAATTGAAAGCTGATGTGCTCTATGCTGTAGTCCTTCCTTCTTCACCTACTTATCTTATTTTCTGGTGACTTCCCTATTTAGGCAGGTAGACTGGAAAGCATCCATTTTCTTTAGGAATAGTATTATATATAAATTATATATTATAATAATATAATATAATATAATATAATATAATATATTGTATTGATTATAGTTAATAAATAACATGTATTAAATTAAAAATTAAATATAATTTTAAATTAAGATTTTATTTATTTATTTGACAGAGAGAGAACACAAGTAGGCAGAGAGCAGGCAGAGAGAGAGGAAGGGAAGCAGGCTCCCTGCCAAGCAGAGAGCCCGATGCGGGGCTCGATCCCAGGACCCGGGATCATGACCTGAGCCGAAGGCAGAGGCTTAAACCACTGAGCCACCCAGGCGCCCCAAATATAATTTTAAATTAAAAAGAGATAGATTAGTATTATATGTTACAATATGTTCCTCAACCTAAAAGTTCATTTTTTCCCCACTGATTTATAAAAAAATAAAAACGTTTTCGTGGGCCCCTAAAAGTATTGTGTTCTCTAGGTACCCTGTGTGTGCCCAACAGGCCTGCCAGCAGGTAAGCCCCAATATGGGACAAAAACAGGCCAGCCGCAGCCCTGGAGCTCTGTCCCGGAGAGTCTCCCCCCCTCCCCCTCCCTTTTTTCCCCGTGCTTTTGTAGATTATTTCCTTCTCCAAAGGAGTGGGCTTGTCTCTCCTTGGCCTTTCTGCAGGTGAATAAATCCCTCTAATCTCCAGACCCGGTCAGAAAGTCCCGCTCAGGTAATTAGTAAGGATATTTCCATTTCAACTGGGAACTCATTGCAGAATACAAACCTTTGTGCTGCTATGTAAATTAGTCTGGCTATCAGATTGAGAGCTGCCCACTCTAATATGAAAAACAAACAAACAAAAACTCCAAAGCAGCACCCTCACCATATGGACACAGAGCTTCTGACCACCATCCACATTATCCCTGGTGACCAGGAAAGTGAGCTAAAGACTGATCTTTATAGCAGGTACATTTACACACTGCCAAGGTTTCAGACCTCCGCCCCTTTCCCCCTCCACTAATTGTCCCTCTAAGATTGTAGCAGAAAACACATTGGCTCTAGCTTTGAAAACCACAGGGGTTTGTGTGAGTGAATGACATTTTATTACTCTGCCCTTTGGAAATTAGCCTCCATACTGTCAGGCCTGCCAGGGAGCTTTTCCCACTCCTTCCTCAGATGTCAACCACCCAAATTTCCAATAATGCTGGGGAATGGTGTGAGTGGGATTGTTTGACTGCACACAGGTCAGAGCTGTCTCTGGGCCATTTGGTGGGGCCAAGGCTCTGTGGCTAGAAGGAAGAGGAGATTAACAGATAACGGGACAATCTCTCTGCTCAAAGATTCATTGTCAGATGAGCTTTGAATAACACTGATCCATTAATCAAACAGACACACACATACACACACCCCTTCTGGTTTTAGGAGATTTGCTCTTAAATTTGGGTGGGCAGAGGTTTTACTCAACTCCGTTAATTCTCTGCCTTTGGAATATAACCCAGTCTCCTAATTCCTACCTTAGAAGGCCTATATTTTTAAATCCAAGAGAATTAAACTTGATTTTGTTCTAGCAATTTTAAAATACCTCTTGAAACTATTTGCAACATTCCAGACTTTTTCAAAGCCAAGGCTAGAAATAACTTTTCTAGCTCTTTGTCCCATCTTCCAGTTTCAATCTGTCTTTGCATTTCGATTTAATAGTTGATTTTTGAAACCATACAGAAACTTCAAGTTAATTAAATATTTTAATTTAAAAAAAAGCCTGACATCAGTGATCAGTCTTCAGGAATTATTATGGAATATCTTTGACAATAAAACTAATAATTTCCTTGGTGATTTGAAGATATTTTCTGATTATGCAGTTATAAAAATCAATTTTGCTTGTGATATTTGATATGAGTAATTTCCAGGTGAATGGAGAATTCTGGAGACAGAGTGATACATAAGTAGATTTACATTTCACTATGGGAACTGACTATACCACCTGGAAATTATGTACATATCATTGAATGAGATAATGTATAAAAAAGAACCAAGCGTTAGGGTTGGTATACAGTATATGTTCAGTCAATGAAAGTAGAAACCGTATATGAAATTATTTATACCTTGGGGATTAACTTCCTAGAACTATTTTTCCAAATGTTTCTCTGTTAGTCTCACTCACTCAACAACACTTACTAAGCACAGACTTTTATATAATATAATATATTGCATTGTATTATATTTAATAAATAAAATGTATTAAATTAAAAATTAAATTTTTAAATTTTTAAGTTAAAAAAATTGTCCAGTGTTTTCCAAACTGGAAGGAAATGGCCATCCATGGAACACAGAGAACCAAGTGTGCGTAGACTGCAATATTCACTACCTTTTCCATCCACGAAGAGAGATATGTTTTTCAAGCGTATGTGTATCAGTGCACAAGGAAATCGCCCTAGACTTCAAACTGGGAGGAAAAAGATGTGGCAAAGGCAACGTTCTTCCAACATCTGTTTCTCTGCTAGTCTCATTCACTCAACAACACCTACTAAGCACAGACTTTTATATTGCATCAGTTCTAAGTAAGGTATTTATTCACATTTTATTAACTCTAAAATTGTGGTAGGTTTTCGCATTGATTGTTGTTTCCATTGCTGTCAGCCAGAGCAAACATGGTGTACACTTGGCTGTCATTCCCTATGGAACCGTTAGATAACTGAGTGCTTCTTTTTTTCTGTCAACTGACTTTTAAGGACCATTTGAGGAAAGCACATGAATTGTGGTCATTTGAAATCTAACACTTGATAAGATCAACACTTGATCTTATCAACACTTGGCCCCCAAACCTGCAAAATGGGTGGTGTCAATGGCTTGGAAGAAAATCCAAGAGGTACTAGTGGAGCACTCTTTTAAGAAAATGGTACAACAGTAGGGCCTTTGGTGGCTCAGTTGGTTAAGCATCTGCTTTTGGCTCAGGTCATGATCCCAGGGTCCTGGGATGCAGCCCCACATTGGGATCCCTGCTCAGCAGGAAGCCTGCTTCTCCCTCTCCCACTCCCCAACTTGTCTGTGCTCTCCCTCTCTCTCTGTCAACAAAAGAAAAAAAAGAAAATGGTACAACACCAACACTCAGTTGGCACAGATGATATCGTGGGAAACATCATGGACGCAGACCTTTCTGAATTAAAAAATGTGATGCGGCAGAATTAGATTCTGAATATGAAAACATTTAGAAAGTGGAACCAATTTATTTTGCTTATATTTTCCTTTTTATGCATGTGTAAGAATGATAGGATAAATATCTATGACCAAACAGTTCTCTTAAACCAAATAGAAAAATGTCTAAGTAGTAAGAAAAGAGTGTCATAGCTTCAATAAGCATTATGTCATAATTTTGGAGGCTTTACCTGGTTTCTTAATGGTAGGTAAAATACTGACGCATCTCACCATCAGTGATACCCTAGATTCATTGAATTCTGAGTACCTGCTTCCCAGAAGCAAATACTTGCGGAATGACTACTATGTGTTCCCAAACTGCTCTGTGTTGTGAATGGGCAAGCCAAGCTCTCATGGATGTTTTTCTGGCTGGGAAGACAAGACTCCATACAGCATATTTCCAGAGAGGATAAATAATCTGGAGGGGAGAAATTTTGTGTAATGTATTATGAATTATATTGCAATAGAGTAAAACACTGATGTCTAAGACACAGTCCCTTTTCTCAAGGAATTTACAATCAAGCATCAAAGATAGAAGGAGATTTCAAAATGGTGTGTTAGATATCAAGAACTTCTGAAAAGTCTGGAGTTAAAACTGTCCTGAAGGGCAAATAAGGATTAGCCCCTGAGGAATAGCGAAAGTGTATTCTACGCAGAAGGACTGTCATGCTTAAAAGCCAAGAAGTTAGAGTGAGGCTGATGAACTTCTTCCACTGTAAGGAGTTCAGGTGGCAGCGTTTACAGTGTGAGGGGCAAGGGATGAGACTAGAGAGGGAGATGAGTGTTGGAAGATCCTGGAGGCTCGGGTGAGTTTTTGATCTTTGTCCTAAAAGCAGCGGGGTTTGTGCAGGGTATAGGCATGATAGAATTAGTATTTTAGAAAGATCACTGTTGCTGGAGTGTGGAGGGTGGATTAGTTTTCTCCCTTACCCTCCTGCTAAGCCAAACAATGAGTTGTTGCTGGGACTCGGGAAGCTGACAATGGCGGCCATGTTAAGTTTCCCAGTTTTCCCAACTTGACTGGATCTTTATTCTGTTGTGTGTGGGCTTTGTCATAGAATGCTGACTCCAGTCACCTATTGTCGCTGCTCAAGTGAAGCCCAGTTACAGACACTACAATCAGTTTTAAATGAAGTCCTGTCAGGTTATTTGACTAGAAAAGCAGATTAATAAAACCACTGATCCAGTGAGCAACTGATCAATAAAAATGCCACTTCAATTACATGATAAAGTAAAAAAATCAAAGTGTATGGTTACCCTCCTGAGCTTCTGTGGGACTGAAGAATTTCCGTCCGAGATTTATCAAAGGGTCTTGAAAGCCAAAGAATGGTTTAGATGAAACTCAATTGATTTTGTGTTTCTGCCAGAACTCAGAGCTTTCTGCAGGTCACAGCCTGTCAGGTGTAAAGAATCATAATTTTGCCAGAGCTTCCTTTCATGGTTTAGAAGGGAGAAGGCCCCAGCCAAGTGCTGGACTGATAAACACTGGTCATGTGTCTGTTTAAGCAGAAGTAAATGAAAATGCCAAAAGACTCAAGTTCAAAGGGAGGATTCTGTACCTGAGAAATGTCGCTTAATGGAATTCCCACTTCTTTGGAAAAGCACTTGGCAAAAAGGTTTCTTAAGCAAGGTCGGAAAGGCACAGTTTCAGTGCATTCATGCCTTTCCCAGCCAACACGACTTCTGCCTTTTTTCTTGGAGCCCATGAAAGGTTGCGACACCCTGAGAAATGGGCTGTTTGCTGAGCCATCCTGGAAGGATCCATATCAGGCAGAATGCTAACATCTGTTTCTCAGTTGCTCATGCCTTTTTGAAAATAGTTGCATTTTCTAAGCAACCTCTTGCAAGGAAATAAGGATGGGCCAAACAAGTCACCTCTAGACATTTTATTCTCCTGTGCTTTTGTATTTCTGGGTGCACACAGGTTTCCCCCTGCAGGAAACCATTTAAAGAATGTAGATAATACCTATCAGTGTTGTGAGTCACCCTGTCAAGAGAGTTATGTACAATCGTGCATCCTTGTAAGTTATTTATCATACCCTGGGGCTTGATGGAATACAGTTTCCTTGATGAAGAGATAAAAAGGAGCAACATAAAAGCAAGGTAAAAGAAGAACAGTTCATTAAAACGGAATCTACCTTCTGGTCTTAACTTTTTTACAGGCTTTTTTTTAATTAGTATTACTGAAATTTATCATAACAAAAATTTGCTTAATAGAATACATTTTGAGAAAATAAAGAGAACCCTAAAGGACAGAGTGCATTTGGAAAGGGACAGACATACAGAGAGACGGGGAGAAAGGTCAAGAGACAAAGAAAAGAAGGAGGAGAAAGGGAGAAACTAAAGGAACTGACTTCTGAAAAACAGGAATAGTGAAAATGCAGTCAAAAAGACCAGCCCCCCCACCCCCAACCCCAGCAAATGGAAATAAACAGCTCTGACAAAGCAACAGCTCTTTGCTATTGAAATTAATGGGGTGAGGGCTGCCTGGGTGGCTAAGTCTTGAAGCGTCTGCTTTTGACTCAGGTAATGATCCGGGGTCCTGGGACGGAGCCCCGCATCCTCATCACTCCCTGCTCAGCAGGAAGCCTGCTTGTGTTCCCTCTCTCACTGTCTCTCTGTGTCAAATAAATAAATAAAATTTAAAAAAAAAAAAAAAAGAAAAGAAAAAAGAAATTAATGGGAGGAGTTTGCCAAGTTTGCAGAGCTGGACAGAGAAGGCCGGCCGGGTCGCCTCACTCCCAGAGGAGGCCTTAAATCAAGGTAGAAGACAGGTTTCTATGGGGGGAGGGGGGATTAAACCCGAGCATACCAGCTCCCTCACCTTAACGCAAGGGGTTCAAGCAAAGATTTCTAAGGACCCCACAGTTCTAGGGGTTCTGTATCTCTCAGGGTGGGTGGGGTGGTCACTGAGAAGTAGTGGGCTCAGGTCCAAGAAAGGGTGGAGAAGGGAGATAATTGATGCTTTATTCTGCGTTGTTGTGTTGTAGTTCGAATTCCAGTTTGTTTACCCTCCCTCTCCCATTGCTCTACTAGAACAGAACCCTCGGGCATAAATAAGCCTCAGTAAGAAGAAAAGTTGATTTTCAAGACATAATATTAAGGGTTTGTTAAATAGAGCAATGCAAAAAAAAAAAATGTTTCGACCTCTTCATACTGTGTTTCAAAGGACTTAAATTTAAGCTACATAAATAATATATGGATACAATTTCTTTGTGAAAAATGAAAATATTACATTTAAGGCTCAACTCCCCTGTCATCACCATTCTTAATCCCAAGTCTTTCCCAGCCTCTCCCAAGGAAGTCTTACCCGTCTACTGTGTTTCCTTTACAACCAGTCTACTGTTTCCTTTATAGACCTTCTTCTAGGTAGAAACTATGCAGTATTGTTCTATGTGTATAAGTGTGCTTTAAAAATAAATACTACGGTTTTAAACATTTTTTATTGAATACATTTGACTTGTAACATTGTGTAAGTTTAAGGTATACAGGGTGTTACTTTGATATATTATGTATAATATATTATATACTGTATATTATATATAGTATAATATCATTGCCAATGTAGTGATCTCGACCACATTACATAATTATTGTATAAGATTGTCTATGTTCACTTTGTATATCTATGGCTTATTTACTGTCTGTTACAAGCCTGTAGCATTAAACACCCATCACTCTTGCCCCCACCCCTAACCCCTTGTAACTACCATTTTACTCTCTATTTTTGTTTAACTTGTTTAGATTCTACATATAAATGATAACATACAGCACTGGTCTCTCTCGGACTTACCTCGCTTAGTGTGGTGTGCCCAGGGTCCATCCACGTAGTTGCAAATGGCGGCCATCCTCCTTTCTCATGGATGAATAATATTCCATTGTGTATACGCACTACATCCTTTTTTCCCATCCATCTGTGAATGGGCGTTTGGGTTATTTCCATAACTTGGCTATTGTGAATAATGCTGTTGATAAACGCGGGAATGCAGGTATCTAGTCCAAAACCTGTTTTCATTTCCTTTGTGTGTGAAGTAGAATTGCTAGAACGTGTGGTGGATTTTTTTTTAATTTTCTGAGGAACCTCCACATTGTTTTCCATAGTGGCTGGATCAATTTACATTCCCACCAACAACATAGAAGGGATCAGTCGGGGTTTTTTACTGCTATGTCTTAGAGAAGGGTCCTTATTGGTACACGAATTCTACCTCATTCTTTTTAACTGGTTTATAGTGTCTGTGGTAGAAACAACTCAGAGCTTACTTAGCCATTCCCCTGTGATTTTTGCTTATGTGTTTTCCAGGCTGTCATTTTAGCTACTGTCAATAAATGCTGCAAAGACCATCCTAATACAGGCCTCTTTGTGCACCAATGTGACTGCTCCTCTGAGGTACAAATAATTTGGTTTCTAGCCTCTGGGTCTCTAAGTCTTACAAAGGCAGTTGAATTCAACTATATGTCACAGAGGGGGTCTGAAAATTTGCCTCAAAAACTGGCAAGAAAGGAAGAGTTACTCCTAGCAAAACAACAACCCATTTCCCAGATACATAAAACAACTATTATTTTTCCAGTCTCTGTGATTAATGATGGATTAGGAATGCTACACATGCAATCACCCTTAAAAGTACTACTTTTTAAAATGCTTTCTCTGTTTTGTAGCTTGCGCATTCAATATGCATTTCAGGAATAAAAAATAAGAGCCATTTTATATTTATATACAGACATGTGTAAACCAAGACTTCGATCATAATGCCGAGAGCCACTCTGTAAGGATACTGTCTTTTCATTTACGAAGCGAACATTGAATGAATACATCAGATGGGAAAGAAAAAAAAAAAAAAAAGGAATGCATCCAAGCTGGAAAGCACAGTCCTTTCGCTATGGTCAGTCTATACCAGCAGCGTCAGAATCAATCCAGTCGCAAATCCTGTGAGCAGCTGTTTGCATGCCATTGACTAATGAAGCTCTTTGAGTGCTCTGTTATTCATGTGCTGAAGCAGAAGAGGGAATAAGGAAAGAAATAGTGGACCAAAGGAGAGACATGGTAAAGAGAGACTCCCTTTCCCCAGCCACTTGTGGAAATCCATTTCAGGTCAACGGGGACCAATTGTGAGTTCTGGCCTAGGGCAAAATTCCTATTTGCAGTCAAGAAATTAATGGGTGGCACCTTGAAATGGGTTGGCTTGAACTGAATCAATGCCTGATGAGGCAATCTTTCCTCAGGCCAAATTCCCACTGAAGTTCATAGGTTAGGGCTGACCGAAGAAATGGATGGATCCTTGAACTTTCTTTCTTCTTTCGTAAAGATCACGAGGAAAAGAGCAGAAGGCTCCAGTACTGTAACTTTCCTGTCTTTGCCTGTCCTCTCTTTTCACTGGCATGGAAGAATTCCTGATGTTAACAGATTTCATTAGTACACGACTCTGCCATGTATAGAGTTCTTTATCAGGCTGATTCCAGCTTAATCAGCTTCCTCTACGAAAGTCATCCACAAGGCCAAAGAAGGGACTGTTCCTTTACAGTAGCTCCTTTTGAAACCTCTAGGCAGCAGGAAAGAGAGAGAGAGCGCTGCTCTGTTGGTTCAGCTGGCTTTTACAGCTGAAGATAACATGAGCCACAGATCTGTTGAGGTTTGTGTTTTCTTGGAGGGGGAGGAGAACGCAGGGAGCAAAATAAAGAGAAGTTGAAGTTTAATATTTCATAACCGTGTGCTGTTTTCCAGGTTTTATTCCTGTAATAGTCTCTGTGTGTGGCCAGGTTCCTCATAACACAGCCCCATTGAAGAAGGAGAGGGCAAAGGAAAAGGGAGGAAGGGTGGATGTAGGGATAAAAGCAAGCCTTTAGCGGGGGGAAAGACCACTGTTTTTAAGTACCAACCATGACCTTAGCTGGAGGTGGGCAAGGCCTCATGGAATTGAGTTGGCCATTCAGTTCTGAAAATAGGATAAGGGACAAGCGTGGGTATGGCGTTTGTATTGAGGCCACATGAGGGAAGTGACCCATTTAGAATCTTCTCTGGAAAAAGTAGGTTCCAGAGGCATTGGAAAGTTGATGGACTGAGAGCTCTCCTTTTCCCTGAGAGGCCTGTTGGGAAAAGGAAAAAAGAAACAACAATAATAAATCCAAGGAAGAAAGATGGTTGAACCGTTGGAGCAAAATCTGTTCTGTATTTTGGAATCTTTTTGTGGAATAAAAAAAAAAACGGGAAAAAGATTCCTTAAATTTCTGGAAAAAAAAGAAGCATTGGTGTGTCCGCATTATGTATGCAATTCTGTTCCTGCCACCAGACCGGGAGTCTAACAAGCTTAGCTGCTTAATAGAAGCATATTTTATTTTCAGGTTGGCCAAGCTATTTCCTGCCTTTGGAGTGAAAACCAGTGCAGTTACTGTACCCTGACGATATTTTTTTCTTTCTGAATATCATAACCTTTTAAATAACAAGCATCCTGCTCTTTCAAGGGCTCTGAAAATATGGATGGAGAAATACAACAACACTATTTTCTCCTGTCTCTCAAGACGAACAACCGTTCCTCTAGGTCTGTACGCCAATGCTGGCGTATGTTTCTGAACATAAATGAACATAAATGGAAAAAATAAATGAACATAAATGGAAAAAATGACAATTATTTTGATCTCTCAAGAGTGAAAAAACATGACCAAAATGCACCATAGTGATCAGGTCACATTAGCCTTGAAAAGAAACTTTAAAAATAGGGCCAGTTGTTAGAGTTTCTGGGCTGGGGCGGCCGGGGGCGGGGTGGTCTGTCAAAGCAGAGCAGGGTGTGCTGGACAAGGCAGGGAAGAGCGGAGACGTACCCATGATAGGATGCTTTTGCCTTTGGTATTTGGCCATTCGTGTTTATTGATGAATATTTCTTCAGTGCACAACCCTAGAGCTAAAAAACCTTTAGATTTCATATAATCTAATGGTCTCATTTTACTGAATGACTTCCCAGGGTGGCACAGTCAAGCCCAAATTCCAGAGCTCTTGTCTCCCAGGTAGGTATTTTCCATTCTGTTTTACCATTCAGGTTGAAACACACAGTCTCTGTCTTCTAACAGCTTACAATTAAAAATGTCTGTTTCCCAGAAAAAGGAGCAGTTTGGGGAATGCATTAGCCCTGAAATGATGAAAGAAGATCCTTGGTTCTCTGCCTGTGTCGCTGGGTGACCATAGACCATAGACAAGACCAATCTTGTCTGTGCTTGCGAGTGAAATTAGGGACTGGGGCAGCTTCTTTGGCATTTTTCAGAGTTCGTGGTTCTGTGTGAAACCAAGGTAGACTCTTGATTGTGTTACGAAAGATACGGGAGTGGGCAGATGTGAGGTTCCATTTCTCACTTGGAAATGAGGTATTGGAATAAGAAGTATTACCTGTTTCTGTAGCAAAGGTCAGTGTGGGTTCTCACAGTAACATAAAATGCCCTGGCTCTGTCCTTCTTCCTTTACAAACAGGCATCACATGTCAGCTTCCTGACTGACTTCTGGTAAATCATCCTAAAATGGTTCCTGGCATTCACCTCCTAGAGGGTTAAAACTTCCTCTCCCAAACCAAGCACTACATACAGAGGAGAGAGACTACAACGGAGAGTGTTGTTGCTTATTTTAAACCATTTGGGAGAAGAGAGTGCCAAAAGGAGAAAAATGCTATGGTATAATTTTATAAAAATCCAGATTCATAAGGAAAATTTTACAGAAGTTTTTTTTTTTTTTTTCATTTTTCCCTGTCTCCTCTCTGCCCCACCTAAACCATCCTTAAAAATGTCCTCATTCAGGTGAGAAAGACTGTTTTTGCTACCGTACTCTATAGAGACCCAGGAACAAAAGGTTTGGCCAGTGGTGGTGTTGATGGGGGTTAGTGAGGTGACCAAACTGGATTCTCAGTCATGGTGCAGAAAGGGCACGGGAGGTGTTTCCTGTGGGGGTGCTTTCTTCCCTCCCATTAGAAGGACTAGAAGATGAGTATGGCGGAGGTAAAAAGGAGCTCCCGCCTCCTTCTTTTGCCCTATCTACTTCCTTCTGAGAAATAAGATGAACAGTCACATCTGTCAAAGGCTGAGCATTCCTGGAAAGTGGTGGCAGGGTGTAGTCACCCTATATTGTTGGAGGCCAGGAAGGGACTGGAGACACGGGGTCAGGCTTGGCTCATATCTGTGTGGAAGACTTTTCGTTATTTTCTTTAACAACGATCTGGGTCTTACCCCTTAGCAATATTGTGTTGGTCTGTCTGATATCTTACAACCTTTTACTGATGCAATTTTTCGGAGGCAGAGTACATGTAGTGAAGCACTAACATCTAGGGAAGAAACAGAATGAGCTGCTGGAAATTTCTGTGCTATTACATTAGGAATATGCAGACAAGCTGATAGAGTGCATGTTTAAACAGTCCAGAATGAGACAATATTAAAAATATTGACTTTGGGACCCAGAGTAGGTGTTGACATTTATGTGAAGGGCACGCAGACCCACCCTACTGTCTTTCTGTGCGTTGCCCTGATGTTTAAGGGGCCAACCACCTCTTGAGAGCTAGCACATTGTATTTGCTAAATGTAAAAGTTTCTTTGGCTCCATTTTTCTTTTGGGGGTAAAAAATAATTTGCTAGGTGTCAAGGCAGCCAGGCAGAAGAAAAAATGGCTTTTCTTCTCCTCTGTGATCTGCTTTGAGGACGTGGTAACCAAATGACCAAGCTGTGCACATATACTCCAAATACAGGGGATCAAAGTCTCGGAGGGGGTGCTGGGTCATGCTTTCTAACACTCTTCGGATCATTCTGTTGTGCAGGCAGCGTGGATTAACCACGTGTCTGGAGCCTCACCAGTTTGAACTGGTATTAGCTGGGAGGAAAGCCGGTCAGAAAGGGAACCCTGGGAAAGGCAAACGTGTCAATGAGCTATAAAATAGAAGTGTGTTCCTTTATGAATTGTTTCGTTGAATTAAGAGCATAAAAAGAATTCTGAGAGTCCAGTTACTTCAAACATGTACATCCAGATAAGAACATACTTCAGACATGGATATTCTGTTTTTGATGGCTTTCAGTGCTAGGTATTCAGGTATCTTTCTGTGACTTGTTCCTAAACATTGTGAAGGATGGAAAAGCAAGTGAGCAGACCAGTAGTAAAAATTGTTCTAGAGAGAGCCTATTTTTTACAGAAAATAAAAATGGAGGTAAAAGGTTAAATTAAGATTGCTTTGAGATGCACCATGGGTAAATTTTCGTGTATGCATAATACACAAGAAACTGATTTTGCAAGACCAGTTTATGAATGTTCTCAGAACTCCCTACCAAAATTTTTCTTCTTAGTTAATGCCAGAGAGGGTGTTTTAGCCACTTCTCTGATCTCTTGTAAAGGTACTGGTCTGGCCAGATTTATAGGTAATTTCCAGGTTGCAATAGCAATGCCTATAACTTACCTATATTTAAAAGCTGTAGTTATGGGAGGAGAAAATTAAAGGTGAACTTTTACCTTCATGGAGATGCAAGAGGATAGAAAAATCTTTATAAAAGGAAAAACCAAAAAATGTCATATAAACATTGAGGTTGAAAATAAAAGATTTGTTTTCATAAAGGAATTTGGGCACATGCGATAGTAAGGGCTTTTTCTTTCTTTCTTTCTTTTTTTTTTTTTTTAATTAGGCAGCTAATAAGGCATCAGGCAGGCTGAACTCTGAGTCTCATGGTCTTCCCTTTTTGGATCCTTTAGGGTAATTTCCCTTTGTTGTCTCACTGCACGCAGGAGGCAAGTGGATATCCTTAAGGAAGGTGTAGGTGGCTCTTAAGACCTAAAGGTGGGATTCCATTTATTTGACAGCAGGTTCTCATTATTTGTGTGAGTGGGGTTCTGAACTCAGTTGGAAAAGAGTTGAGCACAAAGGAGGAACAAAGTCACCGAACAATGACAAATGGGATCCAATGGGGGATGCAAAACCCAAAAAGGACAGAATGATTCCTCAGCTTTCCCATTTACTAAAACAGCAAGACTTTCCTAGCTCAACTCGGAATTTTTCCTAGACTAACTCCAGGGCTACATTACGAATTTATTCTTTTATTTTTTTCAAAGATTTATTTATTTATTTTAGAGAGGCAGGGGCAGAGGGAGTGGGAGAGAGAGTCTTAAACAGATTCCCTGCTGAGCACAGAGCCCGATGTAAGGCTTGACCTCACAACCCTGAGATCAAGACCTGAGCCAAAGACAGGAGTCAGATGCTTAACTGATTGAACCACCCAGATGCCTCAAATCCATTGGGATTTTAATGAGTCCTAGGCATTTTTGCCTCATGGGCAAAAAAAAAAAAAAAAAAAAAAAAAAAAAATATATATATATATATATATATAAAATGATTGTGTTGGTATAAAAACAAATATATTAATATTATATGTTAAAATATTACCTTTAGGGGTGACTGGGAGGCTCAGTCTTTAAAGATCTGCCTTTGGCTTGGGTGGTGGTCCTGGGGTCCTGGGATCGAGCCCCACATCAGGCTCCCTGCTCAGTGCGGAGCCTGTGTCTCCCTCTCCCTCTGCCTGCTGCTCCCCCTGCTATGCTCTCTCTCTGTCAAATAAATAAAGAAAATCTTTTAAAAATAATAATAAAATATTACCTTCAACCTAGACATTTTTTCTTCTGTTTTTAAAAGAAATTAAATGTTGGGGTTTTTTTTTTTTTTTTAAGATTTTATTTATTTATTTATTTGACAGACAGATCACAAGCAGGCAGAGAGGCAGGCAGAGAGAGAGGAGGAAGCAGGCTCTCTGCTGAGCAGAGAGCCCATGCGGGGCTGGATCCCAGGACCCTGAGATCATGACCTGGGCCCAAAGCAGAAGCTTCTACCCACTGAGCCTCCCAGGCGCCCCAGAAATTAAATGTTTTTGTGGACTCTTGCAAGCATTGTGGGCCTAAGGCACTATGCCTACTGCTTATTGGATAAGTCAATCCTGACTGAAGCAAGGTAAACCAGGAGGGGCCTAGCAGCATAAGTGAGAATAGTAGCAGGAGGACAAATCCCACAGAGCCTTCTAGGCATGGCACGATTGTAAGGAGGTTGGAGTTTATTTTCACAGGTGAGATGGGACATTTTCAAGAGTTATGAACAGAGAAGTGACATGACCTGACTTACATTTAGAAGGGACAGTTTATTTTGTGGAAAACCCATTACAGGAGTTAAGGACAAAAATCTGAGAGACCAGTCAGGGGACTGTTCTGATAATCTAGGAAAGAGACAGCGTGACTTGCCTTAAGGTGATGGTGGAAGTGGTAGGAAATGGTCAGATTATGAATAGATATGAAAGGTAAAGGCAAAAGAATTTGATAGAGGAGATCCAAGATGATTCCAAGGCTTTTCATCGAACAACTTGAGGAATAAATTCGTTGTCTTTGGAGACAGAGAAAATTGTGGGGAAGGGACTGTTAGGGAGGAAAATCAAGAGTTCTGTTTTGAACATGTTAAATTGTAGATTATTAGACATTGAAGAGGAGATGTCTGGAGTTGAGAAAGTGGTTCACGTTGGAGACAGAAACTTGGGAACATCTACTTACAGGTGGTATTTAATGCTAGGCGGAAGACAAGATCTGAGAAGGAATGTTATGTAGCTGTAGTAGAGAAGAGGCCCAAGGACCTAAATCTCAGCCACTCGGATATTGTGAAGTTTGGAACATGAAGAACAAAGAGCAAAGGGTAATTTTTAGGAGTAGCCAGTAGAGTAGGAAGAGATCCAAGAGAAAGTGCTGTCCTAGAGACCCAGGGAAGGAGTACCCAGGTCTGCTTGCCCAGCTGCTTGCAAACTTTGACCATCATGGCTGCTTAACGCCCCATGAAATGATGATAGACCCACAAGCTTTCTCCTGTTGTGGGAGGAAGCTAAGTTCCCTCTGCTAAAAATGTGATGGAAAATTAACCTGATGACCATACCCCACTCTCTTTACTATCAATAAAGAAATTTAAATAATCCCTTCTGGTTCAGTTAAGACACATATATCCCCGAGAGGGTAGAATAAGCCCAAGAAGTAAGGAAATCTTTTGTCATTAGTGGGAGAATGCTTTCTATGGACAGATGGTTTCTTCTGGTCACATTTGAGGAGGCATTTTCTCCCCCAGAGCTCCCACATGATTCTGGATGTCATAGAAGGAAATGAGGAGAAGTATGTACACGTGACAGTGACGAGGAATACACTAGGGAATCCTATCATGGGTATGGACCTGGTGGACATACAGACATGAGGAGGGAGCTCAAAAAAAGGAAAGCATGGCTCAGATCAAGAAGAGAGGATAACAAAATGCAATCAGAAAAACAAAAGAAAAGAAAAAAGAAAAAAAAATTTGCTTTGCTTCAAATAAAACCCACAACCAACAAGAGTTATATTTAAATGTGACTGTCACAGATTTAGTCAGATGTTCATCATTAATCACCAGTCAAGGCCATTATTATAGGGCTTTAGAAGATTTTAACAAAAGATATATATATCTATATATATAGATATATAGATATATATGACAAATGAAGTGTGAAGTAATATAATCGCATTATAAAGCTTTTGAAAGCCAAAAATTACCCTACCTCAAATTATCTAACACAACCACCATTTTGGACTTATTTCTTTCCAATCTTTTCTCTAGGCAAATTAAAAAATCTATACACTATAATTATAAAATATATAAACTTTCATATCTTACTTTCATCACAGAGCATCAAGACATGATTTTCTTAAATGTGGCTAAATGTCCTAAACTGGAAATCCTTACAGTGGGATCTTGCCTATCTTTGGACTGTAATAATTTCATTGCCCCCAAAATTATTCTCCACCAGCAAGTGACAAAGGAGTCTATAAAAGACCTTGTTAATCACCTGCCATACAGTAAATTCTCTTTTTTCTTTGCAATCCAAAACCAACTTTTATTCAGATGTTCATACATCTTTTTGTTGGCACCCATTCCCAATTCTGAACTCAATGGGCTTAGCCAATCCTGATGGTCTCTTTCTCTGGGTGTGAGCATGGGTGTCAGTTCTCTCCAGTAAGATGTGAGAGGAAATCTGGGAATAATTTATTATTATTTAAAGAGTTACAGAAAAGAGATAGTCCCCTTCATCCTCTGGACATTGTCATGCCTGTATGACAGAAAACTCTGGAACTCTGGAATTCATCTTATTACTGGGAAGAAAGGTAGCCAAGGACAATGCAGATATGCTGGGATTGGAAGAAAGGAAAGATGGAAGTAACCTAGATACTAGGTTATCTAGTATATCTAATATATCTAGATACCTAGATATTTGCAATCTACTTAACATTTTACTTAAACATCCTTTTTTGCTTAATGGTAGGTTGAGGTTTCTGTTACTTGAAATCAAAGCATCTGCATTAACTCTGAGCCACTGCCTTCAAGCTTGGTCCTCTCTCTCCATTAGGAATTGACTCTATGGCTTGGGTTGCTCTGGCTCCTGGAATTGCCCCAAAGCTTGACCCATAGTAATTACATCTCATTTTTCTCTGATAGATACTTTTACCCATTCCTTTAATTTCAGGAAAAAGCTTAAGGGGCACCAGGATGGCTCAGTTGTTAAGCATCTGCCTTCAGCTCAGGTCATGATCCCAGGTTCCTGGGATCAAGCCCCACATCAGGCTCCCTGCTCAGTGGGGAGCCTGCTTCTCCCTCATCCTCTCCCCCTGCTTATTTTCCTTTCCTTATGTCTCTCTTTATCAAACAAATAAAATTAAAAAAAAAAAAGAAGCTAAAGTGTCTCCAGAGTTTGGTAATAAATACTGGAGTCTTGGGGCACCTGGCTGACTCAGTCAGTAGAGTGAGTTTGATCTTGATCTCCTGATCTCTTGAGCTCAAGGTTGTGAGTTTGAGCCCCATGTTGTGCCTGGAGCCTGCTTAAAAAATATGGAGTCTTACATTTGGTATTCATTCATTCAGTACATGTTTGAGTACTTCCTTTGGTCTGACATTAGACATTGCAAGTACAAATGAGAATGAAGCACAGTATCAATTTTCAGGTTAGTCAATCAATATATATTGACAGTTGTGTGTTAGATGCTTGGGTTATGATGGAGACCAGAGTCTGATGGGAAGAAACAGACACATCCCCTTAAACCTAACTTCAATGTAATGCACTATGTGTAATAACAGTGGCATAAATACAATATTCTAGGAATCAAAAATTGAGAGGTGACTCATAGCCAAAGAGTCAGAAAAAAATTTCACAAAGGAAATATTTAATTATAATGTATTTCAGTGTGGAAATAATATTTGAATTGGGTACTGAAGAGTGCATAAAAGTTTTCCTGCTGTAGAAGTAGATCAGGAAAAGACATCTTTGACAAAGAGCATAACATGAGTGAACATGGAAAGCCATATGAAAGAAACATTTGGAGAACAGTGAAAAGTTCAGGAGGACAGGAGAATATGTATGAGAAGAGACTAGGAGATGAGACTTAAATGTGGTATGTGATCGCAGATACATAGAGATAGTGTGTACAGAGATGGTGTGTATTGCAAATAACCTAGTGGGCCAAGTGAGGAATCTGGGGTTTCTCATGCATACCAGGGCAACATGGGACCAAACACTGAACACACAACCGAAGGCAGAAAATGGACTTAAAGTCTTGTGGTTTATCTGAATTCATGTGACTTTTTCTATCCTACTCCATAATATATTTATCTGGTAATATACATTCAGGGTATTCTCCTAAATCTTCCAGTAAAAGTGATGGGCAAGGAAGATATCAGTTTATTCTACGTTTTAGTCTCTAGCATATTGCCACAATCCTTAGAGGGATGGATCCCAGATTGAGAAGTTCTCTGTAGATAATGGGAAGCTAAAAACTGTTTTTCAGAAGGAGGGAAGGAATAGAAGTAGGTCCTCCCTCTATCCCTGCTCCCCCCAAGCTATCTCTGGTTTCACAATGGTATGTGAACTGGAGGGGGGGGTGTGGATGGAACTTGATGAGAAGTGAGATTTAAGTTAAGCGAGTATTAGTTGTCTCTCCAGCATCCATTTCCCCTCCTTCCAGCAACAACTATGCCTTTACTGGGTGCATCTGCTCCTCCCCCACTTTCTGTTCACCTGCTCCCCATAGGGCTGTACCTCTAGTCCCAGTAGTGGAGCACATGACTCTGTCTTGAGCCAATCACCACATTGCATTTGCCTGACTACAGAGACTAATTTAACCAGTCATGTGACCCATGTGGGTTCAATCAGAGCAAAGTACAGGAAGTATGCTAAGAATGCCAGGAGGAAGACATTTGCTCTTTATTTTTAATTAGAAGCTGGGAAAAAATGCAGGCTCAGAAGCTATTGGAAGCCTTATGCTGATTACTTGGTCTGAGAATGGAGTAAGAAACAGACGAAAGAAATATGAATCCTGGCTCAATCCGGATCCTTCAGTTATGTGAGCAAATAAATCTTCTGTGTTCAAACCAGTTTGATTTATCATTTCTGCCACCAGGAGAATCCTAACAGAGATAGAAGAAAAGAAAAACTGTTCGATTTCTAAATGTTAGATTTGCTGAAGATCCTTCACAAGTCAAGTTCCACGAAGAACTTGGAGATTTGAAGAAACTTTTTTTTTTCAGTTTCACTTTTCTTTGCCCCCAAATAATCTAACTTTTCAGCTGTAGAAATAATACAGGAAGAAGGAAAATGTCTGTATTCTTAAAATTAGATATTTTCAGGGGCACCTGGGTGGCTCAGTGGGTTAAAGCCTCTGCCTTCGGCTCAGGTCATGATCCCGGCGTCCTGGGATAGAGTCCCGCATCGGGCTCTCTGCTCAGCGGGGAGCCTGTTTCCTCCTCTCTCTGCCTGCCTCTCTGCCTACTTGCGATCTCTGTCAAATAAATAAATTTTTAAAAAAATTAGATATTTTCAAAGATGGTGCTAGAGATCTTTTTTATTTTTTATTTACTTTTTAAAAGATTTTATTTATTTATTTGACAGAGAGAGAGTGCACAAGTAAGGGGAGCAGAGGGAGAGGGAGAAGCGGGCTCCCCACTGAGCAGGAAGCCCTATGCAGGGCTGCGACCCAGGACCCTGAGATCATGATCTGAGAAGAAGGCAGCGGCTTAACCGACTGAGCCACACAGGCACCCCTAGTGATCTCTTTTAAACACAGACACACAGACACACACACTTACACACAACCCCAGCAGTTTCATAGGGAATTTTTCTCCTACTAGTGATTGGTAGAAAGCCAAATAAAAAACAATATCATACGGAAGGTGATTTCTCACCAGTAAATTTACTGAAATCAATTTCTAAGCAACTTGTTTAAAGAATCCACTTTCTGTGTATCAAAACTTCAGCTCAATGCTGGAAGTAAAAAAAAAAAAAAAAAAAAATTGCCCATTAAGTAATAGCCTCCAGGCTCTAAGACTGTTCTGAGATAGGCTGGATCTGGCGTAGGGAATGGAGGGGGGCATCTGGCACCCATAGTGCTCTAGCGAATTACAGCCCCCTACGTGCCTGCTCCTGTTTCTTCATTGTTTGCCTCCCCTGACTCAGCCTGATCTTGGGTTACCTGTTACAACCCTTTCGCACCCCATATGGAAACCTGCTGACCCCACAAGCAATTACTAGATCTTCGGTCCAGACATCTGAAGCTGGAGATGTATTTTAAGCCCTGACAGAGGAAACAGGGATTGCAGTTTACTATTATTAAAGCCAACTCAAGCTTGTAGCTCAGAAAACGTCTATTCTTCTCATGGTGGGTGTTCCAAATACAGGGTGTAGTGAGGCCAACAGTAACCAACCCACAAGGAAAAAGACCTCATTTTTAGAATTCCGTGGAACAGTTGGATGAAATTTACTCCATTTAAATGCTCCACAACCAGGGGCATGTGGGTGGCTCAGTCAATTAAGCATCCGACTCTTGGTTTCGGCTTAGGTCGCCATCTCAGAGTCTTGGAATGGAGCCCCCCATGGGGCTCCGCGCTCAGCGGGGAGTCTCCTTGAGTTTCTTTCCCTTTCCCCCTCCCTTTACACTCACTCGCTCTCTCTCTAAAATAAAAATAAAATAAAATAAATAAATCTTTTTAAAAAATGCTCCAAACCCAGAGCATTTAAAGGTAAGTGTCTTTGGATGCTAACTTTGATAGCTGTGTAGCAGGTGGGCTACGTAGGGATAGCTGCTGGAATAGCCCGGGTAGAACTCGGTGAGAGTAGAGGTAATGGGCATGGATACAGGAGGCTCATGGAAGAGCCTTCAGTTTGACTTCCTGCTGTGTACTTGGCATTGCGGCTGGTCACATATGTATGTTAGTAAGCTCTATGAAGTCATAATCATCCATTTTGTCAGTTATTTGTTAAATAAACACATGAATGAATGGATGCATTATTCCATTAACCGGTTCTTAATCTGTTCGCCCATCCTCTTTTCATAAAAACTTTTAATTCTTACAAATGCAAATGCCACTTCCTCGGACTAGACTACGTGAGTGTGTTGTATGTTCCCACCGTGCCCTGTACTCCTCCTTTATACCACTCATCACACTATTCAGTGTCTGTTATTCTTATTAGACTGTAAGCCCCGTGAGGCCCGGGCTGGAATCATGTCAGTTTTATTCACTGCTACACCTAATAAACATATTGAATAAATGGCACTCTGTAAATCTTACTAAATATCTTATTCCTATTTCACACATGAGGAGCTCAAGTCACTAGGAAGCTAAGTGGCTTGTACTAGTTAATGAAGTGCATCTTGGAATATATTATAAAAATACATAGACACTTCCAAAGTAGATTATTCTGAGAAATGCTTCAAAAGTTTATTTTTATTTCTAGGCCATTTTTTAATTATTTTTCTGGCCACTTATATATATAAGTACAATTTATTTTATTTTTTAAAGATTTTATTTATTTATTTATTTGAGAGAGAGAGAGGGAGAGAGAGTATGAGCGGGGGGGGGTGGTGGGCAGAGGGAAAAGCAGACTCCCTGCTGAGCAAGAAGCCCAATGTGGGACTGGATCCCAGCATGCTGGGGTCATGACCTGAGCTGAAGGCAGACCCTTAACCAACTGAGCCACCAGGCGCCCCTTGTACAATTTATTTTAAAGGGATGCTGAATGCAGGAATCAGAACACACACACACACACACACGCACGCACACACGCACTCCTGACCATACACTTCATTTTTTGTTAAACGGACGGGATATTCAAATCTCTGTCAGTGCCTCAGGGTTTGAGTTATAAATAAGAAGGCTCAACAAGATAATATATGCACCTAGTATAGCTCTTAGAGGAAATGAAACTATCATAAAGAAAAAACAAAAGCCCAAATAAAAGCTTTTAAAATTTAATTTTTTTAAAAAGATTTTATTTATCCATTTGACAGAGATCACAAGCAGGCAGAGAGGCAGGCAGAGAGAGAGGAAGGGAAGCAGGCTCCCCGCCAAGCAGAGAGCCTGACGTGGGGCTCAATCCCAGGACCCTGGGATCATGACCTGAGTCGAAGGCAGAGAGGCTTCAACCCACTGAGCCACCCAGGCGCCCCTTAAAATTTAATTTTAATCCTAGTATAGTTCACATACTGTGTTATATTAGTTTCAGGTGTACAACTTAGTGCTTCAATACTTCCATACTACTCAGTGCTCACCAAGATAAGTGTACTCACTCTTAATCCCCTTAACCTATTTCATCCAGCCCCCACTCCTCTCCCCTCTGGTAACCATCAGTGTGTTCTCTCTAGGTAAGAGTTTGTTTTTTGGTTTGTCCCTTTTCTCTCCTTTGCTTGTTTTGTTGTTGTTGTTGTTGTTGTTTCTTAAATTTCACATATAAGAGAAATCATATGATATTTGGCTTCCTCTGACTGACTCATTTCACTTAACTTTATGCTCTCTAGCTCCATTCATGTTGTTGCTAATGGCATTCTTTTTTATGGCTGAATAATATTCCATTGTATGTACATATCATATCTCCTTTATCCATTCAGTTGGGCTGTTTTCATAATTTGGCTTATAAATAATTATAAATAATGCCACAATAAATATAGGGATCCACTTTGAATTTGTGATTTTGTATTCTTTGGTTAAATACCAGTAGTGGGATAACTGGCTTGTAGGGTAGTTCTATTTTTAATTTCTTGAGGAAACTCCACACCGTCTTCCTCAGTGGTAGCACCAGTTTGCATTCCCACCAACAGTCACAAGGGTTCTTTTTTCTCCACATCCTCACCAACACTTCTTTTTTGTGTTTTTGATTTTAGCCATTCTGAGAGGTGTGAGGTGATATCTCATTGTGCTTTTGATTTGCATTTCCCTGATGATGAATGAAGTTGAGTATCTTTTCACCTGTCTGTTGGCCATCTGCATATCTTTTTTTGAGAAATGTCTGTTCATTCTTCTGCCCATTTTTTTTTTTAAGATTTCACTTATTTATTTGACAGACAGAGATCACAAGTAGGCAGAGAGCCAGGCAGAGAAAGAAGGGGAAGCAGGCTCCCTGCTGAGCAGACAGCCCGACCTGGGGTTACATCCCAGGACCCTGGGATCATGACCTGAGCCGAAGGCAGAGGCTTTAACCCACTGAGCCACCCAGGCACCCCTCTTCTGTCCATTTTTAAAAAATATTTATTTATTTATCTGAGAGTGAGAGAGTGTGTATGCATGCACATGAGTGGGACAGACAGAGAATCTTCAGCTGACTCTCTGCTGAGTGCCGAGCCAAGGTAAGGCTTGATCCCACAACCCCGAGATCATGACATGAGCCGAAATCAAGAGATGGACACTTAACTGACGGAACCACGCAGGGGTCCCTCTTCCACCCATCTTTAATTGGATTATTTGGGGGGTTTTTTGGCATTGTATCTGTTCTGTATATATTTTGGATGCTAACTGTTTATTGGCAATATCATTTGCAAATCTCTTCTTCCATCCAATAGATTGCCTTTTAGTTTTGTTGATGGTTTACTTTGCTGTGCAGAAGCCTTTTGTTGTTGTTGTTGTAATTCCAATAGTTTATCTGTGCTTTTATTTCCCTTGCTTTAGGAGACCTATCTAGAAAGATGATGTTCTGGCTGATATCAGAGAAATTACTACCTGTGCTGTCTTCTATGATTTTTATGGTTTCTGGTCTCACATTTAGGTCCTTAGTCCATTTTGAGTTTATTTTTGTGAATTGCGTAAGAAATTAGTCCAGGTTCATTCTTTTCCATGTAGCTGTCCAGTTTTCCCAACACCATTTGTAGAAGAGCCTTTTTTCCACGCATATTCTTGCCTCTTTTGTTGAAGATTAATTGACTATATAATTGTGGGTTTATTTCTGGGCTCTCTGTTCTGTTCCACTGACCTACGTGTCTGTTTTTGTGCCAGTACCATACAGTTTTGATTACTACAACTTTGTAATAAACTCGAAATCTGGGGATTCTGATACCTCCAGCTTTGTTTTTCTTTTTCAAGATTGCTTTGGCTATTCCAGGTCTTTTGTGGCTCTGTACAAACCAAAATAAAAACTTTATGCTCCTAACCAAACAAGAAAAATAAAAATGATAAGATAATAATAGCTAACTTTTATTAAGGGCTTAGAATGTGTCAGAACTGTGCTAAAAGCATGACATTCACTCTAATTCAAGGCTAGTAGCAAAGATATGTGGTAAACCCAAATAATGTTCTTATTTTATCGAAAAGTAAACCACCTTGAGGCACTTGTGTGGCTCCGTCAGTTAAGCATCCAACACTTGGTTTCTGCTCAGGTCATGCTCTCATGGGTCATGATCTCATGGGTCGTGAGATCAACCTCGCATCAGTCTCCATGCTCACTGGGAGTGTACTTGAAGATTCTCTCCATCTGCCCCTCCCCCATGCATGCACACACTCTCTCACTCAAATAAATAAATTAATTTTTTTTCAAAAGTTAACCATTTTAGAGAGGTTAATAATTTTCCCAAAGTCACATGGAGAGTGAGTGGCAAAACTCAGACCCAAACATGGATCTGTCTGAAACTCAAGCCTATTCTACAGAGAAAACAAAGCACTGGCTGCTGTATCACATTCAAGGCCCCTTAAAAATACATTTTATAGTGAAAAACTTTAGCTTTGGAGCACTAGAAATTTGGCAAATTCCAGATACATTTGACTTGATTTGAATATTGTTGCTCTGAAGCACTTTTTTTTGGGAAAAAAATTTCTTTTTAAATATTTAGAAGCATGGCTAAACAAGTCTTCCCAACCATCATTTTTGTGACAGCAAAGCTGATTTTAAGTGAATGCATTTCTTCTTCACTATATAAGGAATTATTTCACTGTTTTCTTCCTCACCTTACCTCCGAGGCATCTCTCATCAAAGTAAGTGAATTCCTGGTACAAGTGTGGTCTGGTAGGTTTCAGTGTTGACTGTGAATCAACATCACCTGGGGCATTTTTTATTTCTGTTTTTTTTTTTTAGTAATATTGGTAATATTTAAGGCAAACCAATTCATAAGCAAAGCTAACCGATAATAAAACAAGCACTGTATTAAATATGTTGTATTACCTTTCTTGGTTAATCCCCTGAGCAACTTTATGAGTTAGGTTTTCATGAATCATGGTGCAGAGAAATTGTAACTCTCCCAAGTCACATAGCTGTAAGTAAATCAAGCTCGTCAGCACTGGGCTAAGCTGCCTCCTTTCATTGAAGATACCAAAGCCATTTCTGAAATAGCCCCAACTGGATCCTCCTACATTAACCACTGTTCTCTTGGCTTATTCCTTCAGATAGCAAGGCTCGTTCACAGGGAGAGATTCCACATTTCCATTCATAGACAGCATCTTTATTCTCCTTGATCTAATTTTTCACCAAGCCAAAACTCCAATGATACAGGAAGGACTGAGGTCTACTTCATCATTGTTATGGAAAATTATACAACAAAATTGTCACTCAAAGAGGCAATCAAAGAGTGTGAAGCTATAAAGGAGTAGAGAAAATATTGTAGAAGTGTCAGGTAGCTAATAAAAAACACTATTAATCTGGATCTTGTGATGTGTATAGGATTTATTACCTCTTTCGAATTATTCTTAAATATTTACTCTCTTACCTAATTGTACTGTTGTGTTCTGTTTTTTAAAGAGAACTCTCCAAGTGGTGTAAACCTTAGACTGCACAGAAGGGGATCTGCCCCAGAGAGGGGAATCCCATTCCTGATTTCAGTCTCCTGACGTCATCTAACCTCTAAGTAGAGACGCCATACAACTATTATTACTTTCTAGGGGGCCCTTTGTCATCCTAGAACTGGATTAGAATTTCATGGATAAGTAAGTATCTCATCAAGGATCACCTGCCACTCGGTCCTGTCAAGGGCGTCTGAGACTGAGTAGAAAGTAAGGAATATCCAGTTAACTCTCCTTCACACCCATGTGATTTCAAAAAGGAAACAGACCAAAAATTAGCCATGAAAGGAGTTTGCATGACAGTACTGGTGGGAGTATCCAATATGCATTTCCTTAGATTGTTGTACCAACTGAATTGGACCTTTTTTATATTTTTCATGTGAACACATAGTTCAGTGAATATCCTTTAACCAACAGTATATAAAAAATCTACTGCACTTAACTTATTTGAAGGTGACTTATTCAGCCACTTCGGTTTTCTGGAAGGCCTCTGATATCTCAGGATAAAGCAGAAAAGGAAAGTCAGAAGTATTGTCATGGATTCTACTAATTAAAGCAGGTACATTTTACCCATAGATGAGTCTTAGAGGGTCTCTCTCTGAATTTAGACACGTGTCTACAAAATTTAGTTATATGGTTGCCTACTATTGAGTTTAAAAGAAGTAAACAATTAAGAAATGGGGTGCAGCAGGGTGCTACAAGAAGGTAGAATTACAGTGGATGGAAGTGAGAAGGAGGAAGAACTACAGAAAGAGGACACAAGACCTTAACAGTAATAGGGGCTGTTTCGTGTGGAAACAGTCCGGCATATCACAGTTGCTCCTGAGGATTTTGTTTACTAAATGAAGTTGATGTGAGGTTTTCTTCAGTAATCCTCTGAAAGTAATAATATTAAACATTATGGTGGTTGAAACTTCAATTATCTAGACAATTTATTTATTACATACCAGTTTATGTTGTAACAACGTAATTTTAAAGATAATACAACTATAATCAGGAGACACATTAGAACAGCATTCTATTTTTTATTTAATTTAATTTATTTATTTGACAGAGATCACAAGTAGGCAGAGAGGAGGAAGCAGGCTTCCCGCGGAGCAGAGAGCCCGACGCCGGGCTCGATCCTAGGCCCCCCGGCCCATGACCCCAGCGGAAGGCAGAGGCTTTAACCCACTGAGCCACCCAGGTGCCCCAGCATTCTATTTTATCTAACTTTGGAATGTTCTCTGATCTTCTCCCAGGCACTGCTTGCTTGGGTTGTATTAATATTACTTGTATTCCCCACCCACACATCAAGAGAGAGTTAAGCAGTTCCGTGTCTCTGGTTGGAGACAATGTAAGATTAAGCAGTAAGATTAAATGTGTGCTGCGTATTATTTAAAACGTGTATAATCCACACAAGATGAGCAGTGGGGGACTGCGTGTTGTCGGAGAGGGTGGCTAGGAGGTCCTCGACTTCCTCCCCTGGAGCACCATCCCCAGCTTTCTCACTCTTGGCGTCGCATCGCAATCCCCCACTAGATGGCGCTGAGCAAGCGGGGAGGACCGAACAAGGAAGCCTTTCTTTCTGAGCCTCCTCCCCCATCCTGACCCTCACCTCTCCTTCCGTGTGCTTGATGTTCCGAGAGAGTGATTGTTCAGGAATGTCTTATGATAACAAAACCCCCTTCAAACATTAGTCAAACACAGGCTGCGATGGGTAAACATCATTAGTGGACTTCTCCTTTGTCGTTAAAAGGAGTGAAGCCTAGTGAAGCCCAAAATGCAAGTTGGTGGGCTTCCAGTTATCATCCCACGAACAAGGAATTCTTTGCAATACATGGATTATCTCTTTGGGGTGGAAGACAGCACTGGAGGGGTGCAGGGTAGAGCATTTAAAAAGGGTGTGGTTGGGGAAATAAATGTGAATTCGCCTTTGACAGCAAAGTGGAAGACTCCGACACAGCAGCCTTGAGTCAGACACCCTTGGTTCAAACCCAAATATTCATGGTCAGAACAAATGGAGAGGTTTTATTTAGGCAAAGCTGAAATACACACTTACATGGATAGCGCCTCATAACAATCAGGGACACATGTGTCAAGACAGTCAGAAAGAAGAACTGATTTACTAAGACCTTTGGCTCAATGCAGGGAGAACGCTTCTGGCTGACTTAAATACATCCTGTTAAAACAGAAGTCTGTGCTTAATCGCTGGTTTTTAGAACACGAGTCTGATTTCAAGCCAGGCAAAAATATGGAGGGAAAAAAAAACCCTTTAAGAATAAGGTCATCTTTGTTTCCACTTTTGCACTGGAAAAAAGCATGAAGCCTTTGACTGATGTTGATACTTAGGTGTTCATTTTAGAACAACTTGGGGGACCCAGTGAGTTGAAACTCCCTTCTTACCATATGAATCTTCAAGAACTTCAAGTTGAACAAATCGAACTGCAAATAATGGTGTCAAAAAAGGAAGTTAAGGGCGCCTGGGTGGCTCAGTGGGTTGGGCCTCTGCCTTTGGCTCAGGTCATGATCTCAGGGTCCTGGGATCGAGTCCCGCATCGGGCTCTCTCCTTGGTGGGGAGCCTGCTTCCTCCTCTGTCTCTCTGCCTGCCTCTCTGCCTACTTGTGATCTCTCTGTCTTTCAAATAAATTAAAAAAAAAAAAGGAAGTTAAGTATTATTACTCTACTGTTATTATTGCCAAACCAACTAGAGCAGAATTTCTTGATCAAGACGATGAATCTGCAATGGTTGTTTCTATAATTGACCAAGACTACCATAATGCTTTCCTTATTGCTTCCCTGATGTAGAAGTGTGCACTTTAGGATTTCCTCCTGAAGACTGTCTGTGTGCCAGGAAATGTAGGAGAGGTGGGTGGTGGGACTGTGTTTGAGGAGCCAAAGGGGAATGAGGCTGTGTAATAACACCAAAGGTAAGGATGAAATCATAATCACTGGCAAGTGCAGCTGTGGGTCTGAGGCCATTGGCGGGAAGTGAGAACGTGACTGTGCTCCGGAGTCCAAAGGCGCACAGGTGTGTGCATTTCTAAGCAGCCCTGTTTTCGAAGGTGAACTTTGTTTTAGGGTGGAGGCTGAGGAGAGTGAGATCAGGTTGGGGAGCAGGATGGGGGCAAATTTCATATACTCGTAACGAATGTGAGAGGACACGTAAAAATCGTCCTGGTGCATTTTCACCAGGTGCTGTGCTGTGGAACCAGAGGGACAGGCTACAGCCTGGTGTGCGGCACCCAGGGAGCCGGACTGTGCGAGCTCTGAGGCCAGCACTGAGGCCCCTCTCCTAATGGCTGACTACTGCGTGGACCATCGTTGCGGCTTAGCCGCCTGTGGTCATGGGGCCCTCACCCTGGGAGGGAGAGCACTCTTGCTATTAGTTTTGAGCTGCTCGGGTGGCTCACCACTGGCAGGTGGCCTCGGGAAGGTACTTGTTGGTCTGGTATTCAGCCTGAAGAAGTCTAAATCACTTTATCCTGTGTGTGTGTGATTTGACAGTGAAGACTGCATACACTCCTACATTCCGAACACAGCCTACACCCATCCCTGGCCCCAGTCCCTCCACACTGCCTCCGTCACTCCGCCCCAAGACTGTCCCACTGCTGAGTCACTCTAGGCCACTCTATTTCTTTTTCCTTGTCTTTTCTTTTCTTTTTTTAAGACTTTTTAAAGTAATTGAGGGAGAGAGACAGAGAGCCTGAGAGGGGTGAAGGGCAGAGAGGGAGAAGCAGGCTCTCCACTGAGCAGGGAGCCTGTCTCGGGGCTTGATCCAGGGATCTTGGGATCATGACCTGAGCAAAAGGCAGACGCTTAACTGACTGAGCCACCCAGGTCCCCCAGGACGCTCTACTTCTGCCCTGGAGTGTTTTGGAGCAAGAAAGTACCTTGGAGCTCCCAACCAGCCATGTGGCCCGAAGCTGAATCCCTTGCCCATCTTTTTGTACATCTGTCTGTCGAAGAGTAGTTCTAGTACACTGCGAGAATTTCCTGGCTTATTCTTTTGGGTTTCTTTTTTTTCTTCTCCTCAGAATTGAAAGAATTTCTCAGAATTACAGGAAGTTTGAAATCACTGATGACATACAAAAAGAGAGAGAGAGAGAGAGAGAGAGAGAGGAAGCAGAACTCAACTTCAACAAACTATGGATTTTAAAGCTAATATCCAGAAGCTGGAGAACTAGTGGCTCTAAATTGTAAACTTACAGAACTGTTTTTGTTCCAAGTTGTAAACATGTGCTTAAAAGGAAGCGATATGAGCATAATATTTTGGAAAAACTATGTAGAGACGCACAGTAGTCAGTGTTACAAATTCTTCCCGTTATTTTTTTCGTATTCATATATATATATAAACAGATTTTTTGAAATGGGAACTGAATTTACCTACTGTTCTGTATTAACATTTTTCACTCAACTACATATTATGACTTCATGCAATACTTTACCTCATTGTGTTTGGTTGGATGCATAAAATCTGGAAATGCGTTGTTTTATTGATGATTATTTATCATTATAAATACTACGTTAAACAAGTTTGGACAAAAAAAACCCCCAAAAAACAAACAAATTTGGACAAAAAAAAGGCAGAGGTAGGGTCGAGTCTGGCTTCAATAGCTAATACCTTTGACTATATAAGTAAAGAGAGCTTGAGCAATGTTCCTGGATTTTAATACCCCACATGTGAGGGTGTTTACGGCAACACGCAGCATTATCCGTGGTGGAGCTCTCACTTTCTAGACTTCCTAAATTATTTCTAGGAGCCAGGAATTCTTTGGGTGGGCAGTTAGAATATTCTGCCAGGAGCTGAATTAGCAGAGACACTCAACGTTCTAGGTCAAAGTCACTGGCCAAGTATTATACTGGCTGATAGCAGACAGAGTAGACCCAAGAGGACATCTAGCGAACAGCACAGCTGGCTCGTCCTCCCATGTGAAATTCTCTCCTCACCCACTGCATGTAAGGGCCCACAGCTCAGATGGGACAATCTGGGGTACTGATGGCACCAACAGTCGGTAGAATAGCAGGTGGGGTGAGTTAGCACAGCTTCCGCTCACCTCATTAAACTCCATGTCTTAGGAGTACACGAAGGAAACAGTGATCCTATGCTTGGCAGCCCCGTAGAAAGTACATCATACTCCCCATTTTGCAGATTTTAAGTTACAAAGGCCTCTAAGTAAATATTTCTTAGTGACACTCGGCAAGTCATTTAAATTTTTGAACTTTGTTCCTTCATTGGAAAAATTAGGATTATAGCCTTTGGTTATTAGAGCTTTAGTAAGAATGAAACAAGATGGTCCACACAAAGAGTTTAGGACACACCCGAAGACACGCCCAATACCCAGGAACTGCTGTTATTATTTGAATGGGAGCTAGGAGGGAAGAAGAGACGATCAGATCTAAATAGGGTTTCACACAAGACAAATATATTCACTGATCTATCAAAGTCAAAGAATGTACCTGTAGGAGGAAAAATTGGCCCGTGCTTTAGTGGGAAGAGATTCCCACCAAACCCAGACTAAAACCATGTTCAGCTTTGCAAACATGCTACAGAACTAAAGCCGACATCAGATAGGATGCTGCAAGTTGTTCAGAGACAATAGTTTACCTCCCACACAGATTCTACTCAGCTTGTTAAGTGCGAAAAGTCAGATCGCAGTCAGGTACTGTGCCTTAGTGCTGTCCCCGAGGGCATGGGAACCAACCAGGGCACCTGGCCACGAGTCAATGAGCCATGTTGTAACGGCAGCTCTGACAGTGCACGTCCGTGGCATCTCTCCAGGGATGAACCAAGCGTTTTCATTTCCTGTTTAGTTTCACATGGCTAGTGATTATTTATGGAGTAGCAGGAGGTAAATTTTTTTTAGGTTGAACAACCTATTGTGGGTTTCGAGGTCCATTCCATAAATAACAGTAAAACTAATAGTTTGATGACTCCACATTTGCAGTGAGGCCACTGAGGGCGGTGTCATTGCATCTGCCACTGGGGACATGGCATAACACAGCCACCCATGCAGTCCTGGGATTCTCCAGAGGATTCTGTCTTCTGTCCCCAGTTTCACTGTTTGCAGCCCTTTCCAGCAGTTGCATGGTCTCTTCTGCCACAGGTGGTGGCACGGGGTTGTTGGCTTGCTTCTGGCCTGTCACTGCTCCCCAGTTCCCTCCACCCCACCCGCACCCCCACAACCCCGCACACAGGTATCAGACATTCCTCTGCAGCTGACCAACGCAGTTGCCTTAAGGCTGTACGAAGCAGAATTCTGTCTCTCCTGCTCTGATGTGGCGTGTGGACCTGCCCCACTTCCAAAAACGTGTTAAAGAGACTCCATTAGAATCTCTTATGAAATTTCTGGAGTCAGCTCCCAGTTGAATATTCCTAGACAGGGAAGGTTTTTCTGCTTTAGTCCAAGGTCAGAAGAGGTCCTATCTGAAAGATCTACTGCTTGCTTGCTTGCTTGCTTACTTTTTGTTTGTTTGTTCGTTTGTTTTTAATCTATTTTATTTTCTTATTGACATATAGCACATGCATATTAGTTTCAGGTGTACAAAATAGATTTGATGTTTGTATACATTGTGATCACAATATGTCTAGTTAACATCTATCATCATACGCAGTTACAAAAATTTCTTCTTGTGATAAGAACTTTTAAGATCTACTCTCCTAGCAACTCTCAAAAATGCAACACAGTGTTATTATCTACAGTCACCTTGCTGTGTACATTCCATCCCCATGACTTCTTTATTTTATAACTAGACGTTTGGACCTTTTGACTTCCTACCCATTTTTCTCACCATGTCCAACCCCTCTGGTAAGCACCAGTCTGTCCTCTGTATCTCTGAGCTTGTTTCTGTTTTGTTTGGTTTTCATTTTAGATTCCACATACAAGTGAGGTCATATAGCATTTGACTTTCTCTGTCTCATTTATTTCACTTAGCACAATGCCCTTGAGGTCCATTTATGTCATTGCACATGGCAAGATTGCCTTTTTTAAAATGACCAAATAACATTCCAGTGTGTGTGTGTGTGTGTGTGTGTGTGTGTGTGTGTGTGTGTTGGCTATTGTAAATAACACTGCAAGGTACAGGATATGAACATTATTTTTTCAATTTAGTATTTTTTGATTTTTGTTTGTTTGTTTCAGGAAAATACCCAGAAGTAGAATTGCTAGATCATAGGCTAGTTCTATTTTTAAATTTGCTGAGGAACCCATCATATTGTTTTCCATAGTGGCTGCACCAATTTATATTCCCACCAGTAGTGCACGAAAGTTCCTTTTTCTCCACATCCTTGCCAGCACTTGTTATTTCTTATCTTTTCAATACTAGCCATTCTAAGATGTATGAAGTATTGTCTCAGTATGGTTTGGTTTTGCCTTTCCCTGATGAGGGTGTACAGCTTTCTGACTTCCACACAGGGTAGGCTATAGGCAACCAGGTCACATGGAGCTAACTGCATAAGGGCCCTAGATCCTAGACAAGAAGACAGAGCCCATACATTTATTCTTTGTTATGCGCTTATTAAATATTTATTTCCCATCTCAAATTAATTTCCTATTAGGTTCAAAAAATGAGTGAGAATTATGAAAAGAGCAACATGAACATAAATTAGAAAATTACCCAAAGGCAAGGACTATGCCAGTTTCATCCATCTTTAAATCCTGAATTCAGATATATTCTTCGCATTTATTACCAAAGTCATCATTCTGATAGGATTCATTTTCCATTTTCAGTAACAGAGTTCTGGGAAAGCTGAAGGGGTGAGTCATATGAGCTGGGCTAAGCCAATAGTTGCATTCCTCCTCCGGTCACAGTATTGGCTTAAAACTGTGCATGTAACCTAAGCTGGTCCAATCACAATGCATCTCAGAATTTTGCTGGGGATTGTGGGAAAAAGAAACTCTCTGTGGGAGCTGCTGGCAACCATCTTGGGAGAAGTAGGGAATGATGCAGAAACCACAGAAAGCAGGACAGAAAAGTGGATGGCAAGAAAATAGGCTCCTTGTGTAATATTGTTGAGCTACTGGATTAGGCAGAGTCAGAAACAAATGCTATCTCTGTACTTTTGGGCTACCTGAGCCAAAGCATTTCCTTTATTTTTAAGCTATTTTAAGTCATGTGCATTTTTATGTACTACTGAAATTATCTTCACTAAAACACTGTAATGATACCTGCCACATAGTAGGTATTTAATAAATATTTGTAAAATGAGTCAATGATTGCACAGCAATACCTCATTGAAATTTCAATAAAGACTGAAAAAAAAATCTTTGCTGTAGCTATATTGCAAAAATAACCAAAACTAGAAAAACTGGAAAGTCAAAGCTAGAGAAAGTTATCAATTTATATAGAGTAGATATGTCTGTATGAATACATCTATAGAGGTGGTTCTGGGTACAAACCTTAAATAAATTTTAACCCAGGAAGATGTTATATAATGGAGATAAAGACCCTGACCATCCTACCTGAAATTCCACCCTCCCCTTCAACACTCTATAACACCTTTCCTTCTTTATTTTCATCAGTAGCAACTATCACCACCTAACATATCATATATTTTCTTTTACTTATTTTACTCAGGTGTATCTATGCACTGTTGTATCTAAGTTCTGTGGGGTTGGAGATTTTGATCTCGTTTACTCGCTGCTATATTCCCAACACCTAGAATGGTGCCTGATATATAGTAAGCACTTGGTAAATATTTGACAAATGAATAAATTTTAAACTTTACTGGCAATCAGCAATAAAGACAGATTGCACAAAAATAATCATTTAGAATAGTATAGGGTGTTCTGCTTCAGATTAGCCAAGGGCGTTTACTTCAGAGCCTGAAACATCCTGGGTCTAAGCTTTGGGGAGCTCCCATTCCACTAAAGATTGGATGGAGATATGGGTTTCATTTAGTCAAAAACCGTAGAAAGACACAGTCGCTCAAGAAATGTCTGTATTGTCTCATCTAAATTCTTGTCTTTCTCCTCTCTGACAGGCCCTGATTTGAAGACCCTTAGAGCAAATCTCAGTGAATCTTTCTTTTTATTTTATTTGTTTACTTAAAGTAGGCTCCATACCCACCGTTGAACCCAGCATGGGGCTTGAACAAGATTAAGACCTGAGCTGAAATCAAGAGTCAGATGTTTAACTTACTGAGCCACCTGGGCACCCTTCAGTTAATCTTAAAAAAAAAAAAAAAAAAAAAAAAAAGTTTTGAGGCTAATAAAACAAACACAGGTGAGGCCGAATACCAACATTTGCATTTTACTATAAGAGTAAACAATTCCTTTAATTCAGCTGTCGTTTTTTCCAAGATAATCAAACAATGTAGCAAAATTTAAGGGAGGGTTTCAGTTCTCGGGAAATATTTTATCAGGATTATATAAAATAGTTAGGGAGAGGCCCAAATGTGAGTGTATAATCTCTCAGATAAATTTATATCCTAGATATAGTAACTGCAGCGATCTTCTTAGAAATCCTTTGATTTCTCAAGCCAAACCAGGAGACACATTTCAAAACATTGCAGTAATTTACTGTATACTACATTTTGTCTGGACATTTCTAAGCTTTTCCCAAATTAGTGACATTCTTGTTTCTATAGAAACTAATGCACTTTAAAAGGAAACTTAATGGCCAAAATGAACAAGATGAGAAATCTGTATAACACAAGTTAATCATACGAGGGAGGAGATTGTCAGAGAGTTTCCCCTTCATTTAAATAAGACTGGGGGTGGGTGGGAGACAAACCCTAAGAGACTCTTAAATTCAGGAAACAAACTAAGGGTTGCTGGTGGGTTGGGGTGGGGGTAAGGATGGGGTGGCTGGGTGATGGACATTGGGGAGGGTATGTGCTATGGTGAGTGCTGTGAATTGTGTAAGACTGAGGATTCAGAGACCTATACCCCTGAAGCAAATAATATGTTGATTAAAAAAATAAATTTTTAAAAATTTTATTGTTATTACTTTTTTTAGAAAAAGGGTGTGTGAGTGGGTGGGGATGGATGGAAGAGGGAGAGGAAGAGACAGAATCTTAAGCAGGCTCCACACCCAGTTCAGGGCTGGACTCAATGTCATGACCCTGAGATCATGACCTGAGCTGAAATCAAGGGTCAGATGCTCTGTCGACGGAGCCACCTACGCACCCCCACTAAATAACTTTTGATTGAAGAAAAATATCTTTAAGGAGTGGCTCGTGAATAGTTTGTCATACAATGAAGACCATGAATTACTTTCCCCTTGAGCTTTAAGCATCAGATCGTGCTGGAAAGTAGGTAGGATCCAGTGAAATGGGAAAGATGATTCCTTAATTAAATAGTGATATGCAGCTAATTGTGTGATATAACTTCTTACGGCCGCTTAAAGGCAAATAAAACATTTATTTAAACTCAGAGGTTAAGTGCTGATGTTACATTACAGGATGTGATCGATGTTATCTGAGAAAATCCTGTAACATTGCAGCAAACTAGTCAGCAAGGTCGATGAAATGATTTAACTTTTTCTTTAATGACAGTTTTTTTGTAAAAACTATTTAAATACATACGTATCTATACACATACATACCTATGAAAAATGTGGTAAAGAAAATACAGAGAATCTAAAATACCAATAGAGATTGTTGTGGCATTTCCATAGCTTAAGGGAATTTTAGTGCAATGCAGGTGTGTATGACACAGGGTGGGCCAGGAGCAGACAAGGAATGGGCATGAGTGCAGAACTGTGTCACCTACTGTCTCTGATCTGTCATATATGGGCACTCCTCCTTGCAGTAGTGTTTCCTGGGAATGAATCTGCATTCCAGAGTCTTCACCCACGAGACTTCTCAGTTGAGTGGGGCTGAGGGAGTGATACTCCACAGCATACAAGGACACTAGATTCATGTAGGCAGAGCAATTTGACCTGAAAGATCTTCATTATGTTTTTGCCCAGAGCCAGTCCTTCAGGGTGGGGTGCATACCACTAGGCTAACACGGATTTTGTACAAGTAAATTCACATATGCGTCTTGGTTGACTGACTCGGTAGGAACAACAACCTCACACCAATTTAAATAGAAAGGGAGCAAAAGAAATATAGTAAGGAGGAAAAGACGGAAGAAAAATTTTATATCTTCTCAAGATACTAGCCCTACCACACTTTTACAAAAATACACTTCATATTCTGAAGGTAGTGGAGATAGACTAATCAAATCAATCAGGTTAGGCTAGACTAGGCTGTGTTAACAAATGAACCCCCAAATGTCACGGGCTCAGCAGAGTGAAAGTTTGTTTCTCACACCAAGTCCAGCGCCATTTGGCAGGGACTCACCTCTTTTGAGAGAATCAGGAATCCAGGTTCCTGCCACTTCGTGATTCTGTTCTCTCCACACATGGCTTCCAAGGTTGCTGGGTAAGAGAGAGAGGGAGAAGGCACTCTGGCTTTTAAGTGCCTCTCCCTGGACATGATATGTTATTTCTGTTCACAGTCGTATTCTCCCATTGCACTCTGAGAGAATCAGAGAGATGGAGAAGAGCATGTGAATATTCAGCAAACATTAACTGAATTAGCCACAGAGATGAAAGGAAAGGACAGAAAATGGGTGAGTAAAAGAAAGGATAAATAAGTGAGTGATACTACTGAGGGATACTAAAGAGATAATAGAATAGGAAGCCAAAACCCAGCCTCTCTTCCATGGCACTAACGGGTTACCTGGAGTTGACTTTAATTTTACTTTGTAAACAATGCTTTTTTCTATTCCACCCCCACCCCCACCTTAACTACAAAGTAATGGGACAACTTTTTGAATAAAAGGATCACATGTATAATTTGACTCTCATCCCTTCCCCCCATACAATTTTAACATGCTTATATAGTTTGTCTTTTTTAAAAATTTCTTTCTTTTTTTTCTTCCTTTCTTTTTCAAAAAATTTTTTTTTCTTTTTTTAATTTAATTTTTTATTTTTTACTAACATGTAATGTATTGGGGTGCCTGGGTGGCTCAGTGGGTTGAGCCTCTGCCTTTGGCTCAGGTCATGATCTCAGGGTCCTGGGATCGAGCCCCGCATCAGGTTCTCTGTTCAGTGGGGAACCTGCTTCCCCCTCTCTGCCTTCCTCTCTGCCTACTTGTGATCTCTGTCTGTCAAATAAATAAATAAAATCTTCAAAAAAAAAAAAACCCCAAAAACATGTAATGTATTATTAGCCCCAGGGGTACACGTCTGTGAATCATCAGGCTTACACACTTCACAGCACTCACCATAGCACATACCCTACCCAATGTCCATAACCCAACCACCCTCTCCCTACCCCCTTTCCCCGGCAACCCTCAGTTTGTTTTGTGAGATTAAGAGTCTCTTATGATTTATCTCCCTCCTGATATCCCATCTTGTTTCCTTTTTTCCTTCCTTATCCCCCAAACCCCCCATGTTGCCTCTCAAATTCCTCCTATCAGGGAGATCATGTGATAATTGTCTTTCTCCGATTGACTTATTTCACTCAGCATAATACCCTCTAGTTCCATCTATATCATTGCAAATGGCAAGATTCTATTTCCTTTGAGAGCTGCATAGTATTCCATTGTATATATATACTACATCTTCTTTATCCATTCATCTGTTGATGGACATCTAGGTTCTTTCCATAGTTTGGCTATTGTGGACATTGCTGCTATAAACATTCAGGTATGCCCCTTCAGATCACCATTTTTGTATCCTTAGGGTTAATACCCAGTAGTGTGATTGCTGGGTCATAGAGTAGTTCTATTTTCAACTTTTTGAGGAACCTCCATGTTGTTTTCCAGAGTGGTTGCCCCAGCTTGCATTCCCACCAACAGTGTAGGAGGGTTCCCCTTTCTCTGCATCCTTGCCAGCAGATGTCATTTCCTGACTTATTAATTTTAGCCATTCTGACTGATGTGAGGTGGTATCTCATTGTGGTTTTGATTTGTATTTCCCTGATGCCGAGTGATGTGGAGCACTTTTTCATGTGTCTATTGGCCATCGGGATGTCTTTTTTTGCAGAAATGTCTGTTCATGTCCTCTGCCCATTTCTTGATTGGATTATTTGTTCTTTGGGTGTTGAGTTTGATAAGTTCTTTATAGATTGTAGATGCTAGCCCTTTATCTGATATGTTGTTTGCAAATATCTTCTCTCATTCTGTCAGTTGTCTTTTGGTTTTGTTGACTGTTTCCTTTGCTGTGCAAAAGCTGTTGATCTTGATGAAGTCCCAATAGTTCATTTTTGCCCTTGCTTCCCTTGCCTTTGGCGATGTTTCTAGGAAGAAGTTGCTGTGGCTGAGGTCGAAGAGATTGCTGCCTGTGTTCTCCTCAAGGATGTTGATGGATTCCTTTCTTACATTGAGGTCCTTCATCCATTTTGAGTCTATTTTCATGTGTGGTGTAAGGAAATGATCCAGTTTCATTTTTCTGCATGTGGCTGTCCAATTTTCCCAACACCATTTGTTGAAGAGACTGTCCTTTTTTCCTTTGGACATTCTTTCCTGCTTTGTCAAAGATTAGTTGACCATAGATTTGAGGGTGTATTTCTGGGCTCTCTATTCTGTTCCATTGATCTATGTGTCTGTTTTTGTGCCAATACCATACTGTCTTGATGATGACAGCTTTGTAATAGAGCTTGAAGTCTCTTCCTTTCTTTTTAATTCCTTCTTTCCTTCCTTCCTTCCTTCCTTCCTTCCTTCCTTCCTTCCTTCCTTTCTTCCTTCTTAAAGATCCTCTCAAATGGTCCCTTGTAGACAGAATTCTTTATTCTCTCCATCAGGAATGCACTGCTCCTCTCCCCATAGGTGTTTAGGGGGTCCAGACAGCAGGAGGCTGAGGTGTGTGGAGGTCCAAGTGTGTAAAGGACCAAGTGTGAGAGGCCTATGCCAGGGAAGCATAGAACTATTGAATGCTGTTAATAACTCATACACATGGAAATAACCATCCACTAATTGTACAGGTAGAAACTGGAGCCTTTTCAGAGGACCATGGAGAAGAAAGAGTAAAACTCAAGTAAGCTTGGAAGATCCAAGATGACCAAGACTGAGATAGAGCTTGACCCAGATAATGAAGGCTCTTCTGAATCCCAGTGAATGAGAGACTTGTGGGCAATTTCAGAAGGGAGAGTCAAGGTCCATGAGGTTTCTAGAAGAAGGGTTTTCTCTAAAGCTAAGTGGACTGATGTATCATCCAGAAAGAATATGCCCTTGTTTTTCCAGGAGACAAAATATACCCTTTGGATGAAAGACTAAAAATCTTAGCAAGAATAAAGACAGGATAGTGAATACAAAAGACTAGGGTTTTAGATGGGGTGGGGGAGTGACAATTGGGAGAAAGAAACAGGGAGAGCGAGGAGCTGTTTAATGTTTGTTGAGTGGAACCAAATGCTTTAAACCTCTGCCAAGCTAATTGAGTAATGTTAGGCTTTGTGCTTGTAACTCACCTAATCTCTGTGTCACCTGTACTTTGAGATTCCCTCACCTTGTTGTGTAAACAGTTTGTACACCTGAACTGATGGTGTGTTTCTAGTTCAGTGGCTGCATCATGGAAGGGACATGATTATGAGAGAGGAGACTAGGGGAGGGTAAAGAACTCCAGGGAACCTTCTGCTTCAAGAAAACAGTCCTGACTCCCTCAAGTGATGTTATGAGAACTATTCAGAGAAACAATAAAGAGAGCCCAGAAGGCCATGCTTTCTGCTTGGGGGTTCTTTCAGAAGTATTCACCTCACCCACTCTTCCTGTTGAGACACACCCCGCTCTGAGGAAATGGTCTGTCCTGATTTGACTTCATAGAACTGGCTTCTCCGAGCTGCTGGGGGGAATCACTGATAGTGCCTATGTTATCCCAAAGCACAGGGAGAAAGACTGTGCTGGTCCCTGCTACCACCATGAGAGTTTGGGTAGGCTCCATACACTTCAAACTTCCCTAATGCTATCAAGAGAAAGCAGCTAACTGGACTGTCTTTCCACAGGAATTCCAGTCTCCATCAAGAATCTGAGCAAAAGGAGAGATGAAGCAAATATATCATCAATTTGAATTTAGTAAGGTGGGTTGAAGCCCCATGGAAGTGACCAGTGAGAGTAGGTGGGGGAACTTTGGCCCTTGGGAACTGACAAGTAACTAAAGCCAAAAAGCTCATGATCAGAAACCCCAGTTCTTAGAAATCAAATGCTCTAAATCTACCTTGTAACATTGTAGAGAAGCATTCCTTATAAACTTGAGATAATTACAAAAATATGATTAGTAGCTCACTAGCACTGAATTTATAGCATATGTAACCCAATAATTGAGAAAACTGAGGGATGAGAAAGTAGTGATTTGCTCAAGATCATGCCATTATTAAAAAGACAGCATGTAACATAATAAAATTTTTTAAAATAAAAATGAATAAATAAATACAAAGGTAGCACAGCGTACTAAGATATGTAAATTATCATTTAATATGTTGCTATAGGACCCTTATCCTTCAAAAAGTTTGGGCTGCCTTTCAATCCAAAGGCAGCATCCTACTGAAAACAAATAATCTCTCTTCCAAAATAAGGAACACAAATAGAACCTATCAAATGCAAATAAAATAGCAACAACTACAAACATATCATCACAAAATAAAACCAAAAAATCCCTCAAGCCCTGAGTTTAATTTTAGAAAAAGAGGCATTATGACATAGACATTGGCCAAAACTTGTAAGAGGGAGAAATTTGCTTCTTCACACTTCGAAGCCATCTGAATCTTAGAACTTGACCACTCCCACATATTAACATTGTTTCCTTAGCTAGTATCTACTCAGCTAGGGATGCGGTGTTAGGTTAAACCTAGAACGGAGACCCCCAAAAGAAGGATGGGACCTCCTTTCCTCCCTTTAATGTGTCCTCACCATGTGCTAGGTTCTTGATATTCATTATCTTACTCAATCTTCATAACATCTACTAGACAGCTGAAGTTGACGGAACTCAGAAATATTAAATAACTATCAGTTCACCTAGCTAGCATTGGGCCTAGATCACGTTCTCTTCACTATATGACTTTCCAAGTCTTGGCTCTTCTCCCAGCTACCCAGTCTAGGACACACGTGGGGCTCAACTCAGCTGTGGAGTCCTCAGGTCACCTACATGGGTTAAAACTTAAGGCTTACCTATGAGAATCATTCTCTACTTTGTGATGGTTTCTTTCTGCTGATAAGACCAAAGGAGGGTCAGTCACTGTGGATCCTCCAGCTCCGTGATAGATCTGCTCAGAGAAATGATCTCGTTTATTTGAAAATAGCATCTGGCCTCATGAAGCATTTAGCCCAGAATGTTTGGCCACTAACTAGCTTCATAGCCCCAGCTCCCATCACCACCAGACTACCGGCCACCCCACAGCTCTCTTGTGGGCCTCTTTGCCTCTTGGGTACTGACTCTGTCCTTAAGCAGCACCAGCCCAGCAGCAGAGTCAGGTGAGGGAGGCAGCACACATATGGAGAGAGAGGTCCAGCTTGCTGTGAGAGAAGCCCCCTGTTCAGTAAGTCCTCCTCCTCTCTGGCTGATTGGCAGAAAGAGACAGTACAGGCACCAGTTACGGTCTCAGGGATTTGAGTCACCCGCTTGTTTTGACCACCTCCTCATTAGTCACACATACTCATGGCTTGGGGGGAGGAGGATACGGCCTGCCATACAGGACTACGGGATAATTGCCCTTAGGGAGCAGAGTGAACCGGAGGGGCTGTGGAAGGCAGGCTTTGTGAGATGCCCCCTGATTCCCATGGGAGGATGTCATTGGCTTGTTTGAATAATTCTGCAGGCTGGCAAGGTGGTAAAACCCATTAGGTTGAGGACTAGGTGGGGTGCAGCTAGCCAGTTGGGAAGCCTTTCTACCAGGTCAGGAGCTGGGACATATCTGGTGGGAGCAGGGGATATCATATTTAGGCCTTTGGGACCCTTGAGAGGCTCAAATACACTAAGGCAACTCTTGAAATTTTAGGCCTTACAAAGCATTGCCCAAGATCTGGAGTTTGTACTCCACCATGTGCTGGCTGCGACCCCCAGCTAGTTATTTTCAAGCTTGTTCTTCCCTGAAAAATACTGCATGATACTTATCCCCCTAGGCCTACCGTGAGAGTGAGTAGAAAGAGCTTCGCAGAGTGCCCGGCTCATAAGAAGTACTGAGTCGACGCTCGGTATTGTCGTCATCATAACCAGAAATAGTCACAGGAATGGATGGTCTCCTCCAAGTCTGTTTGTGGTTAAACAGGTCTTTAAGCAAAGTCTCATTTCTAGGTTTGGGATCATTGAATGACCTCATTGGTCCCATGTGAAATACAGACATTACTGTCTTCACATCGCTGCCTTGACTTTACTCGGGAGCAAGGGCTTCCTAGCATCCTGAGGCAGACGGAAGGGGGTCACTAAGTGGCTTAAAAGGTTGAGGGGAAGAAACAGCTCCAGCCAAGGTCTTTCTGTTAAGCTGAAGATTTAGACTATTTATAAGTTCTTTCTTTATACTGTCTTAAAAAAATTTATTTTGATCAGAAATGGAAACAAAGGGATTAAGGGAATCAGAAGAGTGATTTGTAGTGGTCTCCAGACTGCACTCCTGTTTCCATTTGTCAAGAGCAAAAGCTGCTGAATCGAACTGCATGGAAGGACTTTATTAGCCGTAGCTTTCCTCCTGCAGCCTGGGATTAGAGGAATACTTTAACCTTGACACATTCATTTTAGGATCACAAAGCCCTTCGCCCATTGGTCTATTTTCCCCTTTTCATATTGCCCTGATCCTGGCAGAAGCTCTTAAAATTATCAGAGAATGGTTCTATGTATATACATATATATATATATATTTTTTTTTTTTCTCTCTCTCTCTCTCTGTCCCTCCTCCTCATCTTTCCACATATGTACTCACCAGTTGTTACTAAGATGATGAAAAACAAACCCTCGAGGATGGGAGTCTGATAAGATTTTTTACACATATTCTAGAAGGCTGTAGAAGAGGAGAGTATTGCCCTCAATGAAGAGCCAATGCATCTAGTGCTGATTTCCAAACAGGAATTTGTTGAAATGTCCAGGGAAAGCACAAAAGAATACGTAAGAAAAAGATCTAGTGCACTTAGCCATCAACTCATCTGCAAGGAACAAAGGAAATCCGGAAGCTGTGAGTCAGGAAAATACGCAGGAGATGTTGCATCCAAATGGTGATTGTGACAAGACTATACACTCTGATTTTAAGCATCCATTTGAAATTGCCGTGTGGTGGGTGCCACTGACGTGCGTGAATTTCCGAGGTTGTTAACCTGAGATCTTTACTCAGTTCAATGTTAATTGTAGCACTCGATGAGCATCTCAAAGACAGAACTTTGTTGTTTGATAGGTGGAGAAATCTATCCGCTGTACCCCAATTTATTATAATTATGGAGTTTTCCTTTACTTTTTTCTTTATCCAGCAACATTTTTGGCTTGTTTTAGATTAAAGTGTAGGTATCATTAATTATGGCATTTAGTTGTCAGCTTGTAATTGGTATCTGGTGCTTCTAACCTGTAGAGCTCCTAGTGTCGCTGTTTCAAGGGGGCCTGATGAATTTGCCCCAGGTAAACTGAAGTGGAAAGTACTGACTTTCTCAAACAACTTCAGTTACTTCTTATAGTTTCCACAGTCTCAGATTGTTCCAGCTTAGAGGGCGAGCGTGGTGAAAGGGAAGTAGTACATCTGATTCTCTCCCTATCAGAGGGATTGAGATAGGGGCTCCACATTACTAGCAGGGCTCTGTGCCAAAATGTAATCAAATAGGAAACTGGGTGCCAATGGTAATTTTTTGAAATGTGCTTTTATGACATCCTCCTCAAAGATGAAAGCAGAGTTCCCTAAAACAAACAAACAGCAGCGGACTTGGGCTAAAGCTCTGATAGGAAATTTATTTATGTTTTACCAAAACCGACTTGAAAGTAATTGTACATGATTTGAAACTTTTAATTGTTCTTGTTGTTTCTCTCTGCAAATAAGGAAATCCTGGCTTTCTGTAGACAACTGTAGATCCTGGCTATTGGTTTCTTTTCAAGGTTCTGCCACACTAATTGCTTTCTGTTTGATTCTGTGCCCTTCTGAAATTGAAGGTTGCCTCGAGGCAGGAGAAAAGCTGCGGTGGGGACTTGTGGGTTCGGGGACTGGGGTAACCCACAGCTGTGGCTGGAAGCCAGTCTCATTATCCCACGGCTCGGTGGGGCCAGCCAGGGGGGCCCATTTTCCTGCTTCAGATCTGAGCCTCGGACTAGAAGGGTTGGAATCTCAAAGCTTTCCCTTTGCATTATTTATCATTTCTGACTGATAGCAGCACCACTTTCTTCTAGGAACCGAACACTGGTCATTATGGTTTTGTTTTAATGTGGTATGTGGCATTGAATTTCACTGTTCTTCAACCACGGTTTTACGAACTGGGACTATATTAAGGGATATGTGTTTCACAGGAACTAGACATTTCACTTCTCTTCAGAACCATATGACTTTATTGCTTGTACACCAACATCTTCCTGATACCACTTTTTGATTGCTTCCTTTACATCTGTCTCAACTGTGGTGGTGAAAGTTGAGGTGACTTTACTGGTGTCTGAGAACATGGATGTGTTCTGTGAAGTCAGAAACCATTTCGTCACTTGTGTGACTCAACAGTTTTCTTTTCTTTTTTTTTTTAATTTTATTTTTTATAAACATATAATATATTTTTATCCCAGGGGCACAGGTCTGTGAATCGCCAGGTTTACACACATCACAGCACTCACCATGGCACATACCCTCCCCAATGTCCATAGCCCCACCCCCCCCAACCCCCCTCCCCCCCATCAACCCTCAGTTTGTTTTGGACTCAACAGTTTTCTAAGTGGGATTTCAAAAGCATCGGTTTCAAGTATCATTCAGTAAATTGCTTAGTGATTTAGAAAGGTGGACTCTGCGGGGGTTGGGGGCATGTAGGCATCCTGGTTGAATGATCACCATACAGGAAGTGGCAGTCACCAGGGAAGGCTGTGGGACAGAACTCCCTGGGTTCGAATCCCAGCTCTGTCACTTGCCAATGACAAGACTCAATTGTGTCATTTCTCTGTGCTTCTCGTGTGTCACCTAGGGGTTATCATGGGACCTGACATGCTAACATGGACCTAAGGCTTGAAACAGTGCTGGGCTCTGGACGATAGCTTAATAAATGCCAACTGCCATCATTTTCCTAGAACGTGCTGGTGCTTTTAAAATCATGCCTGTTGAATCTAAGTTGGCCTTTTCTTGCACACTCTGGGCCATCACTAGGACTTCAGTGATCACAGAGTGACACCCTCATTGGCCCCTAGGAGGTCTCACATCCTGCCCTCCATTTGGCATTGCTGGGGCCTCAACCCATTTGCTGGTGTCTTCCTCCTCCTCCCCACCACCTGGTTATCACTTGGTGGGCCAGCCGGGGTATTCTTTTGGGTCTCTCTGTTTTCTCCCTCACTCTGAGATCTTAGAGCTGATTCCTGGTCCCGGGGCCACAAGACTCCCATCTCCAGTTTGTCTCTGAATGAAGATTTGTGAGCACACAGGTCCTCTGACCTCTCCGTAAGCTCACGCTGCACTAGCCTTTCTAGTTTGATGACTGGTTTTCATTTAAAAGAAAGAAGACATACTTATGGAAGGAGCCAGATCCGAGATCAGGAAGCCTGCCTTCTCTGACTCTGTCCCTTGTAAGCTTGAAGAACAGCACTTACTCGTCAGTCTTCATCTGTAAAAAGGGAGAACAGGATACCCCCTTATCCCCTTAGCAGGGCAGCTAGGGTATGGGTATCCAATGAGCTAACGCAGGAGAGAGTGCTTTGTAAGAAAGACCAAGGGGACACTTGTAAAAGCAAGGCTTTGCGTTCAAAACATACTGGTCATGAACCCTAGCTCGGCCATATATCATTTATGTCCCCTTGTCAGTACATCTCATAAATGGGAATACAGCTTATCATCTTATTAAACCTGTTTGAAGATTTAATGGAATGGTAGACAGGGACACCTGGATGGCTCAGCTGGTTCAGCATCTGCCTTCCGCTTAGGTCATGATCCCAGAGTCCTGGGATCGGGCCCCTAGTCGGGCTCCCTGTTCAGTGGGGAGACTGCTTCCCCCTCTCCCTCTGCCTGCCTCTCTGTCTCTCCAGCTCTCTGTCAGAAAAATAAATAAAATCTTAAAAAGAAAAAAAAAAGAAAAGAAAAGAAATGGTAGATAAAGAACCTGACACAGAGGAGACTCTGAAGAAATGGTAGCTATTATCAAATCATTAAAAGACTTTACAGTAACAGTGGATCGTGATCTGCTTTGTATCTAATGGGCTATGAGACCCGTCCTGTCCATTGCTGTCCCCATCTTAGTAGGATTCCCTGTCCGGGTTCTTGTTAGATCTTCAACTCAGAGAACCGAGTGACAGGCAGAACTAGAGATGCACGAGGCCTTTGTGTTGAGCTGAACTGAGTAAACCCAAATTGTGTTCACCCTCACCAAATGGCTTGCTAGAAGCCTTAACCGTAGAATTTACAAAGGAAAGAAATGGCTGTTCTGAAAATCCATTCTGGATCTTTTCGGGTTGCTTTCAAAACGATGAGTTCTTCCACTTATATCCAGATGAAAAACCTAACAAATGCTGTGTATGGGGATAAAGTCCAAGTCACAGACCAGGAGGGAATTTGCCCCTCCAGATGGCCTTGGGCCAGCTGTCCTCCTTGTCCACAGCATGTGCTCCTGTGTGTAAAAGCCTTCAAGGGCTGTGTGGGGGTTACCGAAAAGGCCTCCGGGACAAGAGAGCACAGGGGCTGAAGCTTGTTGGGAGAGTGGAGAAACTCCATGTGCACACATTTCCCCACACAGGAAAGCACACAGGGCCCCCCACGGGCGCTTTTGCCTCACTCCAATTTTATTTCTCCATTTTTGGGGAAGGAGAGGGATTGAAAAATTAAGCTGATGCCTAGCCATACACATAAAATTCAGAAAGTCCTCATTAGAAAGCAAAACCGCAGGGTGGGAGTGATCCAAATAAATTGTATTGTCATAAAGCAATTAAGGGAAAATCAGGCAATCATAAGGTGATAAAAGCCTATTAGTTAAAGGGCCTGAAAAACACAGCGGGTTGTAAAAAATTAAATTCTCACACACAGACAAAATGCAAATACGTGCAATTGTCTCTCGATGGCAAAGAGTCAGATTACTGATGTGTGTGTGAAGAGTTAAAATAAAAGCCTCGGAAAATGTGAGGCGCAATTTGATTTCTCATTTGTGCTCAGACTTGAGGATTTCTGTCTCCTAAATTCCTTTCTTTCCTTCACAGCAAGGCTTACAAAACAGTTTTGTTCTTTGAAAATAAGATACATCCTTTACAGTGAAATATAAGAACATGAATGAATTCTACCCTTTTTCATTCACGGAGACCATTCTGGAATTACTGTCTTTAGATGTCCAAAGAATCTTACTCGAATGCTGTTATTAAAAATGAAGAAACTGAGGCCTGAGGAGATTAAAGCCAAGTTAGCACTTGTCTAGTGGGTAAGTGGATGGGAGCGGGTCTGATTCTAGAAACCAGACCACTTCTCTTTTTCTCCCAGCTCAGAGCTCTTTCCATGAGTGTCTACCTTGCTTTCCTGCTATGATGTTAGCGCTTGAGACAGATGTTGGCAACCTTTTTCTACCATGGGACAGATAGTAAATATTTTTGGCTTTGCGGGCCCTAGGGTCTTTCTTGCAATGACTCAACTCTGCTGTTAGAACGCAAAAGCAGCCATCGGTGATGTTTAAACCCATGAGCATGCCAGCCTTCTAGTGAGCTTATTTATAGAAACAGGCCATGAGCCGGATTTGGCCTACAGGTAGTAGTCTGCCGATCCCTGGTCTACATCACTGGTTCAGTAATCATTAAGGAGACCTTAAAAGAACCTAAACCCACATTTTTAGATGTTACAGGGATGTTTCTAATGGAAAGATTTACCAGTTCCCTTGGTCATGTGTGTATTTTTTCTGAGCAACTCTTGTAAGTTCTCTGAGGTCATCCTCAATGAGGCCAGTCCTTGGTTTACTACAAGGGGCAGAAGCTCCAATCTGGTCTTAATCTTCCCCCTTTCTTCCCATTTCAATAGCAGGCGTTTGCACAGTGCAGACTGGTGCAGTGCACAATGACCTTGCAGGTGACCCCGGACACCCCTATCTCTTTGCCCACAGTGGTCGATCTGAGCTTTATGGCAGGGATCTAAGTACTTTCCTGCAATTGGATGAACAACTGTCCTAACGCTTTAAGTAATGTCTTTTTGGCGCTGCTTAGAAAGGCCACTTGATCATGGCTGAGCTTTCCAAGTGCACATGAGCGTGATTCTGGATTTCTACTACTGTTTCATTCATGCATTTGTCTGTTTTTCCATGAATGCTTGCAGTATTGTGTCTTCTCTAGCAGGAAACAAAGTCTTTATCTGGATTTTCTTTTATGTCTTTTAACAAACATGCATAGTTTTTTGATATGTCTTGTACATTTTCAGAATGGCTTTTACATAAGCGACATTTTGATGAAATTTAGCATGGTAAACAGAAAACAACTGGGGGAAGCCTGTGTCACAAAAGCGGAAAAGACTGAGCTTGAAGCAATTGGGAATGAAAAGCCTAAGGGAGTGTTTTGTCATTTCTATACCTTTTTAGTACTGGAAATGACCGACTGACTGGTGTTTACCAAAATAAGCAGACCGAGTAGACAAGGCCAGGAAGAAGGAGACAAAGAGCTAGGCAATTTTACAAAGGACCGGGACCCAGTCCTGGAGCAAGATGGCCTCAGGCCCATTTGGTGAGGTGTCCCATTGGCACACTCATGAGGAAGGATCAGAAGCTGCCCCTGAGGGCAAGGACTTCGGGGACGCCGGGGCATGTGGCATGAGCTTTGGGGTTTTAGTTGGATTAAATTGATTCTTCTATATTTCCCTTATTTCTCCCTCCTTCCAGATCTCCATTCTGGCTAACTGGCCCCAATTCTTACCTTGCATCTGCATTGGATCGTCCCAGCCTGCCTTATTTTAGTGACTTGCTTCTCCTTCTTGTACTCAGTTCTGTGCCTGTCTTCACTGGAACTGATTTTTTGGCGTTAAGTGCATTTGCTACCCTGATTCTAGTCTCTTTGACTTCTGTTACCCTGCTATCAGGATGATCTCCATTTGTGCCATTATACCTTCTGGCTTTCCATTCCTGGGCAGTCCCCCTGCTGCTCCGGCAACAATTTATTTCCCGGGAACCTCTGTCCTTTGGACCCTGCTGGCCTCCTTGGCGAGATCAAGGTTAACCCAGCCTCTCAATTTTCTGCACAACCCATTATTGTTCTGGTTCATACTGGTAGAAAACTTAAGTTATCTGTGTGTGTGTGGGGGGGGGTTTCTACATTAATTATTTAGTAAGTAGTAAGAATTAATTATTTAGGAAGATGACCCAAAGTAGGATCACTTCTAACTAGCCTTCCTGTTAGTTTTATCAAATTCAATGTGGAATGAAGTGCGCTGGTATTACTGAGAAGATTTACCTAAACCAAGTAGATCCGTACAATGTATGGAGTCGCTCTCCTGGAGAGCATACTGGGCAGATCAGGTGAACACTGTCCCCCAGACGAAGCTGTATGCTGCTTGAATGGGTTATTGTTGGTTTTGCCACTCTCAGGACCAGTGAACACAACATTTGATGTATATTCTCACACATAAACATTCCAATTGTATGGACTAGGATGTATCTATACCAGGACATGGTGAATAGTAACAGTGATACCACTAAAAGAACTCTAGCTTGTATGTATGCCCTGAACCCAACCTATGGTAGAGGTCTCACCCATGATCTCAGAATTCGTTTGGCAAGTTTTTAAAAAATACAGATGCCCAGGTTCCACTCCAGACCAATGGAAACAGAATTCCCGAGGGTGGGTCTCAGGCACGGGTATTTAAAAAATTTTTTTCAGCTGATTTTAATACACAGCCAAGGTTGAAAACTACTGTTTTAGCAGGACTTTTAGACATAACAGCTGTCCTGCTACACAGCCTGTTGTCACCAGCCCTCTCTCTCTTAACCCTGCAGAAAACCTATGGGGACCCAGGCTGTGGTTTAGGTCACACTATCTAACTCAGTGTTCAAAACGTGGGGCTCTTTTGGTCCTCTCTCTGTTGAGTTGATTGTCCAAACCCAGAAAGTGATGTATCAGAGAGAATTATTTATAATTTTTAAAAGGGCCACATCAATGCCCAGACTGCATGGTTTTGTCTCCATAGGGAAATGGCTGCAGTATCTTTGAAGAGTCTGGTAGGAATTTCAACTGAATGAAAAGTTCATTGAGTATTAGTGGAATGGAAGCAAGTCCACCGTGGACTGCTGTTGTTGAAACAACCCTGGATCAGCCCATCTTTCCAGATGGAAATAGGACATACTGTAGCTAGTCTAAGCAAAAAATTAATTTATTAAAAGATGGGTTGCAGGTAGTAGGAGTGCCCAAACCCTGCCATGGGATTGCTTCTGGGAAGCCTCAGAGGGCCAGTCAAGTTGGTGTGTACTGGGGATCTGGAACTGGCCCCCTAATAGTTCTGTTAGCATCTCTGCCCACACCCCACGGATGCTTCACCACCAACTCTGATCAGTGATGTCCTTCTTCAAGGTGCTCTTTCTGAATGGAAATCTTAACAAGATTATGCCCAGCTACAAACATTGCTGGGAAACTGAGTAAGTTTTCAATACCAGGGAAGCAAAACAGATATTAGAGGAAATTCCTAAAATACAGGAAGGATGTTTAACAAGATACAGAATGGCCTCAAAGAATGACAAACACTTCCCCCCACCCCTTTCATTTCTTCTTACCAAGGGACCCTTGTATGCAACCACTCCTAAAAAAAAAAACTAACTGGAAAAGACCTGATGTCTATCATCTGTGTATCTATGTGAATTAGACACTGACATTCTCTCTCCCTAGAACACGTGCACTTTTTCTCCTTGCTAAGAACGAAGTTGAAGAAAAGTTTTATTCTCTGCTAAAGGCATTCTTGTCATCGTGATGTTGGTGAAGGGAGGGTTGTAAATGGGAGTAAGGAGGACAAGAAACACCCCCCCTAACTCTACCAAAAAAAAGTCAACCCTAGAAGACTTTTCTGTCACCCTACATACTTTCATGGACACCCAAGTTTCCTGAAGTCCAGAGTTGGGGACATCACAATTAAGAAAGTTTACTGAGTACTCGAAGCCAATCTTGGAAGAGCTACCTTAGCTACATCATTACTAATAGAAAATTAAAGCTATGAGGAAATGCTGGTAAGAGAATACTGAGAACATGAAAAACATTTCAAAAATAGAATAGATTTTATGGAGAAGACAATACTCTTTCTATCAGAGACAGCAGGGAGGAGGGGGGAGGACTTTTTTTTTTTTTTAAATCTTAGAATAACAGGAGGGTTTTTTTTCTTTAGACCAAAGGCACAATTGCACACAATAGTGCCCTCAAGACACTCCGTGATTCCCCTGGCATTTCAATATACACAGTTCTCATCTAACACAGATGGCTTCCAGAAGGATTTGCCTAGAGGCAATATAATGACCCAAATAATCTCTTCAAGTCTCTTGCAGGTTTTGATGCTGTGAAAAAGTTTTTCTCTAGTTCTCCTGTGGAAATCAAATGAGTGCCTTCAAATGCACTGATGAAGTTTGTACAATACGATCGACTGAAGCCTCCGGGTGGTTAGTGGAAGAAGTAAGTAGGTCCACATTGAAGAACCTCCTTGCGCGAACCTAGCCTCGCCATCTCTTCATGACATGTGCGGTCTGCGTCCATCAGATCCCATGTCCTCCTACCCAGGGTGGCCCTATCCTTCATGGAAAGAAGCAGAAAGTCTGAAGCAAGAACTTCAAAGACAAAGGGGATTGTATTTTAAAATTATGATTTCATTAAATAGCGGCCCAGCATGAAAGGTCATCAGTAAAGAACAAACAAGGGTTCCAGAAAGGGTGAGGAAGGAGTGCCTTCTGATGGGGAACCTGGATGGCTCAGTCAGTTAAGCATCTGCCTTCAGCTCACGTCATCATCCCAGGGTCTTGGGATCAAGTCCCACATCAGGCTCTCTGATCAACAGGGCGTCTGCTTCTCCCTCTACCTCTGCCTGTCACTCCCTCCTGCTTGTGTTCTCTCTCTCTCTCTCTGTGTCAAATAAATAAATACAACCTTAAAAAAAAAAAGAGTGCCTTCTGAAGAAAGCACAGCATAATTAAATGTATACTTGGCTGCTGATGGTTCCTATTCAAGTCTGTGTGCACACAGGAGGGAGCAGTTTTCTATTGCAAGCATTTGCTGGTGTTGGTCCTGTTTCACTGAAGGAGAGAAGTTGCCTGTGGGAATACTTCCCATGTTATCAAGCTCTATAAAGATGTTGCCATTTCTTCATCTTCTAGGTCCTATTCTGTCCTTTGCTGTTGGAAGCCTATAGCAGACGCCAAAGAATGGCCCCAGTGTGAGGGCCTAAGCCAACATTTGAAAGGATGTGTTTCTTTCCACCCACATTATGGAGAAAGGAATAAATGGAAACAAAAAATATCTTGATATTAACATCTAGTAGTACATACATAGCATTTATGTATCTACCGGGTACTGTAAATACATGGCCTCAATTTTATTTTCATAAAATGCTTATGAAGTACCTGTTGTCGAGGATAATGAGGTTCAGAGATGGGAGGGAATTTGTCCATAAGGAAACACTGGATTCGCCCATCATCCTTCCACTTAGCTATACCATAACCTCTGGCAGGCTTTGCTGCTGTCTACAGCTGTGGAGCGCGGTCACGGACAGGTCAGCGGTCAGTGCCCTGCGACATCCTCTCGCCCTTACCACTTGAGTGCACACTGCTCAGCTTCTCAGTTGGCCGTTCTTGGCTTGAATACTCTCTCTGGCTGACCTTGGATCTTAGTGTGCTCCTTCTACTGATCCAAAGCCCCCCTGCACAGATGTGCCACTTTCACCTCCCCACCCCCACCCGCCAGGTGGTCACAGCCCATGGCTGAGAGGAACTGGGCTATAAATACCCCAGCTTCCTCTTCCTTCAGTGGGACCCCTCTAAGGCGTGTGTTCTCTACCTGCTCTGAGTTTCTCAACAAGAATCATCTTCAGTTATCCTCAGTGGGAACTTGCCTGATAACAAAGGAGGGCTCTTTCCTTCACTTTCTCACTTCCTCACACTCTTGCCAGTGTTGGCTCTTTAAAGTAACCATTGGCCCTTGGATTCTGGTCTCAGGATCAGCTTCTGGAGGAACTCAAGATAAGACAGTTGTATGCGTGCCTTGCTACTCATAAATGGGGCTTGGGGCTTAGGATGATGTGTGGTTTTGGGGGGTTTTTTGGTTTTTTTTTTTAAAGATTTTATTTATTTATATGAGAGGGAGCAAAAGCGAAGGAGATAACACAGAAGGAGAGGATGAAGAAGGCTACCCAGTGAGCAGGGACCCCGATGCGGGGCTCGATCCCAGGACCCTGAGATGATAACCCGAGTTGAAGGCAGACACTTAACCGACTGAGTCACCCCGGTGCTCCTAGGGTCATGTTTTGATGGCAAAAATGGCTCCAACTCTCCAGCCTTCTCTGTACACATACCCTTCGTGATGTGAATTTACAGCTCCTCTCGTGAATTGATGAGGTGTATTTCTCTATGCCTTGCACCCATGCTGGCCTTGCACCCGTGCTCTGGCCCATGCAAAGAGAGCACCTTACAGGCTGAAGCCATGGGAGGACAGCCAGCCCTTAGCTGGCTCACTGACTGCAGATACCTGAACGAATCCGGCCTCTCTCAGCCACATGACCCAGATCAGCAAAACCACCTAGCGGACCCTGGGGCAGACTTTGTGGCTGTTCCTGAAGCCCTTCTGATTTCTGTTCTTTCAGCTTCCTTCCCTTCGCTCTACTGTTTTTGTCCATATTCGTTTTCTCGTTTCTCCTCTGCTAGTGTTTGTGAATATATTCATATTTCTGGCGGATCCCTGAGCAAGCTGGGAGTGCTCAGCAATGTGTAGTGAACTCTGTCATTCATTTCACGGTAAAGACGAATTCCAGGTGATCTTCTAGACCTTTCCTTCCGTCTCTCCACTAATTACAGGTGGAGAAGCTGGGTATGTTTATTTAACATGATTGTGATACGAGTAATCAACTGACGAGGGGGTGGAGGGCTGCAGGAGGGTAGAGGCCCTCAGAAGACAGAGCGGGAAAGGAAGTTCTCTCCACAAAGATGTTTAAGAAAACAGGAAAGAGATATGGGAACGTGGGATAAGGCCTTCATGTTTTCATTCTGAAAGAAAAGAGTAGTGAGAGGTGCTGAAGATAAAAGGATGTGTATGTGGTTTCTGCCCTTGAAAAACCAAGGTTCTAATGGAGGACTCTGCTAGAAAAGACAGAAATTCAGTAATTTTCTGGAGGCTTGAGAGAGGATCCAGGAAAAGTGTGTTTCCCAGGTAAGGGACGAGGTTTGGACAAGTGAGAGAGCCTGGTGGCTTCCCAGAAGTCAGTGTAAAGGAGATGAAAGCCAGAGGCCCAGGCAGAGTGGGGTCGGGCCGGTGGGGAGGAGGAAAGGTTTGACAGAGAGCAAGTTCAGGGTGATTCCCTACCACTACCAAGCTTCACAGCATGCAGTGAATTCCTGAGAATCCAGTAGGCAGACGGTGGGCAAGTGTGTCCCGAGGGCTTTCCTGCCTGATGGGGAGGAGAAATAAAGCTCTGTGCTTGCTGAGGGAAGTGGTTTTATAGTCACTCAGTGGTTCACAGATTTACATGTAGTCTACCTTCTTAATAGCAATCAATGTGTCATTTGGCATTTGTGTTAATTAAACTTTTTAATAAAACTTTGGGTTAAGAGTGCTTATCTCATATTTCAGACATTCCCAGGAGTGCTTAGAAAGGGGCTCGGAGTAGGAAAAATATGCCATTTGGCAATAATCCATGAAACTAATTACCATAAAGAAGTCGTGAAAATTTGCACAGAAGGGCTTGCTACAAATGGCTGAATCAATTCAGAAGATAATTTACCTTAGTTTTGCCAGATTCTCAATATACCTGGTCCCTCACCTCCCCATATGGACTCTTGCAAGAGATTTGATCACTTTGCCTTCCCAAGATTTGAAGAAACTGAACTTGTCCCATAAAACCTGACTTCCTTTTGGGACCCCATGAAAGTCCAATGCTAGTACCATGAAGTAGGAAAATATGTTTTTCTATGCTTTTAGTGACAGAGTCCCCAACATGAAGTATTTTATTGAAGCTCAAAATTCAGGACGAGCTCTCTGTGTCATTTTGTGAAACAAAAAAATAAGAGTGCTGTAATGGCCACTCAAGGATAAGCTCCTTAAGGGTAAGGATTTTACCAGTTAAGTTTGCCTTGACTGCATTTCCAGTGCCTGATGTATTTACTTAATAAAACAATAAAGGATTATATACCATTTCACACCCAAGAATAACAAAGCCAATGAAAACCAAAAATGAATACTGGAAAAAAAAAAAAGAATGCCACTTCTCTAGGGAAATGAAGAAACAATAAATTCATTTCTCAATAGATGGACCACAGGTGCCTATGCAAAAACTATGTCTATGTGGCCCAGGTATAAAAAGGTCTTAGAATAGGCCTGGATAAATGTCCCTGGTCTCATAATTTGAAAGTCTCTGGGCAGCTTGAACCACATTCTGCCTTTCTGCCATATTCAGAAGAACTACCTGTGACCCATGCTGGTGATGGGAGAGGTAGTCCCCTCTCTCGGCTTGGCTTGAGCCCAGCAGGTTCTGAATAACAGAGAACTGGCAAGTGGTCATTGAGAAAGAAAGCACTGGTCACAGTTCATAAAAAAGATGATGGGTCACAGCTTTCTCTTTCTTGTCTTCTGTCTTGGGTCTTTGATTCCATAAATACCTGGTCTTAAAGTACTAACATTATTTTTGTTGTTGTTCTTCAGATTTAGTTTGGTTCTAGGTGTCCATGAAAGGTCTGGGACCTGTTGCTTTGCAAATGACATTTGGTAAAGCATCAGGAAGGGCCACCCAAGTACTAAAATTGTGACTCCATTCACCTGTAAAGTCCCAGGCAGTAGCCATGCACTGACATTTTGGGTAAATGATTTCTGTTACTGAAAGGCTTTAAGTATAATTTTCTGAGTTTGTTCTATGGAAGAGAAAGGTCTACCTCTGGTATTTGATAAACATCAAAACACTTGGCTTACTTTTAAGTTTGTTCTCATGGGCTTCCTTGGAGACCAGTAAGAAATGCTTGAGTTGAAAATCAGGGAAGGGACTGGGACACTTGTGGTATTCATTACCGTGGGAGTAGAATTCATGCTTTGCTAGGGTTAAGGACCAGAATCCATGGTCATCAGCAAATTTGACCCCAGGTCTTGCTTTATCAGTGCTGGGTGAGTCTCAGGGTTGGAAAGGACCTTCACAGTGTTAGAGTCTAACCACTCATTCCATGCTTGCATCCCCGTGATGACATGTTGCCCATCTCTGTTTGTTTCCCCCAAGATGTCCATCCCATAGAACAGAGGCTGCAAGCTGGCAGCCTACAGAAGTGTTTTGTTTGGCCTGCCTGGTATTTAGATGTTTTTAAAATTTATCTTGTAACATTTGAAAACAGGGAGAGTTCTCATAGATTTTTGGAACTCTAGCTTCTCCTGAAAATCAGTTAACTATGTTGGTGCTGTATCCCTTCAGGCATATCACTCCAATAGCCTGGAGTGAGGGAGCCTCTCCCTCCTCCTCCCCCCGTTTACACAAAGTGTGTGTTTTCAGCTCACCATATCGTCCAGACTGCTTTTCACTCATCATGTTGCCTCCATGCGCTTGGGAGTCTTGGATGTCCGTCCGTCTCAGGACCCTTATTCACTGGCTTGACACCGTGAGAAACCCACTCTAATCAATATGAACCTCTCTGTTTTTTTAGAAATCAGAGCTCATCCTCACCCTTCAGCTCCGGTCTTCCTGCTGTGGCTCATGTTTTCTTCTCTCTCCTGATTCGTGTCTCCACGGTCTGCTGATACCCTAGTTCGTTTGAGTCAAATGTTTAGGCTCTCACAATCTATATTTTTTAATAGATTCTATGTAGTTGGGGGAGGAACAAGGAAAGGAGATGGCCCTTACACAGGAGTTAATAGCTCATTTGACAAAGTGGAGAAACAGCTTGTGTACATGGAGTAATAAATAGATCAGGATGAATGCTGTCTCCCAGGTATGGAACCCTGCTCCCTTGCAGAGAGGTTCACCTTGTTGGGCACTGGCCAGCTGGTTCTACCTATGTGGAGAGAACAACAGAGAGCCTTTTCAACATTGGGTGCTATTAGATCCGACCCGAGAGAAGGAGAATATGTAATTGTTCTTAAGGGAACTGAGTCTGATATCTTTGTCTGATTGTTAATATCATCAAAGCAAATTTCTTAAAGCCCCTATGATTTTTCTGGTCTCACTTGATGTTTATTGTGCTTAGCACAAATCATGGGAAAGCTAACATTTACTTTATATTTATATTCAAAATATATTGGCATTATGGTTGCTTTTGGGTGGTCTAAATGCCTCCTCAAACTTGGAGAGGGCCCACCCAGCTGTTAGGAGGGAGATTACCTTACCTCTAAATGATCAGATTTCCACTCAGAGATTAATAATAGGGCTCTTTTCAACAGTACCTTTCAGAAAATTTACATTTTATTAAATACATATATTTAGAGAGAGAGGAGAGGAAGAGAGAGAGAGACACACACACACACAAATGGAGGAGTTATTAAGGTTACTTTAAAACCTTTTGAAATGGGCATTGCTTGTCACAAGTGAACAGTAATGAGCATACACTTGACCATCTTAATGAGCTGAACTCCCATGAAGTTAAAGAAACTGGTCTTTCCCGCTGGGCCTTTCTGGCCCCCCAGCTATTTCATAACAACAGACAATGGTATTAAGCACCTATATTTCTAGGCAAATCCATTATTAGTTGGGCAAGGGGAATCATTTTAAGTAAAATCGAGGACAACACAAATCTTTAACTCAATTCAAACTCTACTCTAATTTCTGAAAGTCTAATCTACTTAGTTAACATTTTTAACTGTGGCTTTTCAAACCGTAACCCCACTGAAATGTGACTTAGGATTGGCAACAAAACCATCACATCACACAAAAGGATTTTTCCCGATGCTATGTCAAGCCTGGTTGGAAACTGGAGGCTTTAGAAATCTACCAAGACTATCTAATTTTACTAGATTTGTTTGCCCAGTATTGAGGTCTGTGGGTTTGAGTAAGTCTGAGAAGTCTGTGGTAACATCTCAGTACATACATTTTCATATAAAAGTATTATGAGAAAAAGAGAGTGGGGGGTATAAGTGTATTAGAGTGGGGGTAATGTGATTCCAATCTTTTCTAAGTTCAAATGTTTTTTCTTTAGTCCTTGTCCGAAGTAACATTGCAACTGAAAGTGAAAGGATCCAGTTTACCTTTGACATGTTAGGTGGTAAGTAGAGTGACTCAAGCTCAATCCATTGTGCGCAAGGAACCGATACATCCACTCTGACTCTGGTCACCCAGAGAAGTCCCAAGAATGGCATGTCTGGGGAGAACACCACCAGACAGAGGATCATGAGGAGAGGCTTGGGGAATTCACCCCCAAATCACTAGACTATTTGTTTAGGTTTCCACAGGAAGCAAGAGAAGTGAAACCGAAGTGAGAAATACTCGGACCTGGATTCAATACTGAGATTCAAAGAGAACTTCACCGGAAAAATGAAAACCTTTTGTACTGAATATTGGTGCCCTTTACTTCCCAAAATGGACTTATTTCTAAATACATAGGTAACTGAACAGAAAGGGATTTGGGGAAAGGGACCCCTATTGAGGAAAAAACTGAAAGAAGGTTTTATGGTAATTTTTCAGAGATTCCTTTGGAAAGCAAATAATCATTTGTCAATTTGGTTATTTTGTAAGTTCGAATTTTCTTATGATGGGATTTCTTCAGGAGGGCACAAGTGTTGTTTATCCAAGCAAGCCACTTGAAGGGCAAGGTTTATGTCTTGGTTAATTTATTATTGTTTATCTGCTTTGTGAAAATATTCTTTCTACTCTATTTATAAAACCTGGTTAAGAGCTGCTTGCTATTCACTTGGCATCATCGCTATTGGTAAATAAGTTTCTTTTTGGTTTTTAAGAATTTCCTTTGTGGAGTATGGCCTCCAGATAAGAGGACAAACACTGAAATTAGCCCTCCCTCCAGTCACCATCATGGGAGAAATATGTGTGGGGGTGTTCTCTGACCTGAATAGAAAACACTGGGGGGCGGGGAGAAGTCGGCAAGGCATTGACAATACTAACAAACATGCTTTAAGACCTTGTTGTGATAGACCAATTCTGCCTTTTGGGGAAGACGTGTAAAACCCACTCCTCCAAACATTTCCTTTGGAATCACACCACAGAACTATCTTTTTATTTGCTTTTGGCCAGGGCTGTTGACTCAAGGAGATGGTGTCAACTGTTGTCTTTCCTGTTACAAAGCTCATTTGGCCACTGAGCCATCTTTCAGGATTGGGCACCGAGAGATGGATGCAGAAAAGAGGAAGCTGGAGAGTGCAGACAGACAGGCAATTGGTAAGTCAGCTTCCCCAGGGCCAGGTGCTTTCGGATTAAGGAATAGGCCCCAACTTGTTTCCGCTACAACTGTGCAATAGCTCAGTCACAGTGTGGCGGCCATCTCATCCATCCCAAGTAAGACCCAAGGGGTGATTTCGTGTGAGTGGGTGAAACCACTGATCTGTTTAATACAACTAACCCTCCATTAGCTGACAGGAGGAGTAGGTGGAAGAGATACAGAGGAGGAGAGGTCCTCTACTTAGAAGAATTTCTTTTTCTTAATCAAGTTTCGCATGTGTAAAGTGACAATGATATTCTTCATCATAAGTGAGATCAGAGGGGTAAATAAAAATAATGCACACAAGAAGCCTACCAAGGCTTTAGCCCACAGAAGAGACATCATCTACGGGTGTGAATCTAAACCTCACCCTTAGCGCCAGTGCTAATCCCAGGCTATGGTGGGAAAGGGCAGCTCCAGACTAGGATGGGAAGCTCATCATAACTTACACCACTTCCCACAGCCACGTGTATGGTCCGGTGCCCAACGAGGCCATTTTTATCAAATCCAGTGTGCTACTTACTAACTGACTGCCTGTCAACTTCACATCCATCCTTCTCTACTCTACTTCGGGACTCTGGGAACTACATTTTTCCTCTGTCAGCTAGCTGGTTCTCTGTGAGAAGCAGCCAATAGAATATACTAGAGGAAGACAGGAAGGCAGGAAGATGGGAACGTGGCGGCACAGTTGGTTCCCAACTGCAGCTAGTACCTGCACCCCCAGAACCTGTCTTAATGTCTGTGCCTTCCTTCCCCAAAGAAACCGCAACACCAGCCAGGTGACACCCCTTCTGAGACTTCTGAGTCCTAGCTCCATGGGATGTCTCTTTAAGTTTCTAGGTTCTGACAACCCCTCTGTCCTCCTTGTGTTTTCCTAAGCGTGGGAATGGTGGGCATATTTTACAATTAATATTGCTACAGTTAATATTGTCTTGGTGCATCCTTTCTGACTCTTTAGTTCTGAAACCCTTAGAGGACCATACACACCCTGCTGTGCCTTGTTTTCTGTCTTCACAATATACCTTGTAGACACTCGGGCATAGAGATCTTCCCAGTTCTTTATATTAGCCGCAAAGTATTCCTTCCAGCTGATGTATCATAATTTATTTAACCAGTCTCTTATTGGTGGACTTCTGGCTCTTTTCAATATTTTCCGGTTCAGACACAGCTTCAGTGAATGACACGGCAACATTACAGACCACCTACATCATTTTGCATATGTGCAAGTTTATCTATGGACAGATCTTCTGAAGTGACATTGCCTGGATCTAAGGGTGGACTCACTGAGATGTTGCCAAACTGCCTTTGGAATTGGGACATAGGAATTCACATTTATGATAACAGTGCATAAGACTGCCTGCTTCCTGAAGGGTCCTCAGCTGATTTACATTAGCTTCTGCTAATAGAATAGCTTTAGGCCTAAGAAATGGTGTCAGTGGAGCCTGGAAATCAGCATTCCCGCCATGCCTGACAACTACTCCTCAGACAGACAGCCCTCTTGCCCTTCATTTAGAGCCCGGGGGATGCTTGAGAAGTCAGACTCACAGAGACCCATTGTGCCCCTTCGGAACCCACAGAAAATGTTCCTCCTGTGCATTATTTATGACTTTTCTGCATTTATATAATATCCAGCTTCCTGAAAGTAATTTGTTTTGGATTGTGTAGTGCTGGGCAGCACATCAAAGGTATGCTAAGCAGTGGTAATAAAACATTGAGGTTTATGGTCACTGAGGTATTAAATATCACTCATAAATTACAGGGTGAGTATTTTAAATGAGCTATGGCTCGGAGAACAGTAGGTGCCCCATCTCTGCACATATTAATTGCTACAGCCTGGCTTATTAATTATCAATAGTTTCAAAGGCTTTGTTGCTGTTGTTTTCTTAAGGAACTATTTGAGACCCTTTCTATGGTTCTGTTTAATGTGTGTGTGAGTGAGTGTGTTGTGTGCATAAGCTGGCATTAAGCTTAACAAAAGTGGGAAAATACTTGAGAGTACTGTAGGGTCTGATTGACTTTCATTTAAAAATCAAAGAGCCCTCCGTTTCAACCACTGGTACTCTGGTTGCTGTTCCCCAACAAGACATGTTCCCTACTGCTTTGGACTCCAAGCAGTGGCAGCCGGAAGGACAGTATAGATCTATTTTACTTCAGTTTCTGGTCAGCTTGACCAGAGTCTAGTTCTAAGGCTCCAACCCAGTGATTCCGACCCTTTTCTGCCAAATCACACCCACCCCATACCCCCCACCCCCCGCATCTGCCTAAATTTCACAGGTTCCCTTTCTCTTTGAATACTCCAATATCCTTTTATCTCTGCCTCCCTGTAACGTTGCTTTATCATCATGGCCTCTGAGGGCCCTACCATCTCTCCTCTGCAAGCTTCTGCGTATTTTTCCTCAGATGCGTTCCTTTAGACTTTTGGGTTAAAATTTTCAACTAGAAATCACTAAGGAGTCCCAGAGAACACCCAAACACCAAACTCGGAAAGGGACTAGTATTTTAGTAAAACCCAGTGGCTTGCTTTTGGGGAGCTTAACAACTTAAGACAAGCTGTCTGGGCACAGAGTCGATCCAAGGACACAGAACCTTGGAAAAATCTTCCCAGTTTTGTGTAGTAGGAGACTAGAGCTACTATAGGCAGTTGAGAATTTAGGAAGTAGATGGCTATACATATACATCAGGCTAGACTCCTTGCTGTTATTTGGCCTTGACCTTTTTACTGCAAGTGGCTCTGTGTGGCTACCTTTGTCCAGAAAAGCCATTCTATACTTTTTTGGTTTGACTTTAATCATATGAAAAGAGGAATTCCAGAGAGGAAATGTAGGTGGCTATAGATAGTTTATGGAGATGGCAGGTTAGACCTGCTCTGTCCAATATGGTAGCCAAGAGCCACATATGGCTGTTGAGATTTTGTATATAAGTGAAACTAAGGAATTGAATTTGTCATTTTATTTAATTTCAAGTAATTGAATTTAAATTTAAAAGCAATGCTTGATTCAGTGATTAAAAAACTTTTATGTATGTTTGGAATAAGTTGGATATGTGAATCTATCTTTGCAATTCTAAATTTTATGAATCTAAATACAGAGCAAGCATTTCTAATGAAAATTTAACATCCAAATAGAGATGCACTCTAAGTTTAAAGTGCATGCCAGGTTTTAAAGACTTAGTACAAAAATATTTAAAATAGCTTATGAAAAATTTTTATTGATTACATATATTTTGAGTATGTTAAGTAAAATCCATTATCAAAATTAATTTTGCCTATTCATTTTCATTTTTTAAACTGTGGCTACCAGAAAATTTTAAATTACATACATGGTTTCTATCAGAAAGTTCTGGGTTAGAACAAATATATCTTGGAGCGGTCTGGAGACCCTTGGAGCCCATTCCTACTGACTTCTACAGAAATCTTGATTGTAACAATTACTTGGCACTAGCAAGGTGAACATTTCAAGAAAGTCCTGAAATACTAACTCGAAAGAGACTGCCAAGACTGGGAATTCATACTCTATACACACATTAAGAGTTTGAATTTCTCTACCAACAGTTGTCTTCCTTTGAATATTTTTAAACTTAAAGTAAACATTATTTTTCCTTTATACTTCCACAGCTTTTTTTTGGAGGGGGGTCCTGAAACTTATGTTTTTTGAGAGTTTTCTATAGTGATCCAGAGTGATACTTGTAACTCTAGTTAATTCAATTTCACTACCGTATAATGCGTGGTATTCCACTGTCTTAACACACCACAGTTGATTTACTGGCCTCCCTTTACTGAACATTTAGATTGTTTCCACCACTCAGGTTGTTTCTCACCATTATGAACCAGTTGTGCTGTGAAACATTCTTGTTCACATTTCCTTGTACGCGCGTGCAAGAACTTCTTTGGAGTAAGTCTGGAAGTGAAACTAAGGTGTAGGCCCAATCCATCTTCAACTTTACTAGACAGTGTTAAGTTGTTCTCCAGGGATCCTATCAATCTATCCTTCCAACATCAGTATTCTGTCACTCTCTTCTCCACATTTGGTATTCTTTAAGTGAAAATGTTTTGTGACCTAAAGCGTGAAACACTGTCTCTGCTGGTTTCGCATTTTTCCAGACAACTTTTCGTATTTACTGATCAGTCAGTCATCTTTCTTGACCTGTTCATGACTGTTGCCCATTTTTCTCTGGGTAATTAGCTTTTTCAGGTGAAAGACTCTTCCATCTTGAAGCCGATACATAGCTGACAAATGAGCTGTTCAGTATCTCAGCATTGCTCCTTTTTCTGTACTTGCTTTTCCTTCTCTTTAAATGTTTATTGTTTAAGTTTGTCTTGTGAGATCAAAGAAGGACCTCCCCCTTCCTACTCCCTACCAACTTCTGCTGTTTCTGAAAACTATAAGGAACGGAGTAACAAGCAGACTCAATCAGGATTTTATACCAAGGGGCCACCAGAAGAAAGGACGAAGCAAGACAGGCTCTATTTTTTTAACCCAGGCAATAGATATGCCAATGTGTTCTCCCCACAATAAGGAGAAAAGCTACTACTTGCAACAGAAAAAAAAAAAAGATAAAAACTGCCACATTTAGTGTATGTATGTTACTGAGAGGGTTCCATGGATGGTAATTATAATGAGATAAGAAAAATGAAATAAGGGGCCCTGGGTGGCTCAGTCATTAAGCATCTGCCTTAGGCTCAGGTCATGATCCCAGGGTCCTGAGATCGAGCCCCACATCCATCTCCCTGCACCGCAGGAAGCCTGCTTCTCCCTCTCCCACTTGTCTCCCTGATGGTGTTCCCTCTCTCACTGTCTTTTTCTCTCTCTCTTCTCAATCTGTCAAATAAATAAATAAAATCTTTAAAAAAAAAAAAGAAATAACAATGAAATGACGTGAAGATTCCAAAATTGCTACTAGTTTAAAAGTAGTAATGAAAACTAGCTTGAAGACAGCAAAAATGCTTTCAAAAGCACCCATTGAATCTACAGCTATATGGTCAGGTTGAATCCATGGGACTGCAATTTTTAAGCGGACAGTAAGACACAAAGCTCTCTCAATAATTCTAGCTTATATTCATAGACACTTGTGAAGCTGTATTTGAAAGCTTGTCTGTGGCCTGTAACAGCTTTTGTTTCTTAGGATACTTGGTATCCTAAGAATAGATATGGTCATTAAATGTTAATAACGATACCTAGTATTTATACAACACCTTTCATCCGAACACCTCAAAGAACCGGGCACACATTAACTCACTAATTCCCATAAGAGCCATGAGGCAAGAGTTATTATACCCATTTTACTGATGAAGGAACTGAGGTACAGAGAATTTAAGTAACTTCACTTACTCAAGGCCACATGGGATGTTAAAATTTTAACTGAGAATGGGTTTAGATCTCATGCACTCTGTTCATGTTTGTCTAAAAATTTATCAGCTTGTTTTCAAAGGTTGTGGGATTTTTTTTCTTTCCCCCCCCCTCCTTTTTCTCCTGGTGAGTTGTGTTACATAGACAATTATGAAAGAGATATTTTTCACTGCTTAAAAGCAAATTTCCAGGGGCAACTAGGTGGCTCAGTTGGTTAAGCTTCTGCCTTCAGCTCAGGTCATGATCTCAGGGTCCTGGGATTGAGCCCTACCTGGTTGTCGGGCTCTCTGCTCAGCAGGAGTCTGCTTCTCCCTCTCCCTCTGCCTTTCTCCATCACTTCCCAGTTCATGCACATGTTCTCTCTCTCAAATAAGTAAATAAAATCTTAAAAAGAGAAGGCGAATTTTCAAATGGCAGCACCATGTCATATAATTTTGGAGACATGTTTACTGAACAAAAGAAAGAAGTGTGTGGCAGAAAGTAACAGAAAGGTTATACAAGATAATCACTAATATCTGATAAAGGAACTGTCAGATCATTCCCTAAAAAAAGTTACCTCTTATTTCTTTACAACTAAGAAAATTCTACCATTTCCACTGGTAGTTCTACTGCCTCTCCTGTAACTAGAAGATTCAGACACTTTTCTTCTGCTTGATGAGTCCCAGGGACCCTCATTAGTTCACTTATAGCCCATTTTATTAGGCCCCAAATTTCTTTTTATATTAAACAGACAGTTGACCTCACTGGTCTTATTCCTGCCCTCTGGCATGGTACAGAAAAGCCAAATCCCTCCTCAACAGGACAGACCTTCATAGCTTTGGACCCAGATCTTTTGTTTCCCTCTAGCCTTCTCCCTGGAACAACCAGAGTTTCAGCAACTGTAACTTACATGTTACTGTTTCTAGGTACATCCCATCCCGTTCACCCCTCTCTGACACACTCCAGTCGATCAAGGTCTCTCTCAAAATGTGGTACCCAGAACTAAACGTAATGTTCCAGATGTGGTTTGAGATCGGAGAACAGCTGCTCCCACTAACCACACCAGAGTTCTGACTCTATTTCAAAATGGTGGTTTAATCTTCCTGCAGTATTTTCTCCTCCTTTTCAAAAACAAGACAAAGCGAAAACAACCCAATTTACATGGTCATTTCTTAAATATTACTTAATATTTAATGTAAAATAATGTTATTTACTTACTTTTCATTAGTTGAATAATTTCTATGCCTATATCCCCTTTTTTTGAATGTACTTCTGAATTTTATAAAAGTGGACATCATGAACAAATAACACTTTGAAGCTGATTAAAAATGGTGAGACTCAATTCAAGTAAATCCCAAGTTTTTTCTTAATCAGCTATTGGACTCTAATCTTAGTAACTAGCCTGGAGATTTGGGTGTACATTTTGTATTTGTCATGCAAGCTATATGCTAAATGCAACAGTGGGGTTTATGGCTTATTTTTAAAATAAAAATGTGTGTGTGTATTTCTGAGTACAGAAGAAATGAAGTTTAGCACGGGGGCTAATAATTCAAGTTTTAGAACTAGTTCCACATGAGTTTGAATTCTGGCCCTAACACATATGAATCATTGGACAAATTTATTTAAACTCCTTTAAACTTTAATTTCTTCATGTGTAATGTGAGGATATAAATAGGACCTCTTAGGGCAATTGTGAAGATACTATGTGCTACTGAATACGAAATACTTAACACAGAACCTGACATAGAGAAAGTACTCCTCAGATATAAACTATTTTTATTGTGAAAATATTTGGAACATACAGAAAGGAGAACAAAAGAAAATAAAAGTCACCTGTAATCCCCAGCCTGTTCCGGAAGAAACTACTATTGATAGCAAGAATATGTTCCTCAACATTTTTTTTATCTTTCAGCTACTCCTCAGTGAAAGGATTTCTTGTAGAACAAACAAGTTTGTGTAACCTAGCAGTAAAATTTCCAATGTATCATAATAAGCACTAAACATAATAATAATATTATATTATGATAAACTCAGAACTATAAGAAATACACATGTACATATGTTAATTGTTATCAGAAGTTGTCTAAAAATAATACATAATAGATCTGATATTCCATGTTTTATAAAAGAAAAATCAGAAGAGGACATTTTTGATGCAATGGGTGTGGGTAAGGAAAGCCTATAAAAACATACAGGGTGCCTGTATGGCTCAGTCGGTTAAGTGGCTGCCTTCAGCTAGGGTCATGATCCCAGGGTCCTGGGATCCAGCCCCAGGTCAGGCTCCCTGCTCAGTGGAGAGCCTGCTTCCCCCTCTCCCTCTGTCTGCCGCTCTACTTGTGCTCTCTATCTGTCAAATAAATTTTAAAAATTAAAAAAAAGAAAAAAAAACCAAATATGTTGTATATACAACATACAACCATGTCCTGTCCAGGTACATGTATATTCAAGACCTAAGAGCATCAGGGCAATTGTGGTTCTCAGAATCTTCTGTGATTTTATGTAACCAAATTAGAGATTTAATCAAGTTTTGATGATAATGCCAAAATAGTACTTTGAAGCCAGTAATCCCACCAGGAGATTTAAATTCCAAAAGTAGTTGATTCATATTTACCTACGAGATTTACTTACGGGATTCATCTGACTGATAAATAGGTTTAAACTTGAATTAAATTGGTTTCTTTCTTTCCCTTAACATCTCCTTCCCATAGCATGGCCTCTACTCTGGGAAAAGAAAAAGATCTATGGTTTCCAAAGCAATTTTATTTTTGGCTTCTCTGCTGTGCCTGACATGTGAGAGCGTTAGACCTGGGACCACACTTGCTCACCAGGATGGAGCCTCCGGTTTCCTTTTCCACCCTCTTCACACAGCCTAATAATATCTGTCCATTGCCCTGCAGGACTGGATTCCTGCCAACCTGGGGAGACTCCCAGCACCAAAACCCTGAGGCACCCTTTACCGCCCCTTTCTCAAGCCCCTGAGCCACACCATTCCCACGTAATAAAACTTCTAAACCAGGTACTGAAGCCAAGGGGAGGCACTGACTCCAGCAGAGCCCTCCCCCTTCTCGGGCCCCTCAGCCCCAGCTTGCGCCCGCATCTAGAAGGGGAAACACACCCACTGGAGGGTCCCGGGAAGGGCACCGACCTCCCAAGGCCTGACCAGGTGCCAACGCCAAAAGGAACGTGGGGCCGGCGGGACGAGGGGAGGGGAGCAGAGCCCAAGGCACCCCCGTGTTTTATGGCACAACATTATCAGCACAGAGGCAGATGGCCACGCAGGTTGTTTGAAGAGCAGCCTGTGATAGACCGAGAGGGCGCGGGCTCCGTGAGTCACGCCGACAGGTGTGTTATTATCGAAGTGAGGTAGGGGGTCTGGAATGTGACTTAAAAGGCAGTAATGAGACATTATCCATAAACGTATTAACTGCTTCAACTAACATGGCACTAAAAAGTGAGGGCAACCCCATTCTTACGAAATCTCTGCTCTCTAATGGAAGTGATGCGTAAGCAGAATCAGTAAGCCAAGTGGGTCGGGCGACCCCTTCTATCCGGAGGAAGCCCCACATTCCTTACCCTCTCCTCCTCCCACCACCACCCCATTTCTCAAACGGAATTCCATGGCTATTGTAAACAGCATTTCCATGTTGGATGTTACTTCTTAAGAAAATCTCCCCCTTTCTTGCCATCCTGACCTCGAATGTAAAGCTTTCCTCCTGACGTGTTCTTCGACTTCACACTGGAGGTCAAGAAGCCTGTCAAAAACATTGTTTTGTATTCGTTCCTGCCTTTCAGAATCATCAGGATGTGTTTCCAATCCCCCCTGCAGGGGCAGAGACTTTCTCTAGCCGGGGGCCCTGGAGAGTGGGCAGTGGCCACCATTTCTGGTGTGTAATCCTGGGAGCTGGGCAGTGACTGCCATGGAGGCTGGCCGCCAAGCAACTGTAAATGAGGATGCCCTAGACCAGACAATCTTGAACTCCATAAGCCTGTTTGCATCTGCAACTCAGAACCTCCCCTGAGTGCCCCTCAGACACCCCAGGGAACGTTTTACCGTTACCAGAATCACCTCAGCACAGACAGGCTCAGGAATTTGCCCCTGGCCAGCCTGACCTGTCAATGGGATGGTTGCCTATTCCAATTTTTCACATACTGTGTTTTCGACCTTCTGTTTCTCTGTATGGCGAATTAGGATGGATAACAACTTGAGACCTGCTACACCGTGTTTCTGCTTGCCTCTCCTTCTAACAATATTTTTTTATTTTATAAATTTCAGGTGTACAGCTTTATAATTCAACATCTGTATACACTACAAAGGGATCCCCACTTTGGTACCAAAGGTTACCATCCGTCGCCATACAGTTGACCCCTTCTAACATTTTACCCATCTCCCAAGACCCTTCCCCTCCGGTGACCATCTGTCTCTCAATCGATGAGTTTGTTTTTGTATTATTTTGTTTGTTTATTTGTTTGAAGTTTTTTTTTATTCCACATGAGTGAAATCATACATTACTTGTCTTTCTCCATCTGCCCTTATTTCACTTAGCATAATACTCTCAAGGTGCATCCATGTTGTCACAAATGGCAAGATTTTACTCTTTTTTATGGCTGAGTAATTTTCCATTATATACATATATACCACATCTTCTTTATCCATTCATCTATTGATAAACATTTAGGCTATTTCCATATCCTTGCTCTCCTAAATAAAGCGCCAGTGAACATAAGAGTGCATATATCTTTCCAAATTAGTGTTTTTGTACTCTGAATAAATACCCAGATATGGAATGGCTGGGTCATGATATTTCCATTCTTAAATTTTTGAGGAATCTCCATACTATTTTCCATATTGGTTGCACCAATTTACATTTCACCAACAATGTACTTTTCTCTACGTCCTTTCCAACACTTGTTATTTCTTGTCTTTTAGATAATAACCATTCTAACTGGTGTTAATGATATCTCATTGTGGTTTTGATTTGCATTTCCCTAACAATTAATGATACTGAACATCTTTTCATGTGTCTGTTGGCCATCAGTATGTCTTCTTTGGAGAAATGTCTGTTCAGATCCTCTTTCCATTTTTTAATTGGGTTGTTTGTTTTGTAGTTGAAGTGTGTGAATTTTCTATATATTTTTTATATTAACCCCTTATAAGGTATATGATTAACATATATCTTTTTCCATTCAGTAAGCTGTCTTTTCATTTTGATGATGGATTCCTTTTTGTGAAGAAGCTTTTTAGTTTGGTGTAGTCCCATTTGCTTATTTTTTTGTTTTGTTTCCCTTACTTTTACAGTCAGAGTCACAAAGACATCACTAAGACCAATGTCAAGGACTTTACCACGTATATTTTCTTCTAGGGATTTTATGTTTTCAGGTTTTATATTTAAGTCCTTAATTCATTTTGAGTTATTTTTTGTGTATGGTATAAAATGGTGGTCTAGTTCTATTCTTTTGCACGTGGATGCCCACTTTTCCCAAAACCATTGTATGTTCTTGGTTCTTTTGTCATAAATGAATTGTTCATATATATATCAGTTTACTTCTGGACTCTCAATTCTGTTTCATTGATCTGTGAGTCTGCTTTTGTACCAATATCATAATGTTTTGATTACCATAGCTTTATAGTACAGACTTCCAGCTTTGTTCCTCTTTCTCAAGATTACTTTTCCTATTCAGGGTCTTCTGTGATTCCATACAAACTTGAAAATTATTTGCTGTAGTTCTATGACATATGCTATTGGAATTTTAATAGGTATTGCAATGAATTTGTAGACTTCTTTGGACAGTATAGACATTTTAACAATATTAATTCTTCCAACCTATAAGAATGGAATATCTTTCCATTTATTTGTCTTCTACAATTTCTTTTGTTGGGTCTTACAGTTTTCAGTGGGCACATCTTTCACCTGCTGGGCTAAATTAGTTCCTACGTTTCTTAATTTTTCTTCCTGCTGTTCTGTTATATCTGTATAGGAATGCCACCAATTTCTGTATAATGATACTGTATCTAGCAACATCACTAAATTCATTTATTAATTATTACAGTCTTTTGGTGGTTCTTTAGGATTTTCTATTTATAGTATCATGTCATCTGCAAATACTGACAGTTTTACTTCTTATTTTCTGATTTGAATGCCTTTTATTTCTTTTTCTTGCCTGATTGTTGTGGCTGTGACACTCAATATCTACGTTGAATAAAAGTGGTAAGAGTGTGCATTCTTGTCTTGTTCCTGTTCTTAGAGGAAAAGCTTTCAGCTTTTCACCATCAAGTATGTTTGCTGTGGGACTGTAATATGTGGCATTTATTATGTTGTGATACATCGCACTATACCTACTTTGCTGAGAGTTTTTATCATAAGTGGATATTGAATTTTTTCAAATGCTTTTTTCTGCATCTATTAAGATGATCATATAATTTTATATTTCATTTTGTTAACATGATGTATCATGTTGATTAATTTGTAGATGTTGAATCATCCTTGCAAGTCTGGAATAAATCCTACTTGATTGTGATATGTGATCCTTCTTGTGTGTTGGATTTGTTTTGTTAAAATTTTGTTAAGGATATTTGCATCTATTTTCATCAGAGATGTTGGCCTGTAATTTTTCTTTTTTTGTGATATCCTTGTCTGGTTTGGGTATCAGTGTAATGCTGGCTTCATAAAATATGCTTGAAATCTTTTCCTCCTCTTCAGTTTTTTGGAAGAGTTTGAAAAGGATAGGTATTAAAAATCTTTGAGTGTTTGGTGGAATTCACCAGTGAAGCTATCTAATTCTGGACTTTTGTTTGTTGAGAGATGATGATGATGATGATTTTAATCTGTTTACTAGATACTGGCCTATTCAGATTTTCATTTCTTCATGATTTTGGAAGATGTCTTGAAAGATACTTTTTTTTTTTTGAAGATTCTTATTTCTAGAAATTTAGTCATTTCTTCTAAGTTGTCCAGTTTGTTGGTGTTTAATTGTTGATAGTCGTCTCTTATGATTCTTTGCATTTCTACAGTTCTGACTGCTCTTTCGTTTCTAATTTTATTTATTTGAGTATTCCCTCTTTTCTCTCTTGGTTAGTCTAGCTAAGAGTTTGTTGATTTTATTTTTTTTTTCAGAGAGCCTGTTGTAGTTTCATTGTTTTTTTTTTAATTGTCTGTTTAGTCTCTAGCTCATGTATTTCTGCTCTGATCTTTATTATTTTCTTCCTTCTACTAATTTTGAGCTCTTTTTACTCTTTTTCTAGTTCCACTGGGTGTAAAATTAGATTTTTTTTATTTAAGATTATTCTTGCCTCCTTAGGTAGGCCTGTATTGCTATGAGCTTCCCTCTAAGTGTTCCTTTTGCTGCACCCTATTGATTTTGGTATGTTGTATTACTGTTTTCATTTGCCTCTAGGTTGTTCTGGGTTTTTTTTTTTTTTTAATTTCTCCTTTGATCACTTGATGACCCATTGGTTGTTCAGTAACATGATTTTTCATTTTCATGTTTTTATGGTTTTTCCTGTTTTCTTACAATTAATTTCTAACTCATACCATGGTGATCATAAAAGATGCTTGATATGACTTAAATTTTCCAGAATTTATTGAGACTTGTTTTGTGGTCCTTAACATTATTATTATTGTCAGTAATAACAGTACCTACGCTTGCCCATACTTGTCACTTTTTCAGTGTTGAGATGTTGCATACTATTTCATTATTATTAATGGTTTTGTGATAACTTTATAGACTGTTGATTTATTTTGAGCAAATTCAGTGCACTGTTAAAAAGGGTCAGTATACTTCTTAAGATTATAATTTACTTACTATCTTCATACAAAAGACATTAGATGGTGTCTTCATACATTAGCTCAAACTTTGGCTATTGTCTGGTGTAAGAGACTAGCTTTTCTCAAACTTAACTCTTTGCTTAATTAAAGGAAAAAGGAGAAAGAAAGTAATATTTATTGAGGCCTAATACATAGCAGGCACCTTTTCACAGCAGATCTCAATGACTCTCCTGTCGGTGCTAAGAGATAGCTCTTATTATGCCCATATTATACACAAGAACTTGGTATTATTGCCCAAGGTGACAGAGCTATTAAGTGGCAGATCAGAATTTAAACTTGAATATAAAGTTCTGTCTACCTCCAAGTATTCAAATAATTAGCCTACATGTCCAATATTTAAATGTAAGACTCTTAGACTCTCAAAAACATACATATTCAGCATTTTAGCTTATTTGATAAAACCAAATAAGTCATATGAAACCCAGTCATGAAAACAGAGTCTGAAAGTTGGGAATAATCTTGTAAAAACAAACAAACAAAAAATACAACTTTTAAGCTTAATTATTTACTAAGGACACTTGATTTTCTTTTGTTTTCTTAAGATATTATTTATTTACTTGAGAGTGAGAAAGCAAGAGGGCCAGCACTAGCAGGGTGAAGGGGCAGAGGGAGAAGCAGACTCGCAGCTGAGCAGGGAGCTCTATGTGGGCCTTGACCCCAGAACCCCGGAGTCAAAAGCAGATGCTTAACTGACTGAGCCACCAGATACCCCTTCCATCGCTTCATAAAGGATAACTAAGAAATAAATCTAAATTACTGAAATAATTCAGTGTTAATAAAGTTTTTTTCATTATTACATAATTTAAATTCTTCAGCTAACATTTTCTAAATGATTCACCTATATTTCTATTTGTTTTTTAATTCAAGGTTCTGAGATTTTATTAGTTAAATCATTCCTGCTTCCAGATAATAGCCATCTCCCTACAGTTGAAATAATTATAGACAAATGTCCAGGAAATTGTCAACTACCACATTGTCTATTTTACTCTTCTGCCACATTGGGAATTAGCAAAGCTCAAACCTACCAAATATGCATTTTAGATTAAAAAAATTTAGATGGAGGGATGCCTGGGTGGCTCAGTTAGTTAAGCATCTACTTTCAGCTCAGGTCATGATCCCAGGGTCCTGGGATTGAGACCCGCACTGGGGCTCCTTACTCAGCAGGGAGCCTGCTTCTCCCTCTGCCTGCTGTCCCTCCTACCCCCCGGATTGTGCACTCACTCTCTCTTTCTCTCTCTCTCTGACAAATAAATAAATAAAATCTTAAAAAAAAATAAAAGAAAAATTTAGCTGGAAACTAAGACCAAGCTGTAGAGGAACACTGCGAATAGTCTTTGGCCCTATATAATGGTACCTGTTGTTTGTGGCTTTATGCCTTAGACTTTCTGCACCTTCGTTTTCATGCTTGGAGCATGGAACCAGATAATTACTGTGGACTCATACATTTCAAACCTTCCATGATTCTATGGTTCACAGCAAGGTCATAGGCTAAGTTCCACTCTTGCTTCTCTGTGTAACCGTTGCTTGGAGATTCCCAGAACCCTTTCCTCCTTCTTCAGTGACAGTGCCTGCCCATACTCCTGCCTTGGTGAACTGCTCCCCTCTCCCCAGCACTTGTCTTATAATTCTGGTGTGGCAGACACTCAGACTGCTCCACCCACTGACCACAGGGATGAACTAGTGATGAGCATATGAACTAAATCAGGCCAACCCAAGTCTTTCTCTGAGATTTTCCATACAGCAGCTGGCAGGAAAATGTATCTTTCCCTTTGGAACTCAAGCTTTAAGGATGTGACCCCAAAACTGCCTGTTCTCATATCCCCTAACCCATGAAAGAGTTGTGAGCAAAGAGCCAGCCTGAGGCAGAAGCCAAGATGAGAGACATGAGAAGACGGATTGTGTTCAGTCTTCTGATTGTGTTCAGTGGTGTTCTGTCACTGGGTCTGATTGACACTGAAGGCAGCTCCATAGTTACCTTCCTGTGATTTGGTTCTGGGAATCTAGAATGACCATTTCTTTGCTTAAGTTCTCTAAGTATGGAGTCTTCTGTCACTTATCACCAAAAAAGTCCTAAGCAATACAATGTTCACTTTCCTCCAACTGCCAGTGTTCTATATTCCAGTTCTGTTAAATTTTGTGAAGATAGTTTTCATGAGCCCAACAATTTAACAATTCACCATGTCCTCGGAACTTTTACTCTTGAGGTGATACAATCGAATGACAGACTTATGTCAATGCTGTAAAACGCAGTGATTGAAATTTAAGCACTGAGTTTTAGGTGATGGATACTTTTAGTCATGAACCAAGAAATTTCTTCTCTCTCAAGAACACCTGAGACTTTCTTCAGCATCCTGATGTTCCAAAAGAGATAATCAAATAAAAAGAAAATATCAAACAAATTACTGAGTCACTGGATAGAATCTCTAAAATGAAACTCAGGAATGGGGGATGTCTTTGTCATGCAGTATTTGACACTAGATTAAGAGGTAATAAGATCTCCTCATAGCAATATAAGCAGGGGAGCAGGAAGAGAGGGGAGGGAGGGGAGCAGGGAAACACCTGGAGACACCTCTGAAATTTCTGATTGGACATCATGGCGAGTTTATGACCAACTCTGGGGAGATCACTGAGCAGTGTGTTCTAGGTGAAGGCCTAGAAAAGGCCCAGAGCGGCCTTGGATCCCTGTTGCAAGGAAACTGGCAATGCATGTTTTGGGGAAGTAGTTCAACACTCCCAACAAATATAAAGAATATATAGGGACACTTCATCTAAGAAAAGAAAACCATATACAAGAACTCCAATCCATGGCTATAAATGTAAAGTGAGAAGAGAGGTCTTTCTGCCTCACTGGTAAGAACAACTCTAGAAAACCCAAAGGAATCCTCCAAGCCAGTGTTTGGTACATGGCGGAACTTGTGAAAGACACGAAAGTCAGTGAGTGGCTAAGAGTACAAACCACCCTTACAGATGGGGGGAGCTGGCTCCAGAGAGCACCAACCAACCAAAGCTACTCTCCACCACAGACATTCAAAGATAAACAAGTTTGTTTTCCATTTTAAGTACAACTTATTTGCTTTAAATACAAATAAGCCTGAATCCAAACTTCAAGATGACATGTATAAATCCCAAGACTTCCATTCCTTTTTCCTTCTCATAGCCTTTCCACAGTAAGAGCAGTGTATAGTCTCATCGTTGGAATTTGAATGCCACAAATATAATTATCACTGCAGTATACTAATAATATTTTAGGAATTAAGGCTTTAATGAGGCCACAAAGGATTGTATAGTAAGTTACTCTAAGTACCGTGATTTTGGTTATCGTAGAAATTCAACTCCGATGGGTCTATAGGATTGAGGACTCCATATATATGATTTCTGCCTCATCCTTTTCTCCATTGCCTTAAGCGTTTTCTAAAGTTGTACACTGGTGCTGGGAGGTACCGTTGAAATGATCTGGCCTAATCTCCTTGTCATTTGGCGACCAGTACACTAGGCTCAAATAGTTGACATGACTTGCTTGGGGGCACATAGGCCTGTAATGGCAGAGCCAGATCTAGAAGCCAGGTCTGTGGAATATCAAGTCCTGACTCAAACCATGGCTCCACAGACTTCTCTACAGAAGGTGGACATCAGGACAGAAGAATTTATAAAAGTAAGTAAAGGGGACAAGCAAACAAACTTAAACTGACCAGAATGGATTTGAGTGAGCAGGTCAAAATTGTAGCAAGTTAAAAAGAAATAATGTTTACTCAAGTGCAGATGACCAGGGACTCATTTTCAATCGCAAACAAGATGTTCAAAAGTTAAATAACTGTAATTGCCTTTGAGGCTTTGATGGTACTTAACATTTGCATAATACCCTTCATCTGTAAGTTTTCAAAATACTGTAAAACTAGTGTGACTTACTCATTTTTACAGATGGGAAACTGAGACTCTGTGTGGAATGAAAACTTGCCCAAAATGACACAAGGAAGCAAGAAAGGAACTTCACCTATGACCTTGGAATCATGGAGGTCTGAAACCTAAGAGTTCATAGTAATTATCTAGTTCTATCCTCCATGTGGAAGCTGAGGTACAGAAAGATCTAATGACCTGCCTAAGGTTGCAAAGATAGTTAGTAATGAGCTGTAATAAAATTCAGCTCCCCTCAAACCTAGTGCGGATCTCTTCCCACGTTCACACAGGCTGAATATGGCCCCACCCAGGCAGTTGTGAAGTGAGCCCCAGAAGGAAGTTTCTATGGAAGCTCTCTAGTTTTCTAGCCCCAAGGTCGTGCTTCATTCCTCATTCCCACCAGGGATTATCTGCTCTAGGATAATCTGCTCTAGGATAATTACCTGCCCTTCCTTTGGGGTTGTGAAGACCTAATATGAGACCCAGAGGGAGAACAGCGCACTGGTTAAGGAAGCCCACCCAGCAACCCAGTTTCAGCTGGGGCGGGGTTTCTTCCAGTCTCCTCAGCTCTATCCTCCGCCACAGACGTTGCCGGTCATCAGCCTGGCAGCATTTGATGGCTACTGACCAGACATGGCGTGTCCATTAGATTCTAAACGGTGTCTTCTCCTTCAACCTGAAACACTTAGGATTCTTCCCCTTACGAGCCACCCCTAAGCAAAGAACACCCTCTTCGTTTTCCTTTAAATGTTCTCTGGCAACCACAAGAGATGGCAACTCTGCTACAGTTGAAAATCTGTTCCACATCAAAGCCACCCTCTCTTTTCACCAGACTCACAGAGCTTTTTATTCCCAGCCCTCCTGAATACTCCAAACGCCACCAGTGTTTACATTTTTGTCCAGCCTACACGTCTTTTCCTGCTTAAGAACATATGCCCTATCACTTTAGTCATGTGGCTAACACACCCTGCTTCCTTCCTTTTCCTCTGGCTCTTCTGGCCTCTGACTCAGTTACACCCATCCTGGCTGATGGTACAGTAGGGAACGTTTTAAAAATATCAATTCTTGCCAATGCCCTCTGACATGGTTCTCTTGTTCAGGACCAAAAATACTCCAGCCACTCAGAAGCCCAAGAACTACTAGTATTCCTCAGTACTGATTCCTTCATGCCGAGGATTTCAATAAATGTCCTCTGATGGTGACCATTTTAGAATGTGTTTCTTCTGACAGCTGCCTCTACTATTCTTGTTTCTAGTGAACACAAATCAAAAAGTAAGATAGTATTGATTGGCTTTGGAAAGAAGGTGAAAACCAAAGAGGTTGTAATTCATAGCTTGCCTCAACGTGAAGTTAGAAACCTTCGTCTACTCAATGATCCTGGGTGGGGGAAAAAAAAAAAAGCAACAACTATATTCAGGGTAGCAAAGTCATTAACAATCTCTTTCTCTGATCCTACTGAAATAATGAGGAATGAATTTTCCAGATAATTTTTCATTTTTTCATAGGAAAAACCTTTAAAAGGTCAAGTTATGACTTCTTGGGTTATGACTGGCCTCATTAGTTCAGTCGTTCCATTTACTGAGTATCTATCATGGCTGGGGAATTGTGCCGAGTTCTGAAGATAGAGTAGTTAAGGAGAACACATACGGTGCCTGTCCCATGTGGTTTACAGCCTGGTAGGAGACTATGCATTGGTTGTCCACCTCAGTCAACTAGATCTAGTAATCTAGTTGACACTTAGATAAATTAAATATCCAAGAAGTACGGAGTATTGTATAATGATATAGGCTGTATTGTTGATGAAACTTTTTATAGTAAGCCCTGCTAAATCTGAAAGTTGGAAAACTTCCTGTCTTTGGGTCAGCTGCCTTGGCAGCAGGGGGCACCATTGTGCACTTGACCAAAGACGGTGGCCACAACCTTGTACGCTCTCTCTAGGAATGAGGTGGGCTGGAGGAGCTCATTTGCTAATGAGCTCTGGGCCGAAATGGGTCCAACGCTCTGTACTGTGTACATAATGACATTTAATACTCGGCTCCCCTGTCAAGTAGGTTTTGCTGTTTCTGCTTTGGGGAGAAATTGAAATTCAGGGAAGAAAATTGACCTGTTGAAGGTCAACAGCTTAATGTCAGGCCTGAACTCAGATCTGCTAACCCTAAAATTGTTGCCTCTCCCCCCATGACACACTCTCTCTCTCTCAAACTGTAGAAATTAAGATCTACAGTGAAACAAGTTCAAACTAAAAATCTGCCAATGTCATCGTTTGTGTAATAGAGAAGATGTACTTTTTTTAAAAAGCTGTTTGTGAAATCCATAAAGATGAGGTCCCTTTGCTACTCCTTATTTTATCTGGGGGTCTTTACAGAAACATTTAGGTTCTATTGCCCTTTGACTAGATGTGTGTCTGTGTGTGTGTGTGTGTGTGTGTATGCCTACATCAGTTTCAAAAGATATATTTCACATCTGGATCTACTATTTCATTTTTCGTCCCCGTCTAGACCACAACAAAAACACCAACACAAAAACATGAGTAAAAGGGAAATGCTGTAGGAGCACTCACATGGGAATTGTTATTTAGAAATCAGGTTTCTGAGTTCCACTTGTTCTCCCTCTCTGATCCACTTTATCCTCAATTCTCAAGACAATGTAATAGTTTGTCATACCCTGAAGGGGAACAAAAAACCAAAAACTGTACTTCAAAGCACAGAAACTCCTTACTAACTTAAAAGAAATGATCAAGCAATTTAATATGAAAATGAGTCAAACTTATTAAAAAAAAACAAACATAATTTGAGGCCTATTGAATGAAGCAAAGAAATAATTAAGTTGTTTTGGGGGTTGCTGTTGTTGTTGTTGTTGTGTTTTTTTAAAGCAGATTGTTTTGGAAGGAAATCAGGCTTTTCTAAGAAACCCTATGGTTGTTGAGTGTGGTCAAGTGTTGCAACATAGACTTGGAAATGTAGGACTTGTGGTCCCCTTCCCCAGATTGCAAATGCCTGATGGACTAGAGCCTCCGGAAATGTCATCTCTTCACTCTGTGCTGTTGTTTGGCTGTCTGTAATATCAGTCTGACTATTCCAGTATGATTTTAAAACTACTGATCCTCCTAAGATGGTAGGAATTTATAGCACAAATGGAATCATCTTGCCGTGATATGGCCTTGCTGTTAGAGGAGCACTGGGTGATGGAAATAGTGACCAGAAGACAGCAGCGAAAAGGAGCTGGGTATTGACATCAATGTCTGTGGCTGCTCATATAAAACGGGTCGCTAATGGGAATGCAACCTAGATAACTGTGAGGCCACGAGGTCAGTTTTGGGGAAAGAGCTAAGGTGAGAGGTATGGGGAAAAGCTGTGGATTATAAGCTGTGAGCTGAGCTGCAGGAGAAATGCAAAGCTTGTGTTGGAAAGATTAGATATATATAAAAGGAGCAATGAGGAGAATGAGGAGTGATAGAAACCAAGACTAAGAGTAGGAGTGATGGATGAGAAGGTTTGGGTAAAGATTCTTTTGTCCATGTGAATGAGGGTAACTTTGTATTGTTATTGACTTATATATATCTAATATACACTGGAGTCAGGACTGAGCAGGGATGCACCCATGCATTTTTAAGCTAAGGGCCTCCAACTCGTGGCTTGTTAATCTTAACAACAGTGCCAGAGTCTCAGGCAGGAGCCGCAACCCAGAACACTTCCCCACATGGGAAGGAGTAGGAGGACTTATGAAGTACAGACAGAGAGACTCAACAGGAGTTGGGGAGAGACACCCTAGCCAAAGTGGTGGTAAATATATCCCAGTTAAGCAGAGTTACTTATCCCAATGAAGCAATTGTCATGGCATTAAGAAACTCAAATGAGTTTGTTTGGTGACAGACTGAGGGATTTACTGATTTTGTGCACTGGAGTAATTATTAATAATCCTTGGCCACTATATACTTCTCTGGGCACTCTGGGAATTACCATTTGCTCGATCCTTGAATGAATGCATATGATCCTAGGAGTGAAAAGGGATGAGTTTGGATTGCCAGAATAGGTCTTGTTGAAACTGCTAATACAGATGCCTAAGCTTTTCTTGGAATCCCTCTCTCTGGTTGTCTCATGTCTTGTGATCTAACTGGCTTTCAGGGATTCTTCGGTCAAGCACTTGGGCCCCGCTTCCTCCTTTTGCTTGGCTGGTAACTCTCACATAGACTTCAATGGCAAAAAAGCTGTCAACAGTTCATAAAAGGATCAAACACCTTAAGATGTTGTATACAAGTCCCAGTGATGTTTTCAAATACACTTCCTTTCCTAGTTCCTCACAGATAACCTTTTGGCGTGTGGTGAAGTAATTTGGAGGGCGGATAGCCAGTCCTGATTTGGGGGAAATTTTTCCACCCGCTAGTTGTCATCATACATGGTTTGGCTAGAGAGACATTTCATCAATGGAACCTTGTGATATTCCTGTTAGCAACCTTCCTCTTCCTAGGGAACAGAGGTCAAGGAAAGGCCTTTCAAAGGACGCCAGTTGTAAAAGCCAGGGCTTACTTTCATGTCTGCCATCACAACCCCTGACCATTTCTCCCCAAAGAGAAACAAAAGAAAACACAGCTTTCCCTGATGCCCATTTCTCTTGCGCCAGCCTAGTTCCTAGCAAAGAGAGCTTCAAAATGAAGCAAAGGTCACATTTTTTTTTCCTAAATTTCCAGTCTTAAGGCTAAATATTGGTAGAATGTTTAAAAAGGACTTAGAAGATAAAGGGTAAAAATATTTTTCTGACACCGGATCCACTGCCTAGTGGGGTCTTCTGGTTTTTCGGGGCGGAAGGCAGTGAATGAATGAGCTGGCCAGGGAAAGGTGAGACTGACCTATTATTTAGAGACTCACCCTCTATGAGGGTCTCTAATGAGAAATTTTTCTTTAAGTCTCTTTTGAGACTCTACTGCTTTTCTCCACCGGGGTTCTTCTTGTGAACCACAAAATGGAAATTGATTTGAGTGACTATTTTCTCAGTCCTCCCAAGGATGGCAGAGAGCTAGTGCCATTCTGGAAGATGCACAGAAGAGAAGTTAATTCAACTTCTACATAGGATACTTTATAGCAATTAGGGTTTAATTCCATCTCCAAACTGGTTGAGGAAGGCCGGTAGAGAAACACCACACCTAAAGGCCCAGGCCTGGAGTCACAAGAGATAGATATAAATTGCCTCTCCCAGAAACACAGATGATTAAAGTGGCTTAAAAATAACTGTGCATGCTTGAAATTTAACTTCACATAGTCACAAAGTTTAGGGAAAATTCTTTCAGATAAATCCAAGAAATGTTCCAGAAGTCTCTTAAAGCTTTAGATGGGAGGGTCACAACCAAAGAAAACAAAATCGCTCCACTTCGAATTCAAATGACCAAAACCAGGCACATTTTCCATAATATTAACTCTGTAGCAGTTCATTAATTTCTCCTTCTTTCCAACAACAAACAGACATTCTGTTGGGCACTATCTGGGTGATGGACATCAGGGGCCCATGAACTGTTTCAGCTCTGGATTAGGCACTCTGTTGTTAAGGTGCCTGTAAGTGGAGGAAGGAGGACAGGCACACAAGATGGCCCTGGGAGTAAGAGAGAGAGACAGATGTGGGAGGTATTGAAGAAATAGAATCTTTATGAATTGGTATTTGGCTATGTTTGTAGATGGAAGGAGATGGCTAATTTGATTGTCTGGTTAGCTTTTCCAGGCCTTAAATGAGAAATACAAGAGGTAGAATTGAGTTGTGGTTGTTATTCTGCTTATCAACATATGGGTGGGAGGAGGAGATGGTGATGACAAGTGTTGGTGATGATAGTAAAGCATCTAAATGAAGGATACAGTGAAAAGCAAGACACAGGTTTGGGTTTCCAGAGAGAGCCCTCCCCTGGAGATGCAGATCTGAGAGTTATTAGAAGTTGTGGAATATGTCCAGCTCATTCATGGAGGATGTGTTTAATGAGGAGGAAAAAGTCTTCATTTTTGATAACTTGAGAAGTGAAGGTGTATTTGTGGTACCAGGTTTGTCCTGCACATTCAAAAGGTGATATAAATACAGCCATCAGGAAAACTCTTGGCCTTGATTTTGATCCAGAGAAACTTTTGCAGGCTTGCTGCTTTAGGCACTAAATTCAACAGCTTTAACACTGTTTTCTTGGACACAATTCCCTTTCCCCCTTTCAAATATGATCATTCTCTAGTTTTCCTTAAGTGCTTGACTTCCCTGAGAGAGACCAAAAAACCATTTGGGCTTTAATATGTCCTTTTTGGAAATCCATTGGTTATGCTGCCCAATGCAGGAGGAGATTAAATGAGAAGATTAGCTAATAGATTTTAACATAATTAGTATCCAAATAACCAAGGTGTTGCCAGATTCCTAACAGCTTAAAAATATCTATGTCACTTCTGAAGACAAAAGAGACAACTATGATGATACAAAATTCTAAACACTGACCTCTATCATAAGCCATTATACAAAAAACCATGCATGACAAATATTAAAGTATTGCATTTATTGAAAACAATCAAGAAAATAATGTAATTTGAAAAGGAAAATTTAACACAGAGTAAAAATGAGAGGTCAAAATACAGTTATTTTCACCTAAGTAAATGAATGATGAAATTATTAGTGATAATATATGTAATAATTTACCAATACAGAAAATCAGGGTTGTATAGATTAGAATAGTTATTATTTCTAAATGAAACAAAATCATTAACTGCAACATCTTCACAGACGTACTGCCCCTCAGAAAGTGTTCCATACTACTGAGCTGAGATGCAATGTTGTGCTATCCGTGGAAGAAGAGAAGAAGCAGAGTTTTGTGAAAAGTCCTGTGGTTTGGTGGTTAAGAAGGTGGGCTCAGTCAGACTGGCTGGATCCAGATCCCTGCTCCATAGCACGATCTTGGGCAAATTACTTCATTTCTCCAAGTCTCCATTTTCTCATCTGTAAAATGGGGATGACATTAGAACTTCTGGATGGGGCCAATAGAAGGAACAAATGAGTCAACATCAAGTCTGACATGTAGTAAATGTTCAGTAAATATTATGAGGTCATGATGATGATGACTGAATGGAGTTTTGAATTAAGATGTTCCTTAAAACCACACCTTATTAAAATAGGACGTTAAACCACATTATAAAATGCACTATTTTTACAGTTTGCCAGGGAGAGGGGAGAGTCAGAGTTGTTGCATATGGCTATACAGTCTGTGCGCTGCACAATTCCATGGACTCCGCTCACAGTGGTGGTGACACGCACACAGCCTGCTGGATTTTTGTGCCTGCTCCAGTCAGAAAATAACCCACAGTGGTAAGAACTCCTTCATATTCCCTCCTTGAATTAAAAAAGAAGTTACTTTTTCCTCATTTAATCTCAGAACTCCGAATCCTATACACAGTTCTTCCTTTCTGACACTTGACCTAAATCAAGGGCTTGCACACGAACTCCTCCAGGGGCCAGAGAGTTAAAGAAACCGCCTGTGAATTGAGCTTCCTATAGTCAGAGCAGAGAGATGAGGCATCACCTAAAGGCATTCATATTCAAATTTGAAACACCATATAGTACAAATAAAACACATCTGGATGGTTTAGCATGCTAACCAACCATGGGGCCTTGCTTGAGTCACTTAGTCTCAATTTTCTTAAGGTAGGAAAATGAAAGATGGAACCATTCTCCACTGTGACTCAGAAATGATGATCGTGGAGACTCAGGGATTAGTGTCTAAAAAAATTATTGTCTCCTGAGTCAGACTCAAGATGCCTGTCTACAAACACAGTGTCTGTTCTCTCAGGGGGAGCCCATCTCACCTCTTCCCACTGCTCAGTATCATGGTCTCCTGCTGATTGATTTGAGTACAGCTTTTTAAATTATTTAAGTAGACCTGTTTGTTGTAAAGTAAAGCATTTAAAAAATACAGACAAGCAAAAAGGAGAAATAAACGTCACGTCTCTGAATACACAACACATATCCGGTTCCCTCTAGCATACACTCATTTATTAGTTATAAGAAAGGAAGTTCACTCCATACATGCTTTTTATAATACATCCTGTATGATTAATATTTCTCTTCAATATGATTTTTAATTTAAATAAATGTTTTATTTTAGACCAGTTTACAGAAAAGTTGCAAAGACAGTACAGAGAATTTCCATACACTCCGCAACCCAATTCCGCTGTTGCTCACACTGACGTGCCTGTAGTACCTTCGCTACAACTGCTCAAACAACATCAACACATCCCCGTTAACCGAACTCCACACTTTATGCAGATTTCGCTAATTTTTCCCTAAGGTCCTTTCTCTGTACCAGGATTCCATCAAGATAGCACTTTACATTTAGTTGTAGTGTCTCCTTGTTCTCCTCTTGACTGCGACAGTTTCTCAGGACTTGCTTATTTTTCACAGCCTTGGCATCAAAGGAATACTGGTCAGGCATTTTGTAGAATGCCCCCCAAACTTGGATCTGTCTGATTTTTCTTTTTCATGGTCAGGCTAAGACGGTGGGTCTAGGGAGGAAGACTGTGGAGGTGAAGTCCCATTTTCATCACACCGTGTATCAGGAGTGCTGGCTATTGACATGACTTATCACTGATTATGGTAAATTTGATCACCTGGTTGAAGTAGTCCTGGCCAGGCTTCTTCCCTGGAGAGGGACTTCTCCCTTTGTTTCCCATTCTTCTCTTTGGAAGCCAGTCCCTAAGCACACCACACTCAAGGGGATAGAGTTGAGCTCTGCCATCTGGAAGGACAAGATGCTACATAAATTACTGGCAATACTTCTGTATGAGAGATTTGTCTCTTCTTCATTTATTTACATGCTTAGTTCATTTATTCATTTCAGTATGGATTCAAGGCTATTGGTTTTGAACCTGGAGCTATAATCCAACACCACATTATTTGTTTTCCTGTTCCCAGTGTTGCAGTTTTGGCTACTGAGTGCTCTTTCAGGTTGGCTCCTGGGTCTCTCTGACATGCCTCCATCTTTGGTTTTTTTGAGCACTTTCTTACTTTCTGGCAACAAAAGATGTCCCGGGTTCATCTTGTGTATTTCCTGTCTCAGTCTTACAATTAGCCATTTCTCCTGGGATCCCAGGTTCTTTTATTGGAGGGAAATATCAGAAATTAAGATCTAGGCAATACGTGTGTTCACTGCTACTGTGGTGCCATTGCTTCTAGCCCTCTTTAGCAGACAGAGCTAGGAAATGTATGTGTGTATACTTATCTATGTGTGTACACAAATCTGTAATTATTTCTGTACCTGTTCATCTGTATCTATATTGAACTAACCGTATGAGTTCATCTCATGCCTCTAATTCTAATCCATTACCACATGGTTCATTCTAGTTTTCCCTCCTTGCTTATCTGTCACCTCCCTCTCCAACCACAAGAAACCTGGCTTTCACTACCTGCTATTCATTTATTTATTTATTCAGTCCCAGTAAACAGAGATGGCCATTTCAGAATTGTTAAAACAAATCCCATGAGAAACAACTTTACCAACTAGAATGCAGCATTCACGCTCAGTTCCCTTTATTTTTTGACTTACAGTTTCCTGTGAAAACATCATTTTCCAAAGTTACTTAGGTCAAGACCTTTTCTCTCCATCCTACTCAGTGAGGTTATTTTATATATTTGTAGTACAGATAATTCCTATGTCAGAATCTACATTCTTTTCTGAGATCTTTTGGCCAATTACATTTTTTTATAAGTTGCATATATGAAGGTTCACTATTATTATAAAGTTCTCTGGGTTTTGACAGATGTGTAGAATCATGTATATACCACCACAGTACCACAAAGGCTAGTTTGATCATGCCAAAAAATTTCCAGTGCTTCCCCTAGTAGAATATTTTTCTCCTCTTTGCAACCACTGATCTAAATATATCCCTATGATTTTGGCCTTTTCCAGAATATAATATGAATTAAATCATATGGTATGTAGCCTTAATGATCTGGTTTCTTTCACCTATAAAATACATTCATGATTCACTCATGTTGATGTGTAGAATGACAGGTTTATTCTTTTTTATTGCTGAGTACTATTCCATTGTATGGATATACCACAGTTTGTTGTTCCTCTGCTCACCATTTGCAGGACCTTTAGTTACTTCCAGTTTTTGACTTTTATGAATAAAGCTACTATAAAAATTTGCATGGAAGTTTTGTACGGACATAGTTTTCAGATCAGCTAGATAAATGCAAGGAGTGTTGTCATTCAGTCAAATGCTAAGTCTAGGTTTAACTTTATAAGAAACTTCAAACTGTCTTCCAAAGTGGTACTTTATTTTGCATTCACACTGGCAATGAATGAGAGTCCCTGTTTCTCTGCACTTTTCCTCAGCATTTGATATTGCCAGTTATTTAGATTTTAGCCATTCTAGTAGATGCGTACTGGTATCTCATTGTTGTTTGATTTTGCATTTCACAGTGCTTTTTTAGCATCTTTTCATAAGCTTACTTGCCATTTGTACATCTTCTTCAGTGTTGCGTCTATTCAGATCTTTGACCATTTTTTCATTAAAAGACTGTTTTCATATTGTTGAGTTTTAAGATTTCTTTATATATTGTAGCTACAAATCCTTGTTAGAAATGTTACTTGCAAATAATTTCTCCCAATGTGTGGCTTGTCTTTTCATTCTCAACAATGTCTTTCATAGTGCAAAAAGTTTTAAATTTTTATTAAGTTCAGCTTACTAAGTTTTGTGTGTGTGTGTGTGTGTGTGTGTGTGTGTGTGTGTGTGTGTGTGTATGAATGCTGTTCTTGGTGTTATAGCTAAAACCACACAGATTTTCTTCTATTTTTTTTTCTAGAAGTTTTACAGTTTTACATTTAGATTTCTGATACTTTCTGAGTAATGCGGTTGAGTGTTTGTGCACTATGTAAGTTACATATTGAGGTTCTTTCTGTTGCCCATGAATGCCTAAATGTTCCGGCACCATTTTTTGAAAGACTATCCTTTCTCCATCGAATCACCTTTGCACCTTTGTAAAACAAGTTGACTATATTTATGTGAATCAGTTATTTCTTGGCCCTCTACTCTGTTCTTTGGGTCTATGTGTCTGTGCCCATGCTGTCTTAGTTACTGGTGTTAAAATAAGTTTTGAAATTGGGTAATGGGATTCCTCCAACTTTGTTTATCTTCTTCAAAGTTGTTTTAGCTAATCTGAGTCCCTTGTCTTCCCATATGTGTGTATTGGCTTTTGGATATCCTTATAGATATCAAAACTTTTAAATAAAAGGAGATAAATAAGATTAAATAAATAAATAGATTTTAAAAAAAACTTTTCTAGGATTTTGAATCTCTAGACTACACTGGGGAGAACTGGCATCTTAATCATATGCCTTCCAACCCTTGAGGTGAAATATGCCTCCATCTATGCAGATCTTCATTGAGTTGGTTCATCATTGCTTTGAAGTTTTTAACATACAGATCCTGTACATATTTTGATGTATTTATACCTAACTTCATTGTTTTTGTTTTTTTGTTTTTTGCAGCCATTGTGAATACTATATATACTTTTTATTTTGAAGTTCAATTCTTTCTTGGTAGAATACAGAAATACAATTAACTTTTTTATTTGACTGGGTATTCTGCAACCTTTGTTGATCTCCCTAATTCTAGGAGGTTTTTTTTGTAGATTCTTTGGGGTTTTCTATAACATACATCTGCAAATAGAGACAATGTTATTTTTTCAGTTTTTGACACCCTTGAACGGAAATGAAGTAATTTTTAAAATAACAATTAAGACTTCTTGTACTAACACAGTAGCCCATATAGAGCTAGGATTTCACTGGCCTTCCTCATCACAGTTTTTACCAATGTGGAGTTACCGATCATTTCCTAGCTCTGCTTTTTTTCTTTTTAAGACTTAATTTTTGAGAGTAGTTTTTAGAGTAGCAAAGCAAAATTGAGAGAAAGCTATGGAGATAGCCCATATGTCCCCTGCCTCCCCCTGTATGCATAACCTGCCCATTATCAACATCCACTACCTGGGTGGTATATTTATTACAAGTGATGAACCTACACCGACACATCCCATAAAATGTAGATATTTCCCCATCTTACAGATGAGAAAACTGAGACTCAGACAAGTCAAACGACTTGCCCAAATTTGCAAAGGTAGGAAATGGTCTGCACCTCCATAAAACCATGATGAGGAAGGCTGCTGGCATCTGAATATTTTCAAGGTGAAGGCAGACCTCAAGGACCTTCAGGGTTCTTATTTTGAGAATGTGGAAACTAAACCTGAGTGTCCAGCGTCACTCAGTCACGGAGTTATTGCACAGTCAGAACCAGAACTCAGGCTTATTTCCTTTTAGTCCAGGGCAGCTGCTATGTTTCTACAAGTGCTACCTAATGAGACTGGACAGACTTCGGCAGAGAATAAAATTCACTTTCTGATGATACCTAGCAACAGAGTGTTCACCAATTCCCTAAAGGGAGACTTGCAACAAACAGTGCATAAGTGTGTGTAAGCAGGTCTTTTTCCTGAGATAAACCCCAGAAGACTCACTCTAGCAGCCAGTTTCAGTGTGGTTATGGAGACTAGTCCTATACTCCATACATCCCCGTTCCCTGAGATCTCTCTCTCATTGCTTCTATCTCCCCTTCAGGTCCTCTGAGTAGGAAGTTCAAGGAAAAGAGAAGGGTGGAAGGGAAGGATGAAGTAGGTGAATGTGACGGAAAATGTCATGCCAAGGGAGAATGTCCATGACGATGCCAAAGACAAAGGAAGTTAAGAACGCCTTTTGAGGGGCACCTGGGTGGCTCAGTGGGTTAAAGCCTCTGCTTTCAGCTCAGGTCATGATCTCAGGATCCCGGGATCAAGCCCCGCAATGGGCTCTCTGCTCAGCGGGGAGCCTGCTTCTCCCTCTCTCTGTGCCTGCCTCTCTGCCTACTTGTGATCTCTCTCTGTCAAATAAATTAAAAAAAAAAAAAAAAAAAGAACGCCTTCTGAGCATGGATAACAGCATAGAAATTAATGTGAGGCTTCCTATGAGGCCTCCTGAAAGGACTCCCCTTCTTTGGGTGTTTATAGTCTGGCATGTTACTTAAAAAAAAAAAACAATTCTTATTATTTTGTGGTCACACATCATATTTAATCCTTTATAATGTCAAATAAAAGGGAAATAATAACATCTTATGTTTGTATATTGCTCTACAGCCTACTAAGCACTTTTACAACCATGATCTCATTTGATCCTTACAGTAATGTTGTGAACCAGCCAAGGAAGGTTATTATTAATGCCATTTTACAGATGAGGAAACTGAGGTTCAGAGGGATTAAATGAAGGTGCTCCACATCTCATGACTAGGAAGTAGGGCCCAAGACTGGAATCCAGAGTCGGGGACAGAGTGGTACTCTGTGAGGGGCTATTGAGCATTAGATATGGCTAAAGGTGGGACGAGTTTCTATTTCATGGGGTCAGGATTCCAATCAAATCTTAAGTTTGGGTGTTAGAAGAGACTTCGAAGGCATTTGATGTGGTACACAACATGCAGAGGGATCAGATGGTGAAAATTCTCTGCGAATAGGGAAAGTTGTACAGCCCCAAGACAGATAATTTTGGGGCGCCTAGGTGGCTGAGTTGATAAAGCACATGACTCTTGGTTTCTCTTCAGGTCCTGATCTCAGGGTCAAGAGGTAGAGCCCGGCCTGAGGCTCCTTGCTCAGAGAGAAGTCTGCTTGAGATTCTCTCTTCCTTCTCCTCTGCCCCTCCGTCAGCTCATGTGACAGGTGTGTGCTCTCTCTCGAAAAAGAATAAATAAAATCTTTTTTAAAAGACAGATATAGTTTTTATACCATCATTGCTAGAAAAAGGAAAGAGTGAGCACTAATGACATGGAAGTCCAAGAAAGCCCCAGAAAGATCACAAATAGCCAAATAATTAAACTCTCTGCTTTCTGCCTTCTCAGAAGAAGAAAGAAAGAAAAATGAGGAGGGAAAACCCAGAATAACAGAGAGACATTCCTAGAACCCTGTCTACCAAAAATAACCAAATATCTCTAATCTCCCCACAAGATATACTCACATAATTTTAAGAGAACTAAACACACACATACTTGTAGGCTAAGCTATTACTGAGTATTTACATAATTTTAGAGTATAGGAAGTTTTCTAAGCATGACACCAAGGCCAAAATCATAAAGGGAAAGATTTATAGATGTGATGATATAAAATTTAAACCTCCCTCTCTCTCTGAAGTCAAAATAAAATGAAATGCTATAAACAAACTTATAAGTGAAAATGACAAATGGAAAAAAATACTTGGAAAATATTTTCAGGGGCACCTGGGTGGCTCAGCTGTTAAGCATCTGACTTCGGCTCAGGTCATGATCCCAGGGTCGTGGGATCGAGCTCCCCATCAGACTCCCTGCTTGGCGGGAAGCCTGCTTCTCCCTCTCCCACTCCCCCTGCTTGTGTTCCCTCTCGCACTGTGTCTGTCTCTGTCAAAAATAAATAAATAAATAAAATCTTTAAAAAAACAAAAAGAAAATATGTTCATGTTCTCATTTTTTAAAAATAGCTAACAAATTAGTGATAATAAGAATAAAATGAACTTCCCATCTGAAAAATATGGGCTTGGAACAATAGGAAATTCAATACAATAGGAACAATAGGAAACTCAAATCAGAAAAAAAAATATGCATATATATGTATATGTATATATGTATACACGTATACACATATATGTATGCATACATTTATACACACATATGTACATACATGTATGCATGTGTGTGCATATAGCCAATAAGCATATGATATATGTTGCATCCTTATGTGTAATCCTACCAAACCACACTAAAATAAATATATTTTTTTGATGTAGGGAAATGTTTCAAGTGTATAAAATGTGTTCAGTATTTTTTTTTATATATATCTAAGTTCTGCAAGAGTAGTAGACTGAGACATGAACAGTGGCTACCTCTGGTCAAAAGTGTTATGGGTGCTTTAAATGTAAAGTATCTTTTCTTTTTTCTAATTTAATTTACAAAATAGTGAACATGAATTACTTTTGTAATGAAGAAATCAAATTGACATTACACCTTTAACTAGGGACCCAATTTCCCATCACACCATTGTTTCTCTTTAAAAATCACATGCGACTTACAGCTTTTGGATTTTCAAACCCCATTTCAAGAACACAATCTGCCATGAAATGGGAAAACTTTGTACACTCCATTTGCATAAATAATTTGAGTTGGCTGGTTCCCTACCCGGTGTTCCTGCCCTGTGGGGTAATTCACATATTTACCTCCTGGCTTCCTAGGTATAATTACTCTACTAGGAAGAGAGGTACCTAGATTATTATATAAACAAACAGCATAATCATAAATGGTATCTTCTGGAATTTGGGATGTTGCCTATTTTTCTTTCATAGTAAAATCAAATTTACATATATTTGTATATGCTACATTAGAAACTTAGAACTTTTAAAAAGATCATCGGTGGTGGTCGGACTTAGACTCCAATGCAATATTTCTTCCCTCTGTTTAGATCCTTTTTTCTTTAATAACCTTGCCCCCGGCATCCCCACATAACTCAACTCCATTAACAAGCATAACCTGCTACACAAACCATTGTTCAACCAGATACAGATATACAGAATGAGAAAAATTCCCACAGTCAGCCAAGGGACAATGCCAAAACCCAAATAAAAGGCAATTTGACAAAACTTCATTTTCTGCCTCTAAATATTCCAAAAAGTCAGATTACACTCATTGGAGAAGAAGGATGATCTAATATATTTTGGGAGACTTTGAAATTCTGAGAATGCTCTCTGTTTTCCGTGGCCCCTGATGAAAGGCAATTTGGCAGAGGCACTTCATCTTAGTGAAGGTCAAAGTAACAGCGAGATTTTACATATCAACGTGGTATGGTCCCTGGGCCACAAGAACAGAGACAAAAATGCTCCACAAGAAAGTAGCGCTAACATCTGTGTTGTACACCACGAGCCCAGGGTTGAAGTGGAGATGGTTGGCTCGACTCCTGCTTCATCATGCACATAATAGATCATGTTGCATATCCAGGCCACCAAACACTCTCTCCTCCTCACCGCCAAATTTCCTAACTACCACCACTCATACGTAGGAAGGAGCCCTTTCTAGGTAAAAGTGGTTTGTTCTCCACATCCAGATGGTCCACTGGGGCCGTGTGCATGTGCATGTGCCTGTATGTGCCTGTGGGGGGCTGTGAGGGTCTCACTTGGAACTCGAACCGAGACGTTCTCTTGAATCCGGCAGAACCTGGTCGGTAGCAGTGGAAGATATTTCGTAATAATAATGATGATGCCACCTCACACTTTTCATCTTCAAAGCACTTTACAAACAGTAATTAATTCCCATAATACTCATGAGGTAAGTAGGTAAACACCATTATCCCCATTTTATAGATAGAGAAACTGAGGTGAAGTAGCCAAGCAGATGGCCCAAGGCGGAAACGAGCCGGTGTCAGAGCCTGGATGGTGAGGTGGGGGAAGAAGTTCCGGGTATCTCCTCCTCCCCTCCAGCTCCCGCCATCCCGAGCCCGCATCAGGGAGAAGTGGCGGCGCAGCTAAAGGTAGCCGGAGGCCGAAGGAAGGCAGGATCTCCCAGCAGGCCCAGCTGTGGCCTTCCTGCCCTGGGACATGAATGCTGCTATTCATCGTGTGGGCAGTTTGCGGGCACTCACTTCAAGATCCTTGCAAAATAACAACAACAAAAACCCTATTGAGGCTCCTTTCTCCTCGGACTACATATTTCCTGAGCTTTTCCTTGAAATCAGGGGATGCATGGTACATACACGCCCTCAGGAAGCAGGATTATTCAGCCCACCCTACAATTCTTGGGAGGCTACGTTCAGAAATGTGACCACAGGCCAGGCCGCACTGCGGGAACCTTCTCCTACGGGTTTCTGGCCGAGCTCCTTCGCAAGGCATTCAAGAGCCGTCTGGCTGCCTTCACACTGGAACACTTCTCTGGCTGCCTCCTCCAAGTGGGCCCCCAACTCCCTGTGTTCGAGAAGGATATGCGCTAAATAGCTGGCAATGGGGCTGAAACTTTATATTAAGGCTGAGGGAAGTGGGTCAGGAGAAAACGTGAATTGAAATGAAATGAAAACGGCTTATCGAAGAGGCATCTAGTCTCGGGGAAGCGCAGGTCACTATCAACACGACCGCACCCCTGCAGACCCGAATCTTACCGAGCCCACCCTGCTGGATGACACTCCTGTCAGTTCCCTCACGGACCCCACGGCCACCTCAGCTGCTGCTCTCCAGTTGGTATCACCTGCTAAGAACCTCTGCCCCCCATCCCTACCCTGCGTTTCTCCTCATGCCCCTTCACGTTTTCCTCAACAGCCTGAAGGTTGCCATGACCACCCACTTCACATTTGTGGCAAATCTAGAAGCCCCGGCTGTAAGCATTATCTAGAGTGTCTTGACTTGGCCCCTAATGAAAGCTAATCGCCTTTGAAGTGCTGAACCAAACATAACAAATCGTTATACCATTCGGCTCGGTTCTCCCACTTTGGCTCCACATTCTGCCTCCCATTTGGCAGCGCGCACCCTCCAGAGCTATGGAGAAAGGGGAGCTTTCCCTCTGCGGCCCTCCCTGAATCTGTGGGGAGGGAGACCTAGGGAAGAAGTTTGGAAGGTCTCTCAGAGAAGGTTTGGCTCAGAGAACCCAGGAGGGCAGTGGACTGTGTGCTCCCAGAAACAGGCACAGCCCAGTGGGTTGACGGATGGGTCTTTGGGACCTCCTGTGGCATCTCCCTGGCTGGCCATGGGTGACGGTGTTTGTCCTGCCCACCTCATGTGCTTCGAACCTGCTGTTGAAACAGGTAGGTGTATACGGTTTACACACGGGCTTCTGAAGAGAGTGAAGTAGCCCGGGCAGTACACTCGTGGGGAAAGGAGTGCCCGAAGTTGAATAAGGCCCAAATCATGAATATGCAGGTGACACTCATCAGACAGGACAGCACCAAAATCAGGAGCGACCTTCCATTGCCTATCATTCCAAAAATGGAACAATCCTAAAAATTACCAAAAAAAAAAAAAAAAAAAAAGAAGGTTAAACAACATGGGTCCCATAACCCATAATGCCTTGGCCCCTTGGTTGCCTGGCAGGCAAAATTCCCCCATCGGACCAAAGAGGGAATCAAGCCCATGGGAAGAATTCTCTGCCCTACCCTGAGTGGACCCCACTTCCCCTTCCACGCTGACATCCCCACCCAGGGCTGGGTGTGTTCCAGACACAGGCACTGCACACACGTCGGTTCCTTGCATGGTGACACACTCCAGGTGAATGCTGGAGAGGAGAGCAGAGCAGAGAGGCGTAACTTCTCACCACATAAAAGAGACGGAACGCGGCTTGCTGCCAGAGCGCCTGCTGCCCAGTGACAACGCGTGTCACACCTCGGATTTTGAAGTTCATAAATAGATCCACAATGTTGATACTTCAGGGGGCTGGTGGGTGGGCGTTGAATCTCTGTTTCTTCAACTCTGTAATTAATTTATCCAGCAACAAGGCTATAATGATGCCAGGAAGAGAAAAAGAACCCCTGGGCAGGGTGGGGGGGGTCTGTCTGTGGCTTTTCCTCAGAATGATTGGGTACCATTGGGCTGAGGCTGAAACCTAGACGTGAATGAACTCAAAACTCTGTGTGTGTGTGTGTGTGTGTGTGTGTGGCACATATGTTTGTGGCCTGTGTGAAGTGAGAATGTGAAGTGTGGCATGTGTGTGCCATGTGTAAGTGTGAGGTAGCATATACTGCATGTATGTGTGTTGTGTGTTATAGACATGTGTATGAAGAATATATGTGTGTGGTGTGTCAGCATGCGTGCCTGAGGCCATGAGGGATAATAATGTGCTGTAGCGTGTGTTATACTTACGTGTGTAAGGTGTGTGTGTGGAGTCTTTATGTATATGAGGCATACATACATGATGCAGGATGTGAGATTTGGTGTGTGTGTTTGTAGGGTCTGTGGGCTATGTGTATGTGGTGTGTGTGGTATTTAGGGTGTGGGGGTTGTATTTGTGTGTATGGTTTGCATGTGTGATGCGAGGGTAGGGGTGTGGCATGTTCTATGTAGTATACACGAGTGTGTGTGGCATACGTATTATATATGATATGTATGAGTGTGGCTGTGTATGTCTTACATGTGGTGCTTATGAGCGAGTGTGGTGTGTGTGTGTATTCTATGTGGCATAGAAGAGTGTGTGGGGTGTGTGTGAGTGTGTGTGTGTGTGTGTGTGTGTGTGTGTGACATGTGTGCAGGCTCTGCAGGCAAGCACTTGTGCAGACAAGCCTGCCCTTAACTCTTTGATGTTAGCACAGAGGCGTCCCCGTGCAGCTGGCCCCACGTTCCGCCAAGCTCGCTCCAAGAGCTAAATCCCAGGGTAGGAGAAAAGAAAGCGCAGCTAAAACACCACGCCCCGGAGGCCCGCGGGGAAGGGTTGGAAGTCAGGGATGTTTAACTGGGACACCACCAAGCTTCTGCCTGCCCCTCGGGCTGTGCTGTGGAACATGGGGCTTGTTTGTGACGGTTCAGGGAGCACAGGACTAGGAGATCATGATGCCATCGCAGGGGACTTCTGCGTGACCTGAGCCCTGGGTTCAAGCCTCCCTCCTGACACCCTTGTCCCAGGGATAGGGACACACGAGTTAGGCCCTGGTTTTAACAGCTGGAGAACATACATAACAATGTGTTCCTCCTGCTATGAGAATTTCATAAAATAACACCACACTGTACATTACTGCTCCCCATCCCACTTCCTCCCCTCTGGGAGTGGAAAGCGGGGGGAACAGAAATTCAGCAGGAAGGGGAAGAACAGAAATTCCCCATGCCTTTCGTTCAAACTAGACACCACGACCAGTGCTTTGCCATGGGGCAGTATTCAGGAAACGGTTAATGGATTTTCAAGTTTCTGCCTATTAAACGCTGTGTGACCTTGGGCAAATTCCTTAACTTCTCTGAGCCTCTCTTAACTAAAGATATAAAAACACTGACGCTCAGAGAAGTCAGGTTTAAATCAGGCTCGGAGAAGTTAAGTGCAAATCTCTAAATTTCTAAACTAGAACTAATAGTAGTACCTTGTTCATAGGATTATCTGAGGATAAAATGAAATAATGAGTAATAAATTCTAGCACAGTGCCTAGTACAGAGTAAGCAGCAAATGTGCTTTACAAGATAATTCCCCGGGCCCCCTGGGTAGGTATTATGCCCATATAGAAAGAGGCTCAGACAAGTAAAGCAATTTACCCCCAAATCACATAGCTAATGAGTGGTGGACCTGCTGGTCTACCCAATTCTGTCTTGCTTACACACAACTTGGCCACCTTCTGTTTCTACCACACCAAGCTGCCTGCCCTTACAGCCTTCGGAGACTTCTCCATGGGACACTGCTGAGTTCCAGAGACACTGTCATCCTGAAAATATTTTATGAAGAAGCCTAGGAAGAAAGAAGAAAGTGCCATGGACTGGCAAAATGAGATTATTTCCTTTAGTACCAGCCAGAAAATGCCCCAACCTGTATTTGTAGATTGGTAGAATTCTACTGGTATTTTGGGGATGGAAACTTTGCACTGAGTGAAAACAAATCCATTAGCTAGATCCCATGACTACCCACACTTACAACAGAGCCCGCCATGCTCTTTTAAGCCGACACGACTTTGCACAGACTATTCCCTCTGAAAGGAACACCCTTCCAGCTGCCTCCCAACCACCACCTCTACCAGTCAACTCTCTTCTCCCATCCCACGTTGAATATAGTTCTCTTGTAGTCTTTAACATATTGATCTAATTATAGTTCTGTGATTGCACATGCCCAAGGACAGTGTTCCATTCACTGTTGTTTCCCCAACACCTGCAGAGAGCACCTGAGAAAGCATTGCCAGGACATGGCATAGACCGACCATTTGTTGATGCAACACATGCAGGGCTGGTGGCACTGACACGAGGTCGATTGCTGATGCGCCTGATGCGGAACAGAAGGACGCACGGGGTCAGATGTGTGGGGTGTGAATCACCAGGGTCTGCACAGAAAATAAGAACCCCTTGAAGTGTTCTAGTAAAGGGAATTTAATGCAGGGAATGGGTTTCACAGGTGTCAGAGGACCTTAGAAACCAAATAAGAAGTAAAGCAAAGCCAGAAATTAGCAACAGATGGCAGCCGCTAGGACTCCACACGAGGACTGGAGAGACAAAGACAGGGGGTGGGCGTTCCCAGAGCCTGAGGGCAAGGGCAGCCGACAGTGGGCAGAACCAGAGAGGGCCTGTCCTGAGGAATGGGGGCCACCAAGGAGACCCAGTCCCGGTTGGACACAGAGAGCATGGAGAGACAGGGGCTTCTCCTTCCTTCTTCCAGTCTCTGTCCAGTGCCTCCATTAGCCTATTCCAGCTACAAGACCCCTAGGGTGGGAAGCTGGAGTGTGGCTCCTGCAGGGTCAGTCACCTCCAGTCTGGAGAAGAGCCCGGGAAGGGTGGGAGCTGGATTGGAAGGTAATCATACCCAGGATCAACCCACATAGATAATACTGTGCTTTGCAGGATGAGGACCACTTTGAAGGGAGTTCAAGTCCAGGGTGAGAATGGGCTGAAGAGGTGAAAGTCAAAGCCATAGAAGCTCACTGGTTTCAGCACAGGTGGGTAGATTAGTTATGTGTTGCTGGGTAAAAAATGCAGATCTAGTGGCATAGAACAACATACATTTATTCTCTCTAGTTTCTATGGGTCAGGAGCCTGGGCATGACTTAGCTGGGTGAAGTTCAGGGTCTTCAGTGGTTGTAATCAAGGTATAGGCTGAGCTGCATTTGCACCTGGAGGCTTGACCAGAGGGATGTCTGCCTCAAAGCTCGCTCAGGCTGTTGGCAGAATCCACTTCTTTGTGGCTGTACAGAGAAGGCCCAGTTTTTTGCTAGTTGTCAGCTGGAGGCCGTCCTTGGATCTCAGAGCTACTCTCAAGTAGTTCGTAGCTACAGGGGCTTCTCCAACATGTCCACTTACTTCATGAAGCCCACAAGGAGGGTCTCTAGCTCCAGTCTGCTAAGAGGGAGTCTGCAATAACAGAAAATCCTATGCATGGCATCCCACTGCCTTTGCCACATTCTATTGGTTAGGAGCAAGTCTCAGGCCATGCCAGCTCTCAAGGAAAGGGATGACACAAAGGTGGTAACACTAGAGGCAGGGACCAGGGGTTGGGAGGAGTGGGGGAGCACCTAGGTCCGTCAGTGACCAGTACATCTCATACTGTAGCCCTGTGTACCTCGGTTCTGATTTTCATCTGTAGGTTTGAATTTTTTAGAATCCTCACTAAAGAACAAAACAGTAAATACAGTCTTGTGACTCTTTTATCATCTGGCTCAAAAAATTAGCATTAAAATCCTCAGACATTGCCATTAGTGAAAGCTTAGAGATACTATAAAAATTTGCTAAAACAAATCCCATGCCAAATCAACCTTAACTTTATTTTTTACTTTTTTAATTTTAAAAAAGATTTTATTTATTTATTTGATAGAGAGAGACACAGTGAAAGAGGGAACACAAGCAGGGGTCATGGGAGAGGGAGAAGCAGGCTTCCCACAGAGCAAAGAGCCTGCTGTGGGGCTCAGTCTCAGTACCTGGGATCACGACCTGAGCCTAAGGCAGGTGCTAAAAGACTGAGACACCCAGGCCCCCCTCAACCTTAACTTTTAATTTGGACTCTCCAAATACATCATAAAATCTTTAATATTTTGCAAATCCTTTGACCAATTCTAAGAATTCATTCAAAGAAAAATATCATGGATGTGTGCAAAGATTTAGTTATAATGATTGTTAGTCACAGCATCATTGCTTGTAATTGCAAAACAAATACCCCTGAACTACAAATAACCTATTGTTTTACAATAGGGTATTGCCTTGCTAAGGCTACAATGCATTCATACACTAGATTATGATGACCTTTTTGAATGTGAAACACATGAAGTGTTGTTTACTATATAATGCTAAAAAGGAGGAAACAGAACATACAACAGTACATACAACATGATCCCCTTTTGCCTTTGTTTTGTTTTGTCTTAGCATATATAGGCATGGAGAAATGACTGGAAAGATTTACACCAAACAGGTAACAGGGAAGTCTTTGGATAATGGGATAGGATGTGATTTTTATTTTGTCTTATTATATATTCTAGATTTTCTAGCATAAATACCTATTGCTTTTATAATAAGAAAAATGTTAATTTTAAATATCTGAGTTTTCATAATCAAATATTAGGAACAAAGGATATGTCAAAAGCAATTTCCAAAATTACTACTTTGCAACTCAATATTAGAGATAACTTTGGGTCCTGGCTCTCCTATTTGATAGCTCTGTTACCTCAAGAAAATCACTTAATCTCACCAACATTGGTTGACTCAAGTATGAAAGAAAATACCATTTACTCTACCTAATAGCGGTGTCTAATGATTAAGTAAGATGATGTGTAAGAGTGTGCTTGCTAAATTGTCAAGTGTGAGTAACAAAGGATTTATCCCTTTGACATTCAAACGAAATAAGACACATCATACACAGGTGAGAGGAAGGATCTAGTGGTTAAAGATGTCATTGAATGTTATTCTGTGGAGGGATTTTTCTCCACAACTTCATAGTCCATCATAATCTCACTTGACGTTAGGGTTCACTATGTCTGAGCATATGTCTTGTTTAGCATCAGCTAGCCGCATGGTTTTGAGGACATCAATTACCTCTCTGACTTCAATTTCCTATCAAAAGCCCTCAAGATAAGCATTATATTAGATTTACCAGTTTTCTACCAAGAAACCAGTAATCACTAAGGCTTTTTCCAATCAAATAGCCTAGGATTTGGGGAGAGTGTCTTCACCAGTAGGGCACAGGCAAAAGAGGTCCCATTAAAATTAACTCCTGGGGAACCAGGAGTTAGGATTTTCCCTTTTGAGGATATGGCCATACCAGCTGGTTACTTTCCTAAGTGAGGAAAGATTGAAGGATCTCGGTGACATATTCTGAGCAAAACCTCCCAAAGCCCTGTTACATCCAAGATATGGTGTGGATGGTTACATTCAAGAATAAAAAGGATGTGGGCTCTGGCATCAGACTGGCCTGGGTGTGATCCAAATCCTGACTGAGACTCTTCACCTATATGATGCTGACAAGTTATTTCATCTCTCTGAGCCTTTGTCTATTTATCTGCAAATCTCTCGTGACTCTGACCTTATGTGATTTGGAGAGAATTAGGCACCAGGAAAGTGCCTGGCATATAGTAAATGTTCAGTAACCAGGAACTTTAATTATTGTTTGGGGTTCATTGGAATAAAGCAATCTGAGAAGATCTTCACTTAGTCTAGTTCTTCATTTCTCCTGGGTCAAAAGGATGACATCACCACCTATGATGTGTCCTTATTGTGGTCCAACTCTCCTTTGGTGATACCCACATTTGCCAGGTCAGCTTTTTCATCACTGACTGCACTCAAGCATTCCTTCATCTGATTCCAAATCTGTGGGGAAAGAGCATGTCAAATAACCTGAGGCTTCAAAGCAATTCCAGTAGGCAAAAGTCTGTTTCTGTCTACTTAAAGATGTTCTCTGGAGCTTTCCAACAATCTTCCCTTTTCAGCTTTCTCACTAGTATTTGGAGGATGTGGAAACTCGAAACCTGTTGTCATGAACCCATTGCCTCATTCCTTTTCCCAAAGCTGTGAATCCAGTGGAGAACCATGATAGAAAGTGGTCTACAGGATAAAGACAGAATATGACATGACTTTAATGGGTAAATGAAGTTGTCCTGTGTTCTACTATGTTGCCTACACCCACAAGGGGTTGTCCTACCATGGGGTGGGAACTTTTCTTTAGAGGAGAATAGTCAGGGTCGCCTGGTTGCTTGGGACCAAGATGACTGCCCCAGTTTCCTGTCCCTCAGCTGGGGTGTTCCCAATGGTTAGGTTTTTCTCGGGGACAGCTGGGCTCTTGGTGTGTTGATCGCACCCTCTACTTCCATGAATGAACAAGAGAAATGACCCTGATGTATCCTAAACCACCTCTGGCACTTTGGGTCAGAGATTGTGTTGAAATAGTTGAGAAGCACTTTGTAGAACACAATTGCATTTCATAATGCCTGGATCTTGTGAGCTATTGGTTTTGGCGTGAATTTTTCTTCAGAAAGATAAGGTTCACAGTTTTCCTTCTGTAAAAGACTGAACTTAACACATTTCCTAAATACCAGGGCTGCTTCTGCCAAAAAACTTTTTTTTTCCTTAACATGGAAAAGTGTGGAAAAGATCCTCTTGAAGTCATAATGAGAGAACGTGGTTTACTTTTTAAAAATTTTATTAACTTGTTTCCTTTTATTATAAAAGCAGTACATGCTCCTGCTAAGAATTTATTTTCATACAATTCCAAAGGGAGTAAAACGGAAAGAGGCCTCTCTTCATCCCCACCTGACCATCAGATCCACTCGTCCACCGTCCCAGGAGTAATCTCTGGTAAAGCTGGGTGTGTAGCTCTCCAGCTGTTTGGGACTGATACACCACACATATATATTATAATGTGTTTGACTTAAACTCATCTTTTTATGTGAGATCATCATAGATTCATGTTCAGTTATAGGAAATAATACTGAAAATGCCTATGTACCCATTACCCAGTCTCCCCCAGTGGTAACATTTTGCAAAACTATAGTATGATACCATGACCAGGATATTGACATTATCAGTACCGTTCCCGTGAAGGGACAGAACTTTCCCATATCCACAAGGATCCCTCATGTGGCCCTAGAGTACATTCACTTCCTTTTCACATTAGCCCCAGGAAACCATTGCGATCTCCATTCGTACAATTTTGTCATTTCAAACATGTCATATAAATGGAATCAGATAGTATGTAAAGTTTGGGGATTGGCTTTTTTTCACTCAGCATAATTCCCTAGAGATTTATTCAGATTGTTGCATGCATTGATAGATTGTTCCTTTTTTATTCCTGAATGGCATTCCATGTTACAGATGGACCACCGTTGGTTAAACTTTTTATCTGTTGGAGGACATCTGAGTTACTCCGAGTTTTGGGGCTTTTACAAGAGAAATTGCTGTAAACATTCATGTATAGGTTTTTGTGTGAACACAACTCTTCACTGCTCTGGGATAAATGCCCAGAAGTGCAATTGCTAGATCATACAGTAGTTTCATGTTGACGTTTTTTTTTAGAAAGTGCCAAACTTTTTCCAGAGTATCTGTACTGTTTACATTTCCACCAGCAGTGAACGAGTGATCCAGTTTCTCCCCATCCTCATCAGCATTTGGTGTTGTCACTATTTTTTATTTTCTTCATTCTGATAGGTATGTAGTAATATCTCATTGTAGTCTAAATTTGCAATTGCCTAATTTGCTAATTTGCCTAATTTGCTTATTTACCATCCGGATATCTTCATCAGTAAAATGTCTCTTCACATCTTTTGGCCATGTTCTAAATAGATTGTTTCTTTATTGTTGAGTTTGAGAGATTGTGATATATTCTAGATGCTAGTCTTTTGTTGGATATGTCCTTTTCAAATATTTCTTTTCCCAGTCAGTCTTTAGTTTGTCTTTTTATTCTCTAAATGGCTTTTTCACAGGGTGAAGTTTTTAATTTTAATGAAATCCAGTTTACCATTTTTTTTTCCTTTTCTGGATCATGCTTCCAGCATTAAGTCTGAGAACTCTCTCTCTAGCCCTAGATCCCAGTGATTTTCTCTTACTATGTTCTAAAGGTTTTATAATCTTTTGGGCACCTGGGTGGTCAGTTGATTAAGCATCTGCCTTCGACTCAGGTCATGATCCCAGGGTCCTGGGATCGAGCCCTACATCAGGCTCCTTGCTCAGCAGGGAGTCTGCTTCTCCCTCTCTCTGTCTCTCTCTGTCCCTCCCCCTGCCCATGCTCACTCTCTCTGTGTCAAATAAATAAATAAAATCTTTAGGAAAAAAAAAAGGTTTATGATCTTTTGTTTTGTTTTTGTTTTTAATGTTTTTGTAAGTGGTATGCAACTTAGGTCGAGGTTTTGATTGTTTGTATTTTTCTATGGATGTCCAAGTGACACAGCTTCATTGGTCAAAAGGGCTGTTCTGCCTCCATTGAACTGCTTGTGCATTTTTGTCAAAAATCAGTTGGAGGTTTATTTCCAGGCTCTCTGTTCTGTTCATTTATCTGTGTTGCTAATCTCTGTGCCAGTACCACACAGTCCTCTTTATTGTAGCTATATGATAAGGCTTAAAATAGGTAGACTGATTCCTCTTATTATATTATTCTTTTCAAAATTGTTTTAGAATTCTACTTCCTTTGCCTTACCATGTAAATTTTAGAATAACCTCTAAAATTATATAAATAAATAATAATAATCTATAAATAAATAAAATAATCTATATTTACAAAAAGTCTTGCTTGGATTTTGATAGGAATTGCATTAAATCTGTATATCAATTTGGGGACAACTGACATACTTTACCATACTGAGTCTTCCAATCTCTGAACACAGTATGTCTCTCCATTTATTAAGATTGTCTTTGACTTCTTTCATACCTGTTTTGTTTGATTTAACCTAAGTATTTCATATTTTTGTGATTACAGATAGCATCTTCTTATATATTTTTATATAATATTTTCAAGAATTTTTTCAGCTTTATTGATATATAATTAACATACAACATTGGGTAAATCTAAGGTATACTGTGTAATGATTGTGTGTGCATGCGTGTGTGTGTGTGTACACACATTTTATTTATCCATTCATCCACTGATGGACACTTGGGTTGTTTTCATGTTTTGGCTATTGTGAATAATGCCACAATGAACATGGGTATGGTGCAGATGTCTCTTCAATATAGTGATTACATTTTCTTTAGATAAATACCCAGAAGTGGGATTGCTGGGTTATATGGTAGTTCTATTTTTAATTTTTTGAAGAACCTCCGTACTGTGTTTCATAGTGATTGCACCAATTAACATTCTTACCAATAGTGCACAAGAGCTTCCTTTTCTCTATGTCCTTGCCCATATCTGTTGTTTATTTTCAATAGTAGCCATTCTAACAGATATTAGGTGATATCTCATTGTGGTTTTGATTTGCATTTCCCTGCTGATTAGTGATGCTGAACATCTTTTTGCTTACCTGTTGGCCATTTGTATATCTTCTTTGGAAAAATGTCTATTCAAGTCTTCTACCCAACTTTTAATTGGATCATTTGGGGTTTTTTGCTATTGAGTTGTATGAGTTCCTTGTACATTTTAGATATTAACTCATTAGCTGATATATGATTTGTAACTATTTTCTCCTGTACCGTAGGTTGTGTTTTCATTTTGTTGATTGTTTCTTTTGCTATGAAAAAGCTTTTTAGTTTGCTGTAGTCCTACTTGTTTATTTTTGCTATTGTTGCTTATGCTTTTGGGGTGATATCCAAAAACTATTGTCAAGACCAATGTCATAGAGACCTTTTACCCTATATTTTCTGATACGAGTTTTACAGTTTCAGGTATTACACTTGAATATTTAATCCATTTTGAGTTAATTTTGTGAATGATCTAAGATAGGGGTCCGATTTCATTCTTTTGCATGAGAATATCTGGTTTTCCTAGCACCATTTATTTAAAAGACTAATCTTTCCCCATTGAATTGAATATTCTTGGTCCCCTTGCCAAGTGTTTGTTGACTGAATATGCTTGCATTTATTTCTGTGTTCTTGATCCTGCTCATTGGTCTATGTGCCTCTTTTTATGTCAGTTGTAAATAGTATTATAGTTTAAATTTTGGTGCTCATATGTTGATTATTAGTATAGAGAAATAAAATAGATTTTGTATGTTTATCGGCATTCTTGCTGAACTCACTTATTCACTATAGGCAGTATTTGTAGAATCCTTGGGATTTTCTACGTTGGAAATCACATCCTCTGAAATTAGGGATGATTTACTTCTTCTTCTCCAATCTATATGCCTTTTATTTCCTTCTTTGACTTATTGCACTGGCTATAGAACTATATTAAAGAAGAGTGGTAAGAGTGTACATTTTTGCCTTGTTTCTGATCTTAGGAAAAGCATTCAGTTTTTCACCATCAACTATGGTGCTAGCTGTTGGCTTTTGTAGATGCTCTATACCAAGTTGAGGAGGTTCCTCCTTATTCTTACTTTTCTGAGAACTTTTATCATGAAAGAGTATTGAATTTTGTCAAATGCTTTTTCTGTGTCGACTGATATAATCACCATTTTTGTTCTTTTGCTTGTTAATATGGTAGATTATGATAGATTTCACATATCAAATCAGCCTTGTATCCCTGGAATAAATCCCACTTTCCATAGTGTATAATTCTTTTTTATATTGCTGAATTCTATTTGCTAATATTTTGTTAAGAACTTTTGCATTTAGACTTATGAAGGAGTAGTTTTCTTGGGTTTTTGTTTGTTTGTTGTACTAATTTTGTCTAGTTCAGGTATCAGGGTGACACTAGCTTCATAAAATGAACAGGGCACTATTCTTTCTTCTTCTATTTTCTGAAAGATATTGTATAGAATTGGTTGCATTCCTTTTTAAAATATTTGGTAGATTTCTCCAGTAAAACCATCTGGGCCTGGAGATTTATTTATTGGAAATTTTTAAATGACAAATTTAATTTCTTTAACAGAGATCCACTCAAATTCTCTGATTCATACTGGGGGAGTTGTACTAGTTTATATTTTTCAAGAAATTGCCCATTTCAACTAAGTCAAATTTAAATGTGCAGAGGTATTTGTAATATTGTCTTATTATCTTTTGATGTTTACAGTGTTTTTAGTGATAACCATTTTTTCATTCCTTATAATAGTTTTTTAATTGCCAACTGTTTGGTAATTTTTATTATCTATTACTGATTTCTCTATTAATCCCAGTATTGTCAGAGAATATATTTTGTATGATGTGTCTAGGTTCAATAAGAAAGAGAAGCAGAGCCACTAGGATATATACATATGTAACTAAGCATATATTGTATTTATATCTATATTACATATCAATGTTTTTAAATGTGTATTTTTATAAAGCCCTTTTAGTGGGTGCTCTAGGCATTACATTACATATACATAATTTCTCCCAGCCTACTGGTGTTAGCAGTATGAATGAATTATAGGAACATCACCTCCCTTTATATGCCTTTACTTTCCTGCATTCACATTATATTTATCTTAAATATTTCCTTTGCATATGTTGAGAACTACATCAGAGTGTTATCCTGTTTGCTTCAAGTGAAACATTATTTTAAAAACTCAAGAGAAGAAGGAAAGTCTGTTATATTTAGCCATATTTTTACTTATGATTTTTTCCTCCTTCCTAATGTTCCAAAATTCTCTCTTTTTTTTAAGGACTTTATTTATTTAGAATGTAAGGAGAGGGGCAGAGGAAGAGAGAGAACCCCAACAGAATCTGTACACTGAGCATGGAGCCCCGCGTGGGCCTCGATCCCATGACCCTTGAGATCATGACCTGAGATGAAATCAAGAGTTGGAAGCTTAACTGACTGAGCAACCCAGGTGCCCCCAAGATTCTTTTATCATATCCTTTATTCCTTCTGCTTTCCATAATTTCTGATAAGAAATCTGCTGTCATTGGAATTGTTTTCCCCGTATGGAATAGGTTTTGTTTTCTCATGCTGTTTTCAAGGTTTTTTTTTTTTTTCTTTGCTTTGTTTTCAGAAGTTTGACTATGATATGTCTTAGTGTAGATTTCTTTTCGGATTCTAGTTGAGAATCTCTCAGCTTCTTGAATCTACAGCTGTATGTTTTTTACCAAATTTGGCAAGTTTTCATGACTCTTTTTTTTTTTCTGAGTCTTTTTCATACCGATCCTCTTGCTCTTCTCCTTCTGGAACACTGATGACAGGAGTATCAGATTTTTATTTATAGTTCTACAGCTCCTTGAGATTCTGTTCTTTTTTTTTTTTTAATTTTTCAGTCTATTTTTCTTGTGTTGTTCAGATTATATTCTTTCTGTTGTTTAATCTTTAAGTTCACTGATTCTTTCCTCTGTCCCTTCCATTCCGCTGTCAAGACTAACCTTTGGCTTTGATTGTTATTATTGGTTATTACTGTATTTTTCATTTCTTAATTTCCATTTTGTTCATGTTTACATTTTCTATTTCTTTTTGGAGACTTTCTAATTTTTATTTGTCTTAGCATGTGCCTAATTGAATGGTAAGGCATTGTATGATGGCGCCTTTAAAAATTTTGTCAGGTAAATCTACTATCTCTGTCATCTCAGTGCTGGCATCTATTGATTTCCTTTCATTACTCAGTCTGAAGGCTTCTTCATTCTTGCTATGGTGAATGATTTTCCCCTTAAAACCTAGACACTTAGGGTATTATGTTATGAGACTCTGGATCATATTTAAGCCTCAGTTTTAACTGTCTGTGGTACAGGTCTGGTAGGGGAAGAAGGAAGGAGCATTGCCTTATTACAACCAGGAAGGAGTAGACTTCCACGCTCTCCTCTTGACCTCTATTGACACCTGAGATGGGATTATTCCTCATTACTGCTGGGCAGTGGTAGGAGCTGTGTTCCCCACTGAGCCCCCACTGATCCCTGGACTGGGCAGGGTAGGAGTGCCTCCTGCTATTCTTCATGTGTCCCCCATCCACTGACACCACTGGAGGTATTGGCCTTGTTGGGCAGTGGTGAGAGTCCTGACTCCCTACTTGGCCTTCTCTGGCACCAACTTGGAGCAAGGGTTGGGGTACCTCATTAAAACCTGGTGAGAGAAGACATCTAGGCTCCATTCAGCATAGACTGTTATTAAAGGGAGTGCGGCCACAATTTTTTTCCTGTAGTTTTTGGCTGGAGTAGACCAGTTATTGTCAAGTTTTCTGCTTTGCTACATTGTCCCATTTCTGCTCCACTGGTTAGAGGGAGCCAACTTTTGTTGGGACCTTTTTTTTTTCCTTCATCTAGGCCCATTGGTGTTTCTAGCAGTCAACTTCTTTAGTTCTGGGGCTAGGATATGAGGCAAAAAAGAAAACCCAAGGAACTCACCACTGTATTGTTTCTAGGTCCTGAACTCATTAGTTGGATTGCCTTCGTCTCTACCCTTCATAGTCTTCTCAGGTTTGCTTTATATATAAGCCGGAGTTTTTAGCTGTACTTAGTGGGAGTAACAGGGAGCAATGTGTCTACTCTATCTTCCTGGAAGCGGAAGCCCATGGTTTACTTTTAACAAGGATTCAAATAGTAGAAATTTTCCCTTAAGCTATGAAGCATGCAGTTTTAGTAACTACAAAGAACTAACGGAAGACTACAATTAAGGAAATCTTTAATCTTGAAATTAGCTAAATAAAATCATAGTGTCTGTACATTTAAATGTATAATGGGGAAAACTGAATAATGCCTATGTATTATAGGCCCAGAATTATGGAGTCAGAAGAGCTTAATTAATATTTTAAACTGAGAGTGCAAATCGAAGTGTCTTATGAGCTATCAGAGCCATCAAAATGAAATTAAGGGCCCAAAGAGCTCATAATCCATATTCTATTGCTTGGAACCTATCTTTCTTTCTTCTTTCCTTTCCTTTCCTTTCCTCTCCTTCCTTCCTTCTGTTCTTTCACTTTTCTCTTTTTATTTTAAGTTTTTTTTGCCCCCCAACTTTTTTTGAGTCCTACACTACTGATTCCTGAGACTGCCACTAGACCCAATTGATTGGAACTATCATTTAGAAAATTATCATAAATCTATGGATCATTTTTAACTAATCATGGGAAAACTTTAGCTGAAGGTAATTCTACACACTTCCTCTGAATGTTAATTTAGAATAGAACTCCTCAGCATTATGTTCTCTGACTTCTCTACAAACCTTGTTTAGAATATAATATTTTCCAAACTTCATTTATGTCCCATCTTCACAGGTTAGGTCAAATTTTCATCTACTTGTTCTAATTTTCACTTTAAATTTTTCTTAGATCAACTTTTTGTTTTTTTAACCTTGTTTAAAAAGAGAGTTGAAGAAGAAGGAGGAAGAGATGGGGAAGAAGAAAACAAAAGAAAGAAAAAGAAAAGAAAAGAAAATTGTATTGGTTAAGTTGTGTCTTAAAAAAATATAAAGATATCACAATTTTCCATAGCAAACAAGTTCATATCTTGCTAATTTTAGAGCAAGAAAGTTCCTCTTGGTGTCCACTCTGCCTCCCTATTTCTGATTGCACTTTACATTCAGTTCTATTGATTTTATGAAAATAAATCTCACCAAGGAACTGGATACGTGGTAGAGGACCCAAACTTAATTTTATTCTTGTCTTTCCTTTGAAATTCTGTCTCCTGCCATCTAGTCTCCTTCAAACTTACTCTTCTGCCACTTGATGAACACTCAGCAGGCCCTACGGCTTTTCTGCTTATTCTGGGATAAGAAAATAGCCTATTTGCTCAAATCAGTAAACAGAATGTATCCAGCCAAAGATGATAATCAACTCTTTGATTTTCAATCAGAGGGTGGACAGCTCCTCCTCTTCCTTCTCCTTGAGGTCTGTAGCTGGATTCTGCCTTCCTGGAAGAAGGGGCATGGGGCAGCTTCTGCCCCTGATCGCCTGCTCGCCTACTTCCCGCCCCTTATGCTAACTCCAGCTATGCACTGGGAGGCAAGACAGGCCAGGAAAGTGAATGGAATTAATCTTTTGGTTGCTGGCTTTGTGCTCTCTGCCATTAGCAGATGATTGACACTTACCTTTCCAAGATTCTCCTTCCTGGGACCCGGCCTCTTGCAGCCCCTTTGTCAGCTTTCCCCACAGGTGGGCCCGCAGGTGGGGTCCTCTTGTACAGGACTTGAGCGGCTCTAGTGTGTTCTCCTCTCAGACGTGGCCCACATCTAATCTTCGGGAAACATCCATGTATCCTTTCTTCCAAGAAATCAGACATGCAGCCCACCCCCAACTGAATTTTACTCTCCCAAGGCTGCCATCAAAGCCCTTCACTTGCCCTGTCCTCTAGATCTGCCCGAGGACCAGACTCAAGACCAGCCTGTCTTTCATCTCCAGGTCCTCTGACCAGTCCCCTGACAATGCCTCCAAAAACCCAGTGAAGGAAAGACCAACCAGTCTTAGAGGGAGTGGGGAATCACAGTGTACCCACAGTTCCCTTGAAGAGAAACTTCCTTGCAAATATTTCCTGGTCCTCTCCCACATACTCTGACCCATTTCGGGCCACAGTCTGGCTGAAGGTGTCCGAGAACTATAGAGCCAATTCTTTGTTTTTTGTTTTGCTTCAGAGAATGTGCAAGTGATAATCTGGTAACCAATTCACTTGGAATTTCCCAGCTATGTTTTTCTCATTCGAAACTTTAATGTTTTTTGTTTTGGGGTTTCTTTTGTGTGTGATTTTTAAATTTTTAAAATTTTTTAAATTAACATATAATTATTTGTTTCAAGGGTACAGGTCTGTCATTCATCAGTCTTACACAGCACGTAGCACTCATCACAACACATACTCTCCCCAGTGTCCATCACCCAGCCACCCCATCCCTCCCACTCCCCTCCCATCCTGAGTTTATTTCCCGAGATGAGTCTCTTATGGTTTGTCTCCCTCTCTGGTTTCGTCTTGTGTCATTTTTCCCTTCCTTCCCCTATCTTGTTTCTCAAATTCCTTGTATCAGTCAAATCATATGATAATTGTCTTTCTCTGATTGACTTATTCCTCTTGGTGTAATCCCTCTAGTTCCATCCATAATGTTGCAAATGGCAGGATTTTGGTTTTTTTAATGGCTTCGTAATATTCATATATATATATACATACATATATATGTGTGTGTGTGTGTATGTATGTGTGTATGTGTATATACATATATATACATATATATATGTATATACACCTGGGCTCTTTCCATAGTTTGACTATTGTGGACATTGCTGCTATAAACATTCAGGTGCAGGTGCCCCTTCTTTTCACTACATTTGTGTCTTTGGGGTAAATACCCAGTAGTGAGATTGCTGGGTCGTAGGGAAGCTCTATTTTGAAGTTTTTGAGGAACCTCCATGCTGTTTTCCAGAGTGGCTGCACCAGCTTGCATTCCCACCAGCAGTATAGGAGGATTCCCATTTCTCCTTGCTGACATCTATTGTGAAACTTTAATGTTAACACCCAGCACAAGAGAACAGCAACTTTAGTTGTATACCTACTGGTATTTAAAGACTGTTAGAAAATCTGCCTCTGGCCTCTTCTTTCAGAAGCTAAATGATCCTGGGCACCTGGGTGGCTCAGTCAGTTAAGCGTCTGCCTTCAGCTCAGGTCATGATCCTGGGGTCCTGGGATCAAGTCTTGCATTGGGCTCTCTGCTCAGTGAGGAGTCTGCTTCTCCCTCTCCCACTGCCCCTCCCCCTTGTTCCCTCTCTGTCTCTTTCTCATTCTCTCTTTCTCAAATAAATAAATAAAATCTTTTAAAAAAGAAGCTAGATGATCCCAATTCTTACAGCCATTGAACCAAGGTGTTTAATAGTTTTGATTCTTCTCCTCTAATTTCTCTAGTTTTACCACACTTCAAGTAATTTGTACATCAGGGGAATGAACACACCAAGATACGAGCATGATTTTTATCATTTTATTTAATTTTTAATTCAATTACTATTTTTGGTAGAGAATACTTTTTTATACTTCAAAATCCAGAAGTTACAAAAGTACATATGGTGAGAGTGTCTTTTCCATTCTTGTCCCAAAGCCACCCAGCACTATCCCTCACGCCCCAGAATGAGAGTAAGTAGTTCCTTGAGAATCCTTCCAGCAATACTCAGGCTATACAAGCAACTGTGTATTTATATTCTGTACCCCCACTCAACCTCACACTTTCATATTTTTCACATAAATCGTGGTTACTCTTCTTCTTGGTTTTTTTTTCCCCCTTGTAAGAATACATTCAAGATCCTCCAAATTACAAAAGAAGTTCTTTATCCCCTTCTGTAGCTGCATGACAGCCCCTTGGCCCAGATGCTCCACAGTTTATTCGACCCGTCCCTTCTTGAACATTCCAACCTCTGTCGCAAATAATGCTGCAATAAGTAATCTACACGCATCCTGTAGCTCATGTGAAAATATACCGACAGGACAAATTGCTGGTCAGAGTATGTGAGAAGTCATCACTCTAATGATGTCGCCAAATTGCCTTCCCCTGGAGGTGTAGCAGTGACACCTCCCCCCCCACAACAGAGTGCCCATCTCCTCAGACTCGCCACCACACAGTGCTATCACACTTCTTAATCCTGGCAGTCTGATCCATCACATGCTGAATCTCGGTTGAGTGAGGCTGAGCAAACAATGTCCATACATTTCAGTTACCTGTGTTTTCTCATTTTGCACACAATGTCTGAAGGCTTACCAGGACAGGTGTGAAAATGCCGAGGCAATTACTTCAGTGGCCACGCTGGTGAGATGTCGTGTCACGGGGAAGGGTCCCCGTGCTTCACGATGCAAATTTAGACAGTGGCGACCTGCAGCCCGGCACAGAGACAGTTCTTAGGTCATGTCCCTAATGCCGGCAAATCCACAGATGGGGGATGATTTCAGAGAGAGAATTGTTGGCAGATATTATGCTGCAGCTGAACAGGACAATCAGGAAATTGCAAGACAAGCAAAAATTCTTGAAAATACTTGGTACCCTCCCCATGTAAGACCTCCTAAACTATCAGCACTGAAGAAATTTAGTCTTGCAGTTACTGAATCCAGGGAGGGAAATATATGTAGCTAGAAAGATAGATAGATGAATGTGAATACATATATAGAATATACTGTATTTAATATATATAATAACATACATATTATATGTTTTAGTATTCAAGTATTTTGTACCTTTATGACAGTAATGTTCATCTATCCTGAGAGTTAGCTCAACCATTGATTGTTTGATGGCAGAATCATCAACTATTTTAAAAATTCTATGCAACGAATAGCTGTGAAAACAAAACAAGGAGAAATATTTTTGCCAGTGAGTGCGTGTGTGTGTGTGTGTGTGTGTGTGTGTTGCGGGGTGTGTTGGTGGTAGGGGATGCTCTTTTCCTGTGGGAGGCATCTGCTTGCAAATGTAGAAAAGTCACTGGTTGGAGATCTTAAGCAGTGAGCAAATTTATTTAAACTTTTTTAAAAAAATGTATTTAAAAGGTAGCCTTTTAATTTTTTCAATTTACTCAGAAATATATGCAATACTTGCAAAGCTTTGAAATTAGACATGCAGAAAGATTTCTTTCCAAGTCATTTTTAGCTCCTTTCACGGATCCTTGGGCAAGCAGACTCTTAAATAACCTATAGTTGCTTCAGTTGAGGATGTTTGATTGCCTGACACAGATGGGCATTGATAACCTCTGAAGCTGTTACTGATCGCAGATGTGGCTTCTTGGAGGTTTTCAGGCCCCTGGGCCAGGGGAAGTGTAGGGTGCTTTGATAAAGGCTCCGCCATGTGCTGTGAGACGACAAGAGGGCAGCACCTGAAAATGTCCGGGCCTCGAGTCCAGAAGGGAGAGGGGGTCTGGGAGCCATGTGTATCCAGTTAAGAATAGGAATAAGCACAAAACAATATTAACTTTAGAAATGAGATGAAAGCCCATGTGTGCTAGCTTTCACACAGAAGGGGGACCCAACCAACTTCCCACCCCCTTCAGCCCTGCTTTTAGATGGAAATGATTTTGTTGAATACTGACACAAAAGGCAAATACAAACGCAGTGAAGAGCCTTAGCAAAGAACAATTACATGCAAGTAGGTTACATGAAAATACAGTCTCAAGTGTATGATATCTTGTGAATATTAATTAAGGAAATTATTTTCAGAGCAGCTAGTATTTAAAACAAGATCTAATCTCTGCTGAGTGGGTCCGCCATCCTCTCTCTCAATGTTTAACTTCAAAGGGCTTCAGAGTTGGGGCAAATGAGATTATTATTACTTCAATCTAGAGAGGAAACCTCTTCTAACCAATCTGCGAGTAAATTCTAGAATTACACACCGCAGTTTAATACAAAGAAGTAAAAAAAATATGCCATACTCACCAACGTCTGCATGCTAAAATGTTTTAGCCCTTTTCAACTGATCTACTCTATCCACCTACAAAAATTGCACATTTCAACTATAGAGCCGGAGAAGCATGTGGACCAGCGGAAGATAGAATTTTATTATACTGTTCTTTTCTTTGACTTTGGGCCATTAGAAATAATACCATTACTATTAACGGTGGCTAATGCTTATATACATCTAAGTGTTTTCCTTATGTTAGCATGGTATTAAAAGCATGTTTAATCTTTAGAAAAGCCCTGCGGGGGGTTACATGGTAAACAGACACAGAGAGGTAAACATATTAGTTTGCCATAACAAAATCCCACAGACTAGGGGACAGAAACAACCAAAAATTCTATTCTCGCAGTTCTGGAGACTGGAAAGACAAGGAGGAGATCAAAGTGTGAGCAGTGTTGGCTTCACTGGAAGCCTCTTTTCTCGCCTTGCACACAGCCACCTTCTCTCTGTGTCCTCACATGGGCTTTCCTCTGTGCACCCGCCTCCCTGATGTCCCTTTGTAGGTCCAAATTTCCCTCTTTTATGAGGACACCAGCCCCACTGGATTGGAGCCGACCCTACAGGTCTCCTTTTTAGTTAATCACCCTCTTTACAGGCCCTACTCCAAATACAGTCACCTTCTTGGGTACTAGGGATTAGAGCTTCAACATAAAGATTTGGGGGTCATGGGGGGAGACACAATTCAACCCATTATAGTAAAGTAGCCCCCCTGCGGGTGTCACGACATCAGAGGTAGAGCTGGGATTTGAACCCAGGCACAAGTTAGATGCTTAACCATCATGCTGCCCTGTCCCACATTACAACTGGTGCAGGGGAAAGGCAATGTATGTATGTATTTCATACTGTGACCTGCGCAACTCAGGTAAGAGGATAAAGGCAAGACACAGAAAAAACGAACAACAAACATATTAGACAGGCCCAGCACAATGGAATCCTATTCCAAGATTATTAAAGATAACCATATGAATTTGCAGCTGTGTATTAAAAAAAAACTTTGGAGGAGGATAAGCAATTACCTAATATTGGAATTTTAGCTGTTGGTGAAATCAGTGTTGCTGCCATCCAGCTTGCGTACACAACTCTAAACAGATGTTGGGTATGGGTGGGTATTGAAGTGTGCAGATGCTGAATGGATACAGTTACAATGGGACGAGAAATGCAGATGGTGAGCAGAGACAGAATGGCGACAGATGTGGGCTGGACGTGGATAAAGGCAAACATATCCATGTGGGTTCCCCAACAGTCCTCCAGGCTGCTGCTGTGCCACCGTGAGGGTTGGAGGTGAGCCGAAGTGTGTCCTGCCATCACTGGATCAACCTGAGACCCAAGAAAGTCAGATAGACCGCACTGGTTGAGCCAGCCTCCTCGCCTGTCTTCTGCCCTGCACACCAGCCCAGCAAGCCCACCCATGGCTTCCCAGGTGCGCGTGCAGTATCTCCCCTGCCTCCTTTCGGTAATGCTCTTCCCTCTGCCATGACAGCCCTTAATCACCACAACCAGCCTCCCTTCCTACCTGCCATCTCTCTGGCAAGTACAACCCCTCTCCTGATTTCTGAGGGCCTCCCACCTCAGGAACTGAGACGGTCTCTTCCTATCCTGTCCTGTTGATCTTCACCATTGTATTATATTGATTTCTGAATCTCTCTCCTTCGTTTAGCAAAGTATCTGAAAACACACAGCATGTCTTTTGCATTTTAGATCTGCTGGCTGCTAACAGTGCCAGGCACACTGAGGTACTCAGCCAATGACTGTAGAATGACTTCTCATCTCAGAGAAGTCTCAAGCCCAAGGCATGGGTTTTCTTTCTGAGGCACACCACTTACAAATAATAATAAAAATGTGAATGTTTACCATTTCAGAGTTTTCAAAGAAAAAAAAAGTGGATTATTGGCCTCTCTTTTAAAAATCAAAAGATCTGGCCACACTAGGCCTCAAATCCCACACAGGACCATGAATCGAAATCGAGTCATGGCTGTCCCCTTGGGGCAAGACATTCACTTTGCAGTTTGCCACACCAGTTTCTGCCCCTCCCTCTGTGTTTCGGCCTCATGGTCTGCCCTCTTCACTCATTTAGGAACCCCCCGCCCCCAGCTTGGCCCCTTGTCAGGTGTGTTGCACTCCCCCATCCCGTCACAGTATCTTCCTGTCTTCGGGACTGCCATTCCCAACACGTGTGTGCTCCCGAGGGTTTCCCCCTCTCCGATTTCCCTCACACCCGCAGTCTCTTCTGGAAGGGCCGAAGAGGTGGGAGAAGGATGCGTCTTTGTTTTCACGGAAGGGAGCTAAAGGAAAGCTTCGTCTGGCATGTCACGTGGTGGCAGCGGCGAGAGGCAGGATACGCGCCAGGATGGGCGCGCAGGCCATCTGGGAACGGCAAGTCCTGCGTTGCAGCCAGCAAACACCTTTTCAAAGGCTACTTTGCATAAGATAGTTCCGCTGACCACATTGGAGTCACAGGGGAATAGTTACCTCTGGAACTTCCTTTCTGCAACAGTAGCACCCTGTTTAGGGGAACCAAGAATGGAATATGATCAGCTCATATATATGCTGCCTTGAGGTTTCAGAGAGCGCACTGGCATGAGCTTTCAACGTTGAAAAAATAAATGAAAGTGCTCTGGAAATAATAGGAGCGCTGTGTCCTGGAAGCTGAAGAATAATAATCCCAGGCCATCAGTCATCCAAGCTTAAAACGGCTTCTTCCTCTCCCTTTGCTGTGCCTGGGATGGCATGACCTAGACCCTTAGCCCATGAGCGATAGGAGCCCTGGGCAGGGACACAGAGGAGCTGCTCCCACCATCCGAGAAATGCGAAGGGAGATGGGACCCAGGGGGAGGGTTACTTCCACGTGTTAATGTGAAGCACAGTTTGGGAAGACAGATGGTGCTTCCTGAGCCCCAAATACCTTGACCTGAGGGGAACTTTCAGACCCCGTTCTGGAGGATTCGTAAGAATAAGAACATGAATCGAGTATGTAGCATTTGCATCCACAGAAGCCCACCGCGCCTTCTCCACACATGGCCTCCCCACAGTCTGAGCAGGGGGTCCCACGCTTATGCCCATTTTACAGAGGGTGATGCTGTAGCTAAGCAGCCTAGGCAAGGTCACCAAGCTCATGAGCAGCAGGTTGCAATTTGAACCCAGGTCTGTCTGTTTGACCCTAATGCCCCGACTCCTAGCTACCGCTGTTACTTCCCCATTCATTTAAAAAAACAAACAAACAAAACAACAACAACAAAATCTTTGGAGGAAGATAACCAATTACCTAACATTTACTATGCATCTGCTATGAAGCAGGCGCTGTTCTAGGTGCTTAGGATACAACAAAGGACAAATCAGACAGGAATCCCCAGCCTCCAAGAAGTTACATTTGACCCAGTCGATATGGCGGCGTTGTTGAGTCTACACTCCACAGTTGTGAAGACTGTTCCCAGGTAGGCCTCGCCTCCAAAGTACCCAGGACAAATATGTCCATTTGGGAGTGAGGTGGGAGCTTAGTTGCTGCATATGCATTTTTAAAGTCAAGTCAAGAGGCTAAAAAAGTTCCCACTGAACTTGAAAACGAAGCTGGGGTGTGTTCTATCAGTTTTTCCTGGAGGGAAAAAAATCCCCCAATTTTAATTCCCTTCTAAACTCAGCCACATGTTGAGATAAGGAGGGTGGGGTTATAAATCAACTCAACTCCCTTGGGAGAAAAATTAAAGTAATAAGCTTTTAAAAAACGATGATCATAATAAGCTATATGATTTCAAAGTGACTCACCACCACCCCCCCCCTTTTTGACAACTGAAATTGATTTTGAAAGGAAAGGCTGTGGAGATTTTCGTAGAATACAATCCAGACGTTCTAAATCTAAACCCTCACACTAAAGAGACTGCGGATCTGGAGAGCCTGGGCTCTGTTGATAATGCCCTACTCTGTGCCTGACATGCTACACCCGCCACCACACGTCACTCAACATGCCTGAGCACTCAGAGATGAAGGAAATAGAAATGGAATGATATTAAGACTGAAATCAATACAGCTTTCTTTTGCATTTCCCAATAGTCTCAATCACTTCAAAGAAGCAGATATGAATATAATTAATGAGCAGAATAAACAGCAAGTGGAAAATAAATCTGGACCTTGTTTCATGAGCGCTGCTGGAATGATGGATTTAGAATTGCAGACATGTTTGTTGTCAAATCTGACTGCTCGCTCGTTTCCAAATGGTATAACATTTTAGGGCAATTGCATTGGGCTAGGCGCCCCCGAGGAGTAATACTTGTTGGAATACTTGGTACCCAGCTAAACAGAGCCCTTGTCCTTGGAGGCATTCGGCCACGTTAAAATTTATGTTTGAAGCAGTATTAGGATGAGTCCTTCCACCAGCTCATCTGGCTGCTTCTGCAAACTAATCCTGCTTAAAAACATGTATATTCTTAGGAAACTGACCAAACTGAACAACGGCAGTCTTAGAGGAAATTCACAGTTCTAGCTGAAAAAGAAATACGAGCTCTGGCTAGGGAGGGGGCTCAAAAGCTACCAAAAAGCAAACGAACAAAACAAAATAAAAGGACAACAACAACAATAACAACAAAAACAAAAACAGCAACAACAACAAAAAAAAACAAGACCATGGTCTTGGCCATGGTCCTCTTTCTTTAATTGTGGGGCCTGATCCTTGGTTTCTTCATCAATAGCAGTAACAATCACCGTAATAATAGTACATTTATTGGGAATTCAACATGTATTATGAGAGTGGCTCTGTTCTAACAAGTTCACACACTTATCTCTTTTAACTCTCACGACAGCCCTGAGGTGGTGCCATTATGCCCCCTTTTTATAGGTGAGGAAACTGAGACTCAGAGAGGTGCAGTGACTCACCTACACTTTTAAGAAGGTGAAAGCTGGGGGCGCCTGGGTGGCTCAGTCTGTTAAGCGCCTGACTAGGTCATGATATCATGGGCTGTGAGACTGAGCCCCTTGTTGGTCTCCACGCTCAGTGGGGAGTCTGCTTTTCTCCCTCTCCCTCTACTCCCCCCACTGCTCAAGCACACGCTCTCTCTCTCTCTCTCAAAATAAATAAAATCTTTAACAAACAAACGAACGAACAAAAAGGATGCAAAAGCCAGCATATTCAGTGAAGCTTGCTGACTGTAGAGTCTCCATTCTTAAAAATGGTTTTCTTACGGCTGGTCGTCAGGAGGCCTCAGGTGTAAGTTCATTTACACAACCCTGGCTAAGAGCATTCACTATACGTTTTTTTAGTTTTCTGGTCTCTAAAATGATAATAATAATATCTGCCCACCTATGTCCTGAACTTAGTGTATTTAGCATAGAAAAGTCAAAAGATGGGGAAGAAATGAATGGTAAGTTGCAATTGTCTTTCTATTTGTGGTGGAACCAGAGGGAACTGGTAAAAGTGGTCCTTCCAATTTCTCCAACAACACGAGTTACAAAAATTGGGTATACTGGTTCCTTTGCATATAAGCCTTCTTAATGCACTGCGGTCAGTTTAAGTAATTAATTATTCAGGTTTAGTGAAACAGGTCTACATAACAAAAATAGAAAAGTTCTGGCAATTCTTCATGAATATAAACTGTGTGGAATCAAAACCAAAGTATTCAGGCCTCAGAGCAACAGTTAAAAGGCTAGGTTATCAACACTGACTTTCTATTCATAGTCAAATTCACTAGTTTGCACTCCACAGATTTGGTCTAATATTTGGCCCTCATGACAACACTATTTCCAACACGTCTTACTGCAAGGACTATGCACACACACACACACGAATTTAGCCAGAGAACATCCCAGAAACAAAGAAGTCTCAGGGCAAGACTTACACAGAGAGAAAGAGAAATAACAGTGATTGTCACCAAAGATACACAAATGTCTTAGTGGTCTTTCTTCAAACCAGTCATTTAAAAAAAAGAAATTATTTGTGTCCTTAACTAATAGTAGGACAAAGATGTGTAAGTCTTGGTCCAACTGGCTGCTCAGCCTCCATGGTGTGGGAAGTGAGAGTGAATTCGACCAAGTGATGATTCCCTCTGAGGGGGAACGGCTGTAATTATCGATTCACTGGCAGAGACAAGATGTGTGGGGGATCATGCCACAGTTGATCCTCGCACAACAAACAGGGGTTTGAATTCCACTCACATGCAGATTTTGTTTGATAAATACAGTACAGTACTTTAAGTGTGTTTTCCTTGTGATTTCTTTTTCACATTTTCTGTTCTCCAGCTTACTTTATTATAAGACTACATACTCTACATCTATAACAGTATGTAATATGTATGACGTACAAAATATGTGTTAATCGACTGTATTATCAGTAAGATTTCTGGTCAACAGTCAGCTATTAATAGTGAAGTTTGGGGAGAGTCAAAGTTATACTTGGATTTTCTTTTTTTTTTTTTTCCTCAGATTTAACTTATTTATTTGACAGAGAAAGACAGCGAGAGAGGGAACACAAGCCGGGGGAGTGGGAGAAAGAGAAGCAGGCTCCCCACTGAGCAGAGAGCCTGATGTGGGGCTTGATCCCAGGACCCTGGGGTCATGACCTGAGCTGAAGGCAGATGCTTAACTGACTGAGCCACCCAAGCGCCCCTATACTAAATACTGGGCGCTTGGGTTTTCAACTCTGCAGGGGGCTCTGGACGCGTTCAAGGGTCAACTGTACTGGGGAGGAGCAGAGCTCCAGAGGGAAGGAACATCCTAGATGCCCTGTGTCGGCCCTGACAGCAGTGGAGCCTCCACGCTCTGTTCCGCAGCCCGGCAAAATTAAAAACATCAGGCTGGGCCAAAGCGGGGAGAAACAACCACTCCTGTGAGCAAACCCTCAGTCTTTTTTATGTGGTAAGGAAATCTAGGATCTAATCAGTAGCTTTAATTGAAAGGCTCAGTGAAGGGATCTCAAGGCTCCTCTTCCTGCCACTAATTTCAATGTGAGCTCTGATACTGACAGGAGTGAAGGTGATGGCCGGGAGTGGCCATTTTGAATCATGAGGTTCGCCTGGAGAGAGGCTGAAGGGCTGACCCACAGAAACCTGCAAAACCACGGTGGAGTGGGGCACAACAGGTGGTGCCCACAAAAATGTGTGGAGGTTCCATCCCCTCCGACCTGTTTTTCTCAACAGCTGAAGTCTTCTACCTCTGCAAGCTTGTTGCCATGCCATGCCTCCTTCTGCCAAAGGAAGAAGGCTTGGCCTGTGGTACCCCCTCAGCACCTTTCATGAAAGCCACATTCATAAGGCCTGGATGGGGAGGGTCGGAGGAACGGGGTACATGGATTGGGGTGGTGGGGGTGCGGGGGAAGAGTCCAGAAGGTTGGGAGGTAGGGAGAAAATGAACCAACGGAGCAGTAACAAGGAATGCTCTGTAGGAGCTCTGAGGGAGTTTTCATCAGAAGACTACCCACTCTTTCCCCTTTTTTTGGGCCACGTTACTGAATGCTCCTACTAAGTGCTAAATTAAAATTTGCCAGAGTGCTATGGAACCCCTTTGGTGCACACTAGGTGCTGTTATACAGGATGAGCTTTGTCTTGCAGGAATTAAGACTTTCATAGTGTCTCCTTTGTGCTCTCACCAGTTTAAAGCCAGAGCAAAACATAATTATAGCGAAGGCTGTGGATGGATTAGGTGGTGGCTTTTGCCGCCTTACTGTGTGCCTGTCTTTTCCTCCATTTGGCTCTGTGCTGGCTCCTGTCATCTTCTAATTATCTGTTCCTCTTTTTGCTTGACAGCTTTAGATGTTGTAAGGGTATTATGTGAATCCAAATGAATTTCTTTCTTTCTCTCTTTCTTTTTTTCTTTAAAAAAAAGAAAGAGTAAGTTCTTTTCTGGAGGGGCACAATTCACTCCAGACGAATCAAACAGGAAAGCCATGTAAAGGCATCCCTGGTTTTCAGAAATCTATGAAGCTGAATGAAGCCCAAATCACCTCCAGCCCAGCTTGGAATACAGTGGGGATAGCCTCCTCACCACCTCAGGATTCCCACCTGAAAAAAAAAAGTGAGAGATTCACACTTACTAATCTCAGAGTGGCAATTGGTGGATTTAACAGCGCCCTGAAAATGAGACTCCCCTGTTTAATGAAGCCTCTCATTCAAAGGTTCATTTGGCTAATAAAACCCCCATTTCTCACTGGTGTTTGAACCTGGTCCATTATTCTCCTGCGTGTGGTTTGAACCAGTTTTCCATGAGCTGCGGTGGCTCCCGAGGATGGATATGAATGGCACTTATTAGAAAGGGAAGAGCTCATGAATTCAGATCATCCTTAATGCTGAAATGAGCTGTAATGAAGGCCCGAGATCAAAGTGCTTGAGGAGCCACAGCCAATGAATGGGCCCTAGCGCTTGGGTCCTGGTCGCTGCAGAAAAGGATTAGGAAACTTCACTTAAGTAGCCAGAAAGGTTTCCACAGGCTAGCCCTGCTCTGCATTTAATTGTTTATGGGATTCGTGGGTGAAAGACACTTTTAACAGATATATAAAGAGACTCCCTCAGAGAAAACGGTGTTATCAGATGCTTTCCCCAGGAGAGTGAACAGGCTTTTACCCTTAGTAGCAAGAAGAACAGAAGCGAGGAGGCTGGTCTTACCTCCCCGGGAGTGCGGAGGGAGGAAGAGAGCCCCGGGAAGAGCACGGACCCAGAAAGGGGGAGGGGGAGAAAGGGAAAGCGAGAAGGAAGGAGGAGCAACGATCAACACCCCCGCCTCGCTATGGCCGCAGCAGAGGCCCAGGCCCTCCTGCCAGGGAGAAGCACAGCCGGAGCCTTTTCGAAATACTGCACGTGAAGTCAAGCAGGGTGCTGGAATGGCAGCCCCGGGGCCCTCCCTGCCACGGGAGAGAGGCAAGACGAGGGGGGAATGGAAAGCAGATGCAGCCTAAGTGCTCCAACATTGCACTCCCCTCCTTGAAAAGACGTCAAGGATTATTTGTGTTACCTCTCTGGAAGAGGCAGAGACATTCCCTTAAAGGAGGAATGAAAGACGAGTACAAAGAGTTAATTCGAAACCAATCAAGCCTTGTGTTCCTCTACCGCTTCAGAAATCCTCCCATTTTAATGATGAATTTATGTTCAAAGCGGTGCCGATCCTTTTGAGGGGAATTCCACCTCTCCCAGCTGCGCAATGTGCCCTGCAGTGTTGAGCTTTCTCGCCCACCTGCTCTTTGTAAAACATCGTGGACTTCCCGGGCTGAGAGTGTGCCAAGCGGGCTGAGCCCGCAGAAAAGCCATCCTCAGCCCTGCAGCCGCCGGAGTGTCAGCGAACACACCACAAACCCCTGCAAAACAGGCAGAGCAACTCGGGGGAGCCACACAACCACATGGTCAAGCCACAGACTCCCTCTCACCTTGCAAAGGACCCTCTTGAATTTTCTCTGGTCGATCTGTTAACCTAACTTGGCTTCTCCCGCTGCCCTGTTCAAAGGCAACTGCATTGAAAAGAGTATTTGCAAAAAAATTTTTTAAACATCACACCTGGAGAGCCCTCAACAAAATTCCTGTTTCAGATTCCAAGTACAACTCCCAAAGAGACCAGAGGATTCTATCTACTTTAACCGGGATAGAGCTGCCATGTTTGTTTTGAAATAGCACCTACCCATGACTTTAGAGGCTCCACTTAATAGCTTTGGGGTCTCTCTTTTCTTCTTTATTCAAACACATCTGATTGTGGTGTTCTGAAATTTAAATGTGGTTGCTATGCATTTGGTTATCAACAAAGAATTTCTAAATTAACGTAGAACCACATTGAATAGGCAGAATGCTATGCCTTTGTGCTTCTGAGGCCATCCCTGGTTCTCTTAACTAAAGTATTATGAGTTCTGATCCTTGGGTGAAATGTACCCTATTGCCCTCTGTAAGAAGATTTGTCCTTCTAGCACACTGAGTCATCTGAGGTCCCCTCTCACCCACCCACTCCCGATGTCATGGCAGACATAGAGAAAGGGAAATGTTGTTCCACATTACCTATTTTATCATTATGGTTCATTGGGAAAATGTACAATTTGTTCTAAACTAAGCGTAATGAAATGGACACAGCATAAACTTGATTCTTCTCTTTCGACCTCAATACCTAATTTTTCTCATTTCTGCAGTTCTCTCGAAGTTGACTAAGGATCTCAACATAAGGTGATGAACAACTTGTGCGTGTTACACAAGTGATGTGGTGACAGTTACTGGAAGAGTAGACTACTGGCAGAGACTGGATTGTATGTATTCCTTGAATAAGGCTTGATACGGTCATCCTAGAGCAAACTTCATGAGCTTTCTGTGGATCTTTGCTAGAACGGTGAATAAGACAAAGATTATGATGCTATAGCATCATGTAATTTAGAAATCTATAAAATATAGCTCATGAGTGTTACTCAGACAGCAATTTAAAGATTTTCAGGGATACAGCATACTTCGCAGAAGGATACAGTTGGTTCCTATGCAGTAGATAGAACTTGCATAGCCCCAAGGATGAGGAATGGAATTTTCAGGATGCTTCCATGAGCTCTCATCCGTACTTCCAGCCTTAATGACATGGTGGATCCACTAGTGACAGTCCTGTCACATGTGGGGGCTGCTAGGCCAGCAAACTGCAGACACAACTTGTTACTGAGACTATTTCCAGACAACTTTCCCTTTCCCATCTGCACTCTTGCTTAAGACTTGGGTTCAATGTACAATGTAATCATCTAAATCAATTATTTTAGTTCAATTTACCTAAATATTTAAATATATTCTTTCTGGTAGAATATAGAAATGGAGCTTAATTGCTTCCAATTGAAAATCTAAAGCAGAGTCTAATGGGAAGATTATAAATCCCCAGAGTGAACCTACTGCTTATGCTTCCTCTAGTTCTGGATTTCATACGCAAAATCTGCTTGTTGGGGATGTCAATGAACAAGCCCTCTGACTCCTGGCTCAATTCCTTCACTGTGCACTGGAGACCAGGCAATCATTCTAGAAATATCAGGACAGCAGTTGGGAGTTTTGCCCTACCTCTTATTTTAAGAATCCCAAAGCTGTGCTATGAATGTTTTCAAGATCTGCCTATGGGTGTTTGGCTACACCGAATGGTCCACGGTGATCCTCCCAAAGTCCAGCACAGTGCATAGCACATGGTATGTTGAAGCAAAATTGAATTGCCTCACAGCACCTTCCTCTCGGCTATTGGGTAGCTGCTGTGTGGTTTGTATGAGAGGGGCTACCTCTACTTCAACTCCAGGGGCCAACCTTAAATAGCCTTGATCAATCAGTGTGACGCAAATTTCCTACCCACTGTGATTGGGTTAGAGAAAGCACGTGACCCAAGTAAGTCCAATGAGTGAAGCCCAGACTTTCCTTTGCCGATTAGGAGATAAATGTTTTCTGACTCTAGACACAGTGATGTGCAGATATGAGCCTTAAAATAAAACAGCCATTTTTCTATGAGAAGGAAAACCAGTCTGAGAATAAAGGAAGTACCCAGAGGAGAGCCAGCCCTGAGAGAAGTTTAAAGAAACAGAGCCCCAGGGCGCATGGGTGACTCAGTTGGTTAAGCATCTGCCTTCCCCTCAGGTCATGATCCTGGGGTCCTGGGATGGAGTCCTGCATAGGGTTCCTTGCTCAGTAGGGAGTCTGCTCCCTCTCACTCCGCTGCTTGTGCTTTCTTGCTCTGTCAAATAAATAAATAAAATCTTTAAATTAAAAAATAATTTAAAAAACAGAGCTCTGATCAGCACATCCTGAAGCTTGAAATAACCCTTTTTACCTTTAACCAACAAATAATCTTTATTTTAAGCTGCTTTGAGCATCAGTTGCTTGCAGTCAAAAGCTTCCAAATTAACACAACATTGTTCGATAAATATTTGCTGAATGGTCACATAGTTATAAGTACTATCATTTTGTCCACATAAAAATATAACATATAATCATCGCATTTCTGTTACTAAAGTTTCTATCATCCACAAGCTCTAGAAATTATCTAAAAGTTGCAAAGTATTATATTTTTTTTTATCCATGGGAATAGACCATTGCCTAGTGAGCAAGTAGACAGGAAAAGTTGCTATCAATTCCTGAAAGATTTCTATATGCTTCCTTGGAAATAAAGGATGTTACATGTACTCACTATTCAACTATGAAGTGAGCCACAGAGCTTAAAATTGTTAAGGTAAAAATCTTTTAAACAAATCCCCTAATGGTTCACCATGAGGAAGACAGGAGCATCTGAGAAATAGTGATGGATTTGCTCTAGGCCATCTATCTTCTCACTTTGTCTTCCAGTGACCAAGGGCCCAGAGCCATGAGACAGCTGGCCAGGGTACAGACTGGCTCCAGGCCCTCTAAATACCATCTCCATGCTAAATTAATTGGTCTTCTCACCAGTCCTAGAACGTGAGTCCCAAGGGGGCAGGAACTTGACTTTTTCTCCACTGTGTCCCCCCATCTAGTAGGTAACATGTGGTATGTGTCTGCATGTGATCAGTCCACGACACATACTAAGCACTCAGTCATTATTTATTGAGTAAATGAATGATGACAATTTGTGACTTGCATCTCATTTTCCCTCTTCTTATTCTGAGCTTCGAGTAAGGAGGAAGAAGGGGAGACACAATTTAATTAATCGGAATTTTTTTCCCCAAGCTTCTCTTCGATCATTTTGATGCTCATCGGGTTCCTTCATTCATTTAAACTCTCTTCAGTATAGTCTCACCCGCCCTCAAGGCATTTTTTTCAATGGGAAATACACAAAGTGTGACAATAAGGAGAAAATCTGGTGAATCTCTAATACGAAGAAGAGTCTGTGAGTGACCGTCTTGTTTGCTGATTGTGAGATCTTAGGAAAGTCACTTTACCTCTCTGGGTTTCAAGTTCCCCATCCCTGAAAGAAGAGAGTTGTCTTCTCTTTACAGTTTCTTGTGTGAGCAGCTTCTGGGGCTGTGAGCAGTTTCATAGAGCCCAAGGAATTCTCTAAAGCAGAAGGAGAGAGGGAGAAAGCCAGAGCCCAGAGAGTCCTCCCCACCCACCTAAGCAGGAAGCAGACTGTCCAAGTTCAACTTACAGCCCTGCTAATTAGCAAGCCGGGATCTCCTGCAAGTTACCTACATTTTCTGCGCCTCAGTTTCCTCACCTGTAAATAGAGATGGCAGTAATATTTTTACAGGGTATTATGAAGACTAAATAAATTAATATATAAAACTTGGTACACGAAAAATGCTACATAAATTTTAGGTATTATTGTCCATTTTATATATTGGAATTCCCCATAATGTTTCGGTTTTAAGGGGTTTCCTGTATTTATTTCTTTATTTTTTAGGTTTAAAGGGTTTAAAGGTCTTCTGCTGCTAACAACAGCAACAAAAAATACTTAAAGTTTTTAAAGCACCCAGGGTCTTTAATTAGGATGTAACAGGGAATACTAATCACCGAGGCTTGGGGAGACAGATACCAATCTTTCCACCACTGCCACGCCCCCTCCCCATTGTCATTAACACCACACCTCCCTGCCACCAATCAGACTCCGTCCAGCATGTTTAACTCCTCGCACAATGGGCCGCTGCTACTCCTGTGAGCTTGCTTTTTCTTCTGAAGATTATTCTGTGGTTCCATTCAAACGGTCTCTGCGTAGCTGGGCGACTGATGCCTAGTGCTAGACAGAGAAGGGCTCCGTGGCTAATCGCCTGCATTCCTGCGAAGACTGAAGGAAAAGATAAATTTCCTTAACAGGCAACATTTCAGGGAAGGCATTTTCTTAACAGAAAATGGTGAATATCTGAAAAGATAGAAACCTCAGGCGGTTTAAAATTTGCAAGGAAGGAGTTCCTGGCAGTTGAACTGCTTTAAAATTCCTTTACCAAAGATACCATATGAATCTAAATAAAACTTGAATGATTATGGTAATTATCCACACTAATAACCTTGCTCAGAAACTTCTTTATCTGGGGTTTCACTTCCTGAACGTTGTAAAGACTGCAAGGCATCTCCTTGATTCCTCACCTGGGGAAGAAGGTTTCAATTAATTGCCATCATTCTCCAGAACTGAGATATGCCACAATCTATTTTTGGACTCACTTACCCAATCTCTTCACACCCTGACCTGGGTACTGATACCATCCTTCAGCAAGCCCCGTTTCCCGAGTTTGTTCCCCAAATGTTGAGCTCTTATCTCCTTTGACATTTGGCGTACATTTAGAAATTTTTAATATTTGCTTTCCATCTTTCTCCCTTCTTCTTTTTCTCTCCTTGAACTCACTCAGTATAAAGACGTTTTAAAAAAAAAAAATCCTTCAGCCTATTCCTCAGGACTAGGGCTGGACAGGGGCGTCTCTGTCCCAGAAATATGCTGAGATTAATCCAATTTGCAAGGGCATGTAGGAGCTGTAAATATTTATGGGCAAGAGAAGAAACTGACCCAAGCACACAAAGTAAAGGAACTGGGCAGAGGAACAGCCAAACATCAGTGACCCCAGATGTCGCTCCCTGGGCGCCAGGTGCAATTAGCTACCAGTGCCTCCCTTCTGGAGTGGCAAGTGGCAGGAGGGTGGGAAGTCTATCCTGGCATCAGAAGTATTCTCTCTCCCTTTCCTCTACCCCCAGCCCATTCTAACTACCAGTCCGCTGGAGGGTTTAGGGACCAATTTAGTAGTCAGCAGCTTCCTACCCTCCAACCTGCCTGTGCCTAGCTGACATGACTGACTTAGACTTCTGAGGAGGGAAGAAACAGATGCTCACTGTCCACTCTCCCACCCCCCATCCTCCAAATCTTTTAGAAATTGTCAAGGGATTTGTAGCTTTTCCCACACTTGTACCCAGGCACACGCGAATTATCTCGAGGTCTAGGGTTTAACAGTGGAAAAGTCAAAATCCTCAGGAGAGTTTCTAGAATATTCTCCATTTTTTTTTTTACAATGTAGACAGAATAATTGAGAAATAAATACACTGGTTTATGATATTTATTACTAAATATCATTATTACAGAGGAAAACTTCCACCGAGGAGTGGGGAACTCAGTACCACCAAAGACAACTCAGTCATGTTGGCCCAATTTTGTTTATTAGCAACATATTTTTTAAAAGATTTTTATTTAATTATTTATTTATTTATTTATTTATTTATTTATTTATTTATTTAAGAGAGTGAGAGTGAGAGCAGGAGGAGGAGCAGAAGGAGAGGGAGAAGCAGACTCCACCCTGAGCATGGACCCCGATGTGGGGTTTGATCTCATGACCCTGTGATCATGACCTGAGTCAAAATCAAGAGTTGCATGCTAATCTACTGAGCCACCCAGGTGCCCTTGTTAGCAACATATATGGAAATATTTTGAATTTTTTCCCAATTGCATATACTTATACATCTTTCTCCTGCCTCTTAGGGTTTTATACAAGTAATCACACATTGCTAGTTTGTAGTGTACATTTGCTTGTCTTACTTTTTATTCATGTCTGCGCCGACATTAACTCTTCTTTTTTTGTAATTTTCTCCATCATGGGCCACTTATTCAGCCTCTGCTTCACATGCAGAATTTCCCTCCAAACTCTCCAGTTTCCCTCCAAACTCTCCTGGCTCCATGCTAGATGTCAGGCCCAGGACATGCTAGATGTCAGGCCCAGGACATTATGTGCTAGATGGCACATGCTAGATGTCAGGCCCAGGACATTACTGGGTGGCTTTAGGCACCACACGCATTCTTTTCCACTCAGATGGATCTTCCAGTTCATCTTGACCTTCCGGTTTATGTCTTAAATAGCTAAAACCCATATGTCAGTGCTTTTTCTCTCTTTTCTTTTTTTCCTTTAAAGATTTTATTTATTTATTTATTTATTTATTTTAAGATCTTTTTGTTTATTTATTTGACAGACAAAGAGAGAGAGACTATAAGCAAGGGGAGCAGCAGGCAGAGGGAGAAGAAGACTCCCCACGGAGCAGAGAGCTCGATGCGGGACTCGATCCCGGGATCCTGAGATCATGACCTGAGCCGAAGGCAGATGGCTTAACTGACTGAGCCCCCAGGCACCCAAGATTTTTTTTTTTTTTTTAATTTCAAAGACAGACAGAGAGAATGAGCACTAGGGGGAGGGCCAGAGAGAGAGAGAGAATCTCCAGCAGACTCCGCACTGAGCATGGAGTCCTATGTGGAGCTTGATCTCATTACCCTGTGATCATGACCTGAGCTGAAACCAAGAGTCTGACACTCAACCAACTGAGCCACCCAGGCACCCCTGTCAGTGCCTTTTCTCAGTTGGTCTTGGGCACAGGGGAATAAGGAATAGAAAGAAGGTGATTACCCTTGTTGGGTGTTAATTATACACCTAGCATGGGGCCAGATGCCCTGCAAGCTTTATCTGATTTATCTCCTCACTCACCAGCTCTCTATGATAGACATGATCATCGCAATTTTACGGATCAGACAACTGCATCTCAGGAAGGATAAACAACACCCATCAAGTGGCAAGACAAGAACTGAAAAGCATATTTTTCCCTCCAAACTCTCCTGGCTCCATTCTGACACAGCTGATGGAACTGAAGGGTGTGAGGGAAAGATTAGAGCACAGAGCCCGTGGAAGCTCGACACAGTCCCCTTCCAAATTCATTTCACCAGGTCAATAGTGTGTGAGGCTTCACAGGGACACATAATCTTCAGGTAATTTCCCCTGAGAAACAGCCTTATAGCCTCCTCAATCCTTTATATAAAAAATGGAGTCAACATGTTCAGACAGTTCTTCATCCTGGGTGGTCGTAACCCTCAAAGTACTTCTTCGCTCTGAAAGTTATTTCACCAAGACCATGATATGTATGCTCTGTGGTGAAAGCAGCCCACCATACCTCATGCTGCCCAGAGCTTTGAGAGAGGACCCAGGATCTCCCTGAGAACCAAAAATGCTCAAATAGGAACAGGCCTCACCCTCTTCTTGGCCTCACGGTGACTTAAGACATAAGGCGTGGGGAGACCCGGAACCTGCTTGGTCAAGCCTTTTGATCTCCCTCAGACCTCTCTTCAAGGGCCAGAGCCACTTACAGGCACACGTAGTCAGCAAACTACATTTTGATTAGTAGCTTGAATCATTTCGACAACCGAACCTTTTCTATAAGGTGTTCACAAATCGAAAAACTGTCCGGCTCTCATTTTGTCTCGTTGACTCTGCCAAGTGGGAAGGGAAGAATAAAGGTCTGGGTCATCCACAGTCTAGAAAATCAGTGTCTAATGAGAGCTGATGGTATCTTCTCAGAGGCAAGGCAATGCCCCCAGCCCTGGCCTAGTTTTGTTTTGAAACCTCCCATCCCGGAACCACAATTGCTACCACTTTGGTGGCAGAAGGAAGATGTTTATCCTTCACAAAGACGGCGAGCCTTCCAACTCTTTATGTAATGTCCCAGGCCACCAAGGGGCCAGCCACATGGTGTCTGCAGATGGGGAGAGAGCCCGACAATTCTCATACCAGGAATTCCTCCGCTGTCCTTCCAGCATGAATTACAGGTCGCTTCCCTTCCTTCCAGTGGCAGGGAACCTGTGGCTCCGTTCCTGACTGCCAACTTCCCACCCAGGCCTGACAGCAATTTGTAAGCCCACTTACACAGGCTCTCCCAACTGTCTGCATTTTTGTTTGGAAAATGAGCGATTTGCTCTCGGTCGCTTGGCTCCCCTGTGAAGTCGGCAGAAAGGGCGGCTCACCAAGGGGGCCAGATGGTCGGTGAAAGCAAAAGTCGGTGCCTCCAGCTCATCGCCCAAGCCTTGCCCCCACCCGGATTGTGTAAGTAGTTTTGTTTCACAGAGCCGCTCTCCAGAAGCCCAGCGCCAGGTCTCCATGGGTGGTATCCGACGGGACAGAGAAACCAACCCCAGAAGGAAGCGTTTTTTGACGAGATGTTTGGGAGGTCTGGGCAAATGCAGTGCCCTTCTGGGCAGCCACTCTTGTTGGACAGACTTCTTCTCTTGAGAGCTGGGTCCTGGGAGTGAGGAGAAGAGGTGGCAAAAATTTGTCCCAGCTCACACTCCAGGGGTGAAACAGACCAACGCACTTGTCAAGTGATAAAGACACGGTGAGGAAATAGAAAACCACAGCCGAAGCTTATTGCCTCAACGGCTGTGACATTATCTCACCACTCATTTAGAACATACGTTCCCCAGTGGCGTGAGGATTTGGGGTCTCAACTGGGCTCCAAACACAGGGAGGAGAGGAGAGAAGCATTGTGTGGGAGAGGCCCGTGTGACAAGTCCTCCAGCAATTCCGAGACCCGCTTTCCCCTCCCTCCTTCCTCCCGTGCCATCCCCACCATCTCGTCCATGTGCAAACTGCTTTGTCCTCAGGACCCATAGGGAACCCTCCCCCGCCCCCCGACCCGGGGCAGCTCCAGCTACCTGCATTGGACATCGGCAAAGAGGCGGTAGCCCTGCCTTAGTCTCTTCTCGGACCCCCTCCCCTCAACCACCTCCGTCAAGGGGAAAAGGTGCAAACTCACACTCTTATCAAGCATTCAAACGATTTCATGGAACACCACACTTTGTTCTATTCTGGCTCCCCTCACAAGGGGTGAGGGGCGGCACGTCTTCAAACGCCTGCTGGCTTAAATGGTGACAGCTGCATGCAACGGGCTTGCTTACAGCCCGCCTGGTGCAATGAGAGATAACTGCAGGGTTGGACTTCAAAGACAGACCCACTGTGGCCATTCCAACAGCCCCGGGGGCTGCCGCCTCCAGTTGGTGACTCCGGCATGCAACAAGTGAACCAAGGCAAACCAAGAAATTAGACCTGCCCCGTGTGCATTGTGAGTTATGATGCATGAGGCAAGAATGAGCCAGGAGAGGTGTCGAGGGCTCTCTGCAAAGTCCTAACTGCATTTGTCCCAACAGATGTTTTTGTCCTAGGCAAATAATGAGGAGAACCAGCTCATCAGAGCAGGTTAGTTTGACCAACACTTGTACTTCTGTAATAGATTACACATCACATTTTAGAAGCTAGGAATGAGCTAAAATTTTTCTTTTGTATATATGTGCATACATACACCTCAACTACACATCTTCAGAGAGATCGCTTATTAAAAGTTGGCTCTATGTTGAAATGACTGGTGGCCTTTGATCTTTGACTTAGGAGCCGTTATGGGAGAACTGTCACACACAAGATTCAAGAGATGACTTGAAATCCTCGGTTCCTTGCAATGGGTAGCACAGATGGCTGTTTAAGGAACCACATGAAAGAGCCACCGTGAAAGGTAGTTATTTCCTGTCTTCTCCATCTGGCAGGTCCTAACGAAACACACCCCAAGGAACAGACTCACTGTGACATTGTACGGACGTATGTGGCTACTGATGCTTTGGGGAAGCTATTCATTTTGGTAAATTGCCTCCCTTGGCACCCCCTCCCCAACGCAGGTTGACCTCATTCCTCCTTTATCCATGTCAAAATCCTAACTGAACACAGGCAAGTTTATATAACCTCTCTAAGCCTTGGTTTCCTCATCTGTGAAATGGGAATGAAAATACTTTATACTACATGTAATAAGCTTGCTTTATTTCAGTTAGGTTGAGTAGGTCTTGCAACTTAAAAGGAGCCTAATTAATAAATAAATTATGATGTATCCATATGATAGAATATGTGGAATTCAAATATCAGAATATAATATAACCAAAAATGTCATAAAGCATTGGGAAAATGTTACCCTCTGATTGTTAAGTGGAAAGAGCAAAATTTTGGGAGAATAAATGAGATAATATATGTAAAATTATTGTTTTTAAAAATTTTATTTATTTATTTGACAGAAAGAGATCATAAGTAGGCAGAGAGGCAGGCAGAGAGAGAGGGGGAAGCAGGCTCCCCGCTGAGCAGAGAGCCCGACGTGGGGCTCGATCCCAGGACCCCGGGATCATGACCTGAGCCGAAGGCAGAGGCTTTAACCCACTGAGCCACCCAGGCGCCCCAATATATGTAAAATTATTAATATAATGTATCACCTGGTCAGTACTTACAATACGTAAGCCATTATCACTTTTACCTCTCCTTCGAGCCCAGATCGAATACTATCCCTCTTTCCAGTTGTCCAGACAGAGATAATCTCTTCTTACAACTTCATATAGTCGCCTTGACTTAGGCACGTATCACTATATGCTTCGGATTATGTTCATTTGTGGTACGTTTTATGTCACCTGATAATAAATATTCCCCCTTCTTGTTTTGCTTCAGTTAGGTTGAGTTGGGCCTGCAAGTTGAAAGGGAGACTAAGTAATAAATTATGGTGGATTCTTATGATGGAACATAATACAACCAAGAATGTCTCAAGACATGAGGAAAATGTTAGTTTGTAACTAAGTGAAAAAGTGACAGGAAACCTGTGAAAGCAGTAAAACACACTCCCCCCTTCCAAAAACAAGTGTGTATACACACGCATGCCCACGCACAGAAAAAGCACTACTAGGAAATATACCAAATACTAACAATATAGGTTGTTGGGGCACAAGTTTGCACCTGATGTTTTATTGTTTCTCTACCTTTTTAAAAAAATTTTCCCCTTTCTACTAATCAGGAAAAGAAAAAGTAATATGCTCTTTTTCAAAGGGAGGATTGTGAGGTATGAATATGGGTAAGAGATAAAAAATCAAGGGGCGAGGGAAAATTTCATGAGTTTCCAACTTCATTTGTTTGTCCGGCATACATTTTTAGAACAACCGCTGTTAAGTGCAAGGAGGCTGTAATAAATACAGGGAAAAGAGATTGTAGACAGGTCCTGACTTCAAGAGACTTAGCATTTAGTCAGGAAGATGAGACATACGAATGAGAGTAGTGATACAGGGAAGCAGCAGAGGAAGCGAGGAGGTGGGTGATTTCCACAGTGAGAGCTGTCTGTGGGGTTCTGCCATGTCCGCCATGTTGGGGGGTGCCTTCACAAAGAGGCCAGGCCGCCTCAAATGTTCCTTAAAAGCAGAAAGGCTCCGCGGCCATGCTGATCCTTACACAATTAAGGAAGTCAGGGATGGAAGGATTGAATTAAATCCAAATAATCTAACATTTTTATTTACATCAGTGATTTCAAATGTTTTCTCCACTCATATTTTTGCTAGCAAGTAGCAAAATAGCTTGAGTCTAAATTCCATCAACTTTTAGTTGCCCCATGGTAAGACACCAACAAGGCAAGTGAAAAGACATAGGCCTGAATATCCTCGACCAGATTTTTTTCCCCTCACAGACCATAAAGGGTTACAAAATTTGACTTTTTAAAAATGCTATAATATTTTCAATTCTGGGTAACTTTTATGGAAATTAAGCTTTTCCTGTATTGTTTCTAAATAGGAAATTTATCTGATTTTCTCAAAGCTAATATAAGTAATTTAATCCTTTACTTTGTTCTAACCAAAAATTCCTATAGTCTCTGCAAAGCATCTTAGTGGAATTCAGCATCAAGATTTTCGCATTTACCTCATATATAAAAGTGAGAAAAATAAAACGGTTTAACTCTGATGGAAATTTTATTTATGTCCAAGGTTTCTAGATTTTCTGGAACAGCTGATCATCTCAAACCGTGGCAAATCCAAACCATTGATTATTCCTTTGTAACACATGTAGGAAGGGTGATGAGAAAGAGGAGTGGTGTCCTAATGATCCTTAAAAAAATAAGAAGAAATCATATCAATGCTATCAGAGTGGTCCCACGGAGCAGAACAAAAATGCCAGCTGGTTAGAAACCTTAATGAATTCAACCCTACCATATCAGCTTAATCAAAGGTGGCATTTAGGCCACAGATTCACTTTTAAGGAAGTAAGAGGCTACTTTGGTGAAGGCCAGAACTTTTTTGATACTCCCCCAAGGACTCTCAAAACAGGGATTTCAGCTCTCAGGTGCTTTGAGAAGGCTCTCCACATCCAAAAGTGTACTAAGTACCTATTTCTGGGCTCTGGAGAAAAACCAGTGCCAATGCTCAAAAGAAGACGTTGACGCCACCGTTAGCCACATTTTTATCAAGGGTTTTATGTGCAGTATTTGAAGGCAGGCACTCTGGACGAATTCTCATCTTCACATACGGTGGGGGTCAACGACACACCAAGGCTGACTCCATCCCAGCCCGCAGGGCCAAATGGCCTCCAAACCCATCCAGTCTGCAGAGGCCAATGCCTGTAGCCGCTGAATCCTGGTGGCAGTTCAGGAGGAGTCCAGCCCTTCCCCCACCTCTGGGGCTTCCCCCAAATTTCTGTTTCAAAGACAAGGCCAGAGGCAGCCTACTGCTCAGCCAGAATCTTGGGCAGATGCTGGAGGTATCCCAGCCCAAGAAAGCACAGATTTACACGGCTTAATCTTATCACCCCTTGATTTACAGAACTGAAACGGGAGCCTCCAAGGCAGCTTTCTGAAAACACTTTTTCAAGTCATTAAAAATATGCATAATATTATCAGTTACCATTTATAGCTTCTGTATTTCTAGTAACTGGCATCGTTATTACTTGAGGCAAGCCAGAAAATAAGCATGCCAGGAACTGACATGGTGTGTTATGTCACCAAAACAAAAGAGCTAATACTGATAAATGTCAGGTTGGTTTCTTTATGGGTTTCCCCCTTCCTTCTGCAAGTTGTAGCTTTTGTCTTCTTTCCCACTCTCAAGATGGGGTGAAGTGCTGAGCTGTTCAAGAATCTGGAGCCTCTTTCAAAGACTTCTGTGTGCTAACTGTACATTGCAGGTTTGTCAAATGGCCACCACGCGAACAGAAACGGAACCCTAACCATTGACTGCATTTGTCTTAGGTGTAGGAATCTAGGGTTGCTTTTAAATCACTGATATTCCTGGGAATCGTGCTCATCTGGCATATTCATCATGTAGAGAGGAAAAGACATGATCTTTTCTTGCCATTAAAGCCTCGGGTGGTCAGGGCCACCTGAGCTGGGGGGAGGCAGCTGAGACTTTCTCGAGGAGCAGTGAACAAACAGAAATGATGTTAGGAGGAAACATGAAAGAGGAGGGAGGATGGTGATAAAACTCTGGAAGACAAGGTTGCAGAAAACCTCCCCCTGAGGTTCTCCCATCTACCGATCTCTCCCTCTTGGCATCTGTTTCTTTTACCGGCTGATTTAGTGCCATTACACACAAAATAGGAAAAGGCTTTCTCTGCTGGGGCCATTTTCCCTGGTTTTCATCTTCCCTAAACCGAACATGCATTACTGCTTTTGCAAAAGAGGGCCTTTGGTTATTCTTGTGTGCACTGACTTCTGCTCTGGGTAGGTGTCCCCGTGCAGCCGGAATTATAAGCACATATGCTTATGCTAGTACATATATTAGACACAAACAGCTACCCGCGGTGGTAATGCCTGCTAGACGTTTACCCCGCATCTCTTTCCTTTGCTTATTGGATTCACAGCTAGAAACACTTGGGAGGAAAGCCACTTGCTGACCAGAACACTCACTTTGGACTCTTCCAGGAACGTGAAATTAAGTCCTATTCTGTTAAACCACAATACATTTTTGGTTCTGCTTACGACAGCAGTTGAGCCTAACTTAACAAATAAACCCCCAGTCATATCTTATATGAAAACACACACACACACAGGCACTCACAGAAGCACAGTTATCTTCAAAGATGCTTTGAAAGTTAGAAAAACATTTAGTGCCCTAAGAATGTATTACATCTGAAGACTATTTTCCACTTGTCAAAGCACTTCCATGTATACCACTCATATAATCTTTCTAGCAATTTTGTAAAGCAGGGATTACAGTTTATAGGTGAGAAAACTTGGCTACAGTTGTGATGTGGCTCTCACGAAATCACACAGCCAGTAAGAGAAAGGGCTTGCCTGGGGCCTACCTCCAGATCTCTCTACAAAGTTCTTTCCCTCTTTTTACCAGTGAACATCTCGGTATCTTCCCAATGGTCAGCTCAGGCTTCACCTCCTACAGGCCTTGCCAGTTGTCCCCAGCCCAGTTAGAACCGACTGCCCGTTCTTTTGTGACCCACATAGCCCTGGACACATCCTCTAAGGTACTTCCCACATTTTATTCTACTTATTTATTTACACGGCCTTGGGGTCCCAGTGGAGGAAGCAGGTTCTCTCACTTCTGAGACCTGCCCCAGTACGTGACTCCGAGTCCGACCGTCAGCACACGACAGTGGTGACTAATATGGCTCCAAAAGTATGAGAACAATTTGAAAAGAGGCTTATAATTGTGCAAAAGCCATGTTTCCTTTGATAGAATTTAAGCATGATTAACAAGCCAAACAAAATTTCAGAAGTTACGTATGAATCAACGAGGCCTTCCTAATTCTGAAGGCTGGCTGGAACACAGATGATTCCCGTTTCGGCCGCAATTGTTTTCATCTGCTTCGACTGAGTCAGTTTTGAAAATGGGAATGATTTTAAGTAATCCGGAATAATTCCCAAGTGCAAAGGGTTGCATTAATATGAACACACATACTAACACAACTAGCCACATCCTGACGGGGAAAAAGATACTTTTCTCTCCATTTATTAAAAATCTCACTCTTTTTAATATGCCTGTGTCCAATGAAAGAGCCAATGAAAGATAACTGAAACTGAAGGAGTCACATTGCCCCAAACCTGCACGCAGTGGGAGCGACGATATTCACCCAGGGACCGCTTGATTGTAAGCAACACGCTTTGTGGGTAGAAACTTTATCTCCATGAGCCACGCAAACAAACAGTCAGACTCTACTCTTATAGGCTTAAATCTTGAGAGCAAACTGATCAGAAATGACTCTCACCTCTCTCTGTCAGAGATCTAAGCCTTTGAAGGAATTCCCCAGCTTCAAGGCAGCAGGTGAAAATGGAAGGAGACTTGTCTGCTGCAACGACACGGGCAATTCTCAGAGACCCACCATTTGTCATTCCCAGGAATAAAACTGGGAAGGGTGAACAGACCTCTTGCCAGTATTAGTTTTCTAGAACATGTCTTAGGCATAGTTAGTGATAAAGAAAGGCGGGGGGGAATCAACTGGTGAGCGTTCCTGGATGAAAGACAAGATTCAAATAAGCTGTTTACCCTTTGGTTCTGGCATTCCCAAACATCATAAAGATTTCAGCTCTTGTGAAAGGGGAGCCCATTGTTTATAATAGACTATTGGGGGGGTAGGTGTGTCTCATGAGGCAAATATTTGCCCATAGGAGGTAATAAAACTGTATTAAGCTCTTACCCCACTGCTGTACATGGTCATCAATGTGATTAGCTCACTCCAGTCTATTTTAAGATCCTGTCAGGCACAAACATTAACAAGAACCTGGCATTTCTCCTCAAGAATATATAATCGACCTTTCAAGTCCATAATCTCGTTTATCAAAGCGGATGGCAGGGATTTATGCAGAAGAGTTTGCACACCTCTTTGATTTCGGCCCCCTGAGAACCCAAACACGCATCCCACCCAATCCTGTTTTATTTTCGCCATATCCTGTGTTGTTGAATGGGCCTCTTGTGAAAATGCAATGTGACCCCCACCCCTGACTCCAGTTTTTTTTTCCTGAAGTTCTACACAAATCTTACATCAGCTTCATGCAATGTGTGTTCCTGCATCACTCAGGCAGACTTTAAAGGTCGCCGTTCTCAGAGCTGGGGGAGATTTGTTTGCATGGACGAGGACCCACGTAAGTGAAAGCAAGGAGAGTTACGTGGCAGGCAAGCAAGCTGTGCCGGCAGACCCCCACTCCAGAAAATGATGGACAGACGGGAGTGAGAATATACAGATCTGGAGTTTTCTTCATCAATCACTCTACTTACGGTGCCTCTTTTAACCAAATGTTCTGGCGAAAAACACACTGGCCAACAGTCCTCTTTCTTCACTGGGGCAACAGTGAACTAGACCCAGGAGCACCAGTCAGCTGCTCCAGGGAGATCGCCAAAAGACAGTGGCGGCGCTGGAAAATGCCAGCGGACCAGGGCCCTCCCACTCCCCATCAGAGCTGAGCCAGTCATCAAAACTGTCTTTGGGGGGCGCCTGGGTGGCTCAGTGGGTTAAAGCCTCTGCCTTCGGCTCAGGTCGTGATCCCAGGGTCCTGGAATTGAGCCCCGCATCGGGCTCTCTGCTCAATGGCGAGCCTGCTTCCCCTTCTCTCTCTGCCTGCCTCTCTGCCTACTTGTGATTTCTCTCTCTGTCAAATAAATAAATAAAATCTTTAAAAAAAAAAAACAAAAACAAAACTCATCTTCGTCTTCGTGTCCTCACTTCTGTGGAGCTCAGCCCCTCTCAACTCCTAGTAACTCCAAACACCACCAGCACGAAATCATTGTCTCTTTTTACAAACAGTCACAAAACGTGTCTCCTCAACATCCCCGCTTTAACTCTAAATTATCCTTCAAGTCGGTTCAGGTGCTAACAAGAACCCAAACCGCTCTTTGTACGGGGCTGACGGATGGGCACAGTCCAGAGGAAGACACCAAAGCAGCGCCCAGCTCTGTTGCTATGAAACTCATGAAGAGCACACTGAACACAGAACGCATTCCAGAGAAAGCCTGTGCTGAGGTGAGAAGCGTGGCTCGAAGCAGCGGGCTCCCAATATCAAGAGTCGTCGGAAGATTGGGGTGTCAGGCTAGGAAAGGGATTACATGTCATAAGAAAAAGGAAATTATGTTGATAATGATTCCCGGAGTCACTGCCAGCAAGGTCAGCCAACCCGCCTGCAGCTTCATCAGAACGTGCCAAATGCAGTCCAGGGCTGTCGGGATTAAGAACATTCTTCACGCAGATCAAAGGAAGACCCTTGGAATGATTTATTATTATTATTATTATTATTATTATTATTCAGTACAAATATTGTCCCCTGAATATGAGCCCTCCAGACCGCTAGACCTGACATAGAGTAGAACGGTATCCCCCGTACTGCTTCACCGTGAACGTGGGGCTCATCCTTGCTATCACCTGAGACTCATTCGTGCCTTCATTCATCGACTGTATTTTTGGGCACTTGCGGTGGGCAATGCATTTTGCTATTTCTGTGCAAGAGCCCAAGTTGGGAGGCTGGGTAGTACGGTGTGGGCAAACACAGGCTCTGATGGAAGTCAGATTTCTGGGGTGGGAAAGGGGGGGTCACTTACTAACTAGAGGTGCTGTTTACCCTCTCCAAGCCACACCTCTCTACCTCACAAGATCGTGGTAAAGATGAAAAGATAATACTAATGCACACAAAAATACCTGGCAGAGCCCCAGGCACACAGAAATGCCCAGTCCGTGTTAGCCATGATTTAAAACCAAAATTTCTAGAGTACGAGCCCATTTCTGAAGAAGATGGGTGTTAGATAAGGGACTCCTCCAGAGCCTTACTACTCAAAACGTATTCCCTCTTCACACACACAATACTCCTAGAACTCTCAGGCTTTCTTCAAGTAAATATTGGCAATTAGGTTTATTTACATGTTTATGCTCAGAAATGTGTTTTCTTAAACAGTCTGGGAAAGGCACAAGCAGGGTGGGAGTTGTGTGGGGCGCACTCTGGGCTGGCATTTGAACCCCAACAAACACCATATTGTTTGTGCCGAAAAGACACTGCTGCAGGCATGTCCAGGGGACTGTCGACTTGCCTGTAAATTAGGCCATTGTCCATCTGGGGAGAAAGTCAGTCAGCTATCAAGGGGGGAAACAGAAGACAGGAGAATAGTTCTTTGTTACAGCTGAGAGGGTTCTTCTGCACTGCCCGTGTCTCAAAACGGACAGGAGGCCATCGCTCTGTCCAGTACCCGATTTTCTCAGCAAAGCCTTGTGTTCACAGAGCTACCTGCAAAACCTTCTCCCGAAGGGACGGCCTCGTCTTTTGCAACCAGTTAGCACCTGCTCTCAAAACTTGATCCCTCCCTGATTTGTTTCAAGTAGAGCCAGGGGATCAGGACTTAATTAGCAGTGATATATCTCGTACTGATCGGTTCCATCCAGCTTCCCCCCGGGGCCCCAGATTTGTCTCTATTTGGAATTCCCGTGCTTGCTGGGCGGCTTGTGTTTGCAGTTATCTGGCGGGCGCGTCCTGGTGCGGCGGGGCGGGTGGGAGGCAAGTCCTGGCCCGGCTGCCACCCAGCCCCCAGCCGCCCCCCCACCATAGCCCCCGAGCCCGGCCCCTCCCGGAGCTGTCCACCCACGCGGGGACCCGGCCGGCAGTGAGAAGGTGACCCGAGCCCAGTCACCCTCTTCCTCTGGAGGACGAGCCATGGAGTCTGTGCATTTGCAAATGGCCCGCGGGCTGCTGAAGATGGATTTTTTTTTTTTTTTTTCATGAGGAGAAAAACGCCTCCTGCTCTGTACCAGCTTGAAGCCAAAATAACATGTTTTGGCAACCATTATTTGGCAATTAGGGCCTCAGCTCACTGAAAGCATTCTTCCATGCAAAATATGGCTTGGAAAGAGAACACAAAACCACATCTGAGTGAAAATATAGGAAGTGAACAAGGGGTGACAGGGCAGTGAGAGTCAGAGATGGGGAGAGGCGAAGAGGTTGGGGGTCGGGCACATTTGGCAGAGGCTAAGCCATGACTGGGCGCCTGGATGTTTCCACAGCTCCAGCTCAGGCTCTGGCCCCATCCAGGGAAGGCCAGGGCCAAGGATGTGAGACCCGTTATATTCGCGGTGGGCTCCCCTTTCTTTGGCCTTGAAGGAGCCCAGGAGTGGGACTTCAGCAAAGGTGCAGTAGAACAATGGGGCTGTGCCTGGGGTCATGCTGTCCCCATGGACACACACCTCCTCCTTCTAAAGGGTGTGCACCAGGAGGGAATAGGGTGTGGACACTGCCGGGATTGACGCCTCCTCCTGGGATGGTAGCTCCTCTCTCCCTTTGAGCCTGGCATCCCCCTACTTGAGAGAAGGATGTGGCAGGAAAAGGGAGACTTCTCTTCCCACCTTTCCAGGACACCTACATCCTTTGATAAAGAGAGCGATTAAGCTGAATATACTTCTTGAATGGTGTGATGTGAGAGAAATAAAGGGATTGTGACACACGGTGCGTCGTTTCAGATCAACACACTGTTGTGTCCTGCGTGTTCATTGAGATGTCACAAACATACAGGTCCTATCCCTTATACAGAGCACCTTCTTTCTTCCCTTCCTCTGCCCAGCTCCCCAGTTCTTCTGGTGGAGAAGTTCAGTCAAGGTAAGACTTTGGAGGCAGGAAACTTTTCCCGGCTGTCCCTCCCTCCCCCGGGAAAGCTCAGCTCTGCAGTGTGCTCCACAAACTCTATCCTTAGGGGCAGCTGCACCCCAGGGTGAGAGAGCCAGGTTGGGCAGCAGCGAGCACATCTGTTCTCACCTTCCTTAGAACCCCACAATGCCATCTGCAGTTACACGAAAAGAAGTGTAAGTGAATTTCACTGGTGATTCTGACATTGCCAGAGAGGTTGTGTATTACTCCAGCCATGTGCAAATATCCTATGGGTACTGTTTGCCTTGATTTTACGGTTGTAAATGGCTCTTCCCTCATTTTTAGGCTAATATTCTGATGTTTTCTAATGATACTGCATGTTAGCCGAGGAGCATTGATCTTCGGTTGCTTATGCATAGCCATCGGATGAAACTTTTTTCATTTAATCAGGGAGATTTGTCCATTTCTACTTGACTTCTTTCTGTATAATCATTTACTTGATAAATATAATCTATTCATTGCAGTGGCATTTCTGAATTCAGCTTTCATAGTACAGATAGAGTGCTGACATTTTAAAATCAAAGTATTACTGATTTTGGTTAGCATATCAAATTTAAAGTTTCTAGTGGTTGTAGACTAAGATATTTAAATAAAATATGAATATTATCCCACACACCATCTTAAAATCTCACGTGATCTATAATTTGGTATAGTCAATATGCTCACCTATGTTTAAGTGTATGAAATCAGAATATGATCAACTTTTTTCATTTGTGTATTATCCTTTTAACTTACTTAAATATAAGGTGGCAAGGTGAACCAGACCACGTAGATTTGGAAGAAAAATCTAGTCAGTTTGGCACTAGTCTTGCCAAGTCTCTGTCCTTCTTTTTCTGGGCCCCCTTTACTCTGTCTCAATGCCCATAATGTGGAAAAGTTATAGAAGTTTGGTGGGATGCCTGCACATTTTGGCTTGCCTTTCTTTTGAAACTTTTAGGAGTTCTGCCTGCAACTGAGTTTGGATCCTGAAAAAAGTAAAGTACCTAACATTTTCCCTCTGGGCACTTATTAGGAAAAATATTTGTCTCCACTATTGAGGTCTCAAGGTTCTAAAAGGGTTTGTGTCTTTTAAAGGAATCTATTGTTGGGGCGCCTGGGTAGCTCAGTGGGTTAAAGGAATCTATTGCGACTCTGTCGCTTTTTACACCAGAGCCTTGCACTCGTGTGGGTGTGTTCTCACATAGGTGCAGTTCACTCTTGTATCTATGGCCAGGAGCAATAAGAAAAACATGTGAGGCATCTAGGAATTCACTATATGTATGCTTTAATATAAATCTTTCTTGCCTTTGGAGATGGTAGCTAGGATAGTATGGCAGAATGCTGCTCTACTCTTGGAATTGAAGGTATTCCCAACCCAGCAGAAATATAAGTTTAAGTCCTTTTTGCCAATATTTGAAAAGATACGGGAGTCAAATAGATGGTCTAGATTCCATGTAGAATAATTTTTAAAAATTCATCACTCTTTGGATTGTCAAGAGCCATGTAAATCCACATTGCATCATGTAGGAGCTAAGTAAATGATTTTTTAAATGAATAGACGAACATTAGGGTCTGACAGACCTCACATAGCCAGTTTCTAACTAAAGCTTTTAGGGTACTAGATTTTTTCAGGAGAAGAATCTCACTGTATCAGGTGCATGAGTGGCTCAGTTGGTTAAGCGTCTGCCTTCAGCTCAGGTCATGATCCCAGGGTCCCGAGATCGAACCCCACATCGGGCTCCCTGCTCCGTGGGGAGCCTGCTTCTCCCTCTCCCTCTGCCTGTCACTCCCCCTGTTTATGCGCTCTGTCAAATAAATAAATAACATCTTAAAAAAAAAAAAAAGACTCTCACTGTATCATTGAATACCATTCTAGTGTATTCACCCCTTAATAATTCCATACGTGGGTTTGAAGAAAAATGTCCCTAAGCGGATTTTCCTTCTTATTAAAATTGGTTTAAATGCAATCTGGATAACCTAAGTTCAAGGTGCCTTTTTCTTAACATGCATGTTGGTGGGTTATCTGCTAGGATTTTCTTCTTTGTCCGCATCTCACAATTAAGAACATGACTATAATAACACGTAGCCTGGATGTCATTTGTCTGGAGCGTTCATCTTGCCTAATACTTCTTCCTTGCCTGAAGTCACTCTGCTTCAGGATGAAACTGTCACATTGTTAATGAGGTATTATGGTTTATATTAAGTTAGTGAAAGGGCGCAACAGTTTAAAAAATGAAGCTAACGAAAGAAATGAAGGAGGTATGCAAGACACATCCAAGGAGAAATGGTGGGGATGTGGGCAGCCTTTGTCCTCTCATAGAGCTGGGTGAAATGCAATCAAGCAGGATTTCCGTAAGAGGAATCTGACTCGGAGGAGTGCCTTACCGGAACAGTCTTGGAGGGGCGCCTGGGTGGCTCAGTGGGTTAAGCCTCTGCCTTCGGCTTGGGTCATGATCTCAGGGTCCTGGGATCGAGCCCCCAGTCGGGAAGGGGGGGGGGTCCCTGCTCAGTGGGGAGTCTGCTTCCCCCTCGCCCTCTGCCTGACTATCTGCCTACTTGTGACTTCTCTCTCTCTCTGTCAAATAAAATCTTAAAAAAATGAAATCTTAAAAAAAGAAAAAAGAAAAAAGGACAGTCTTGGAATTTAACTTCCAAGATTGGGAACAGAGTTCCTCCACGGGAAGGTTGACCAGAACAACATAAACATCGGAGTGGATCTCTCGAAACACAGTAACAGCTCTGCTTTGCCCTGGGAGATGCAGATTTTGCTGACCTTGTGTAAATCATTTAACCTCTCTGGTTTGATGTCTGGATCTGTAAAGACTGATAATTCCGTAACCCTTGCCAGAGACCAGACAATCCTAAGTGAGCTGATTAAGGGCCTTCGGTGCCTCAGGTAGGGCTTCGGCATGAGGCTGTCAGTTCAGGAGGTGAGATTACCATTTCTTTGAATGGAATTCATGTGTATGAGACCCCGAATGACACATCAGTGTTGTTCTCAATTTAAAGCAGTTGATGCACACAGTATGCTAGGGTGGTATTTCAGGTGCTGCATTTACTGCAAACAGTAATATGACCCGTGGTGTCTTCATGCATTCCCCGAGCTGGGAAGAAGCTAGGCGGTCTCCAGCTCCTAAAAGCAAGGGCTTGTCTCTGTCTGTGTTTGAGAACAGTAGCATTGAATTCTCTACACAGAGCTGGAGAGTTGTCTCTTTTATTTCCTGTTGACTCAGCTATCTTCTTCCCACATTTTGGGGTTTGTGGTAAATGAAGAATTTGTATTTGGCCACTGGAAACAGCCTTTGGATAAGCTGAGAATCATGTGGATCCTGTGATTTTTCTAAATGACCTGAAATTCTCCTTTTTCATAGATTCATCAACATTCTTAAGAATTATGTATGCATTTGCTGAAAGTGGGACCTTAGTGATAGGAGGAAGCTTAGTTAAATACTATGTATAAGACACAGTTTTAAGATTCCTCATTTCCTTGACATTCCTTCAAAAACAAATCAGCCGTTGTGAATGATGCACAAAGCCTTGTTTTGTTTCTATAACTTTTCTCTCTCTTGACAGGCAATAGGCCTCCACCAAGGGAAGAAATACTTAAACTCATAGCAATAAAATAGATGCTGTCTACACAAAGCTGAGCGGACCCTGCCAAAGGACCCGACATACATCTGACCCAGCTCATCTATTAATTCGAAAGGATTTTACGAACACTTTCTTATTTCTCTTTCTATGTTCTATTTCTCTCCTTATTCTTTATGCAGTTATGAAAAAAAAAACCCTCTTTGAAAGGATATAAATGTTTACCATTTTCATCTTAAACATCCTGAATTGAAAGAATTAACTCATTTTCATCATGTGCCATTTTCTTTTTTTCCTTTTACCGTTTAAACTGTTTTTAAGTGTTCAGTTCAGGGCTTCAGTGACTCAGGACCCAGGAGTTCCTCTGACGGGCACGCAGTGTGGAGCTCCAGGGCACTGGGATCTGTCCAGGCGGATTTCCTATTTTCCTGCTTCACGCTTTTAACCCCTGTTTCCCCCCATGCTTACTGGGGAGGGGATTAACTCCTCTTCCATCAGTCAGGATTCTACATCTCATCGTATGCCAAGGATTTTGAAACAGAGCATTTGGTGTTGGAAGGCGCGGGTCCTCAGGTCCACTAGTGCTCTCTTCTTTCTTCCTTGTCTCCCCCATTCCAGTAAACTCATCTTTTTCCTCCTGTTTTTATACACTAGAGTTTCATGGTGGCTGTTGTTGTTTGATAACTGGGAAAGAGACAGGGCTTGGCCAGAAGGGCTGTGATGGGGATAGTATAGTATTTGTTTCCTGACGTTCTCCATAAAGTTTTTTTTTTTTTCCATGAAAAGAGAGAACCAGAAGCTTACAAAATTGTGAGGCCATAGGCTTAGGAGCCCAGTGATCAAATGGGACCCAGAACCATGGAGAAAGCTATTCTGTCTGCTTTTGCACAGGATCTAGCCTGGCTGTGTGATCCCAAATATGGAAAGTCTCGGGGCTTTGTCGTGAGCATTGCTCTTCTCATCACAGGCAGTGGCAGACGTGGCAATTCAAAATGGTGTCATGTCCAGCAGACATGGACATTTTGGAGCCAAAGGCAGAGAAGGGTGGAATGGGTATCACGAGGAGGCAGCATCTGATAGCCTGACTTGTGCGCACAGTAAGGCACCCCCCGAGTGATTTCCACAAACACCCTACAGACAACTGGAGGAAGGTCTAGAAACCTTACATAGGTGGTGGCTTTGAGCCAATTGACTTTGGGGTTACATCATATTACTCTGAAATTACATATTATTTATCCCTAAATTTCCTCTGCCCAATGGCAAATACAATAACTATTGTCTAAAATATGAAATGTAATATTCTATGAGATAATAATATTTCAATCAAAGGTACTGAGATACTTCCAGGCAGAAGTACCTTGTAAAGATTTGCAAGCCAATGATATAAGACACTATTTTATTTTAAAGTGGCAAAGGTGCAATGAAATTTCATTTCCATGCAGAACCCACTAAAACTAATTCAGTCAACTGAAAAACAGGTTCCAAGGCTCAATTAGGAGTCAGGCTGAAGGGCTAAAACTATAAAGCAGAGTCTCTTCTTTCAATTCAGAAACACCAATTTGAGATCAATATTTGTCAAACATAGCCAAGGGCAGGGCTGAACAAGGGAGGCCCAGGGGAAAACATGGGCATTCAAGCACTATGCCGAGGAGCGGTGCCCACAAGAACACAAGAGCAGCTGCGGGAGAGTGGCCTACACATCCTGGCTCCAGGTTCCCTCTGCTCTTAATCTTCCCAGTGGGGGTCCTTGGGCTATCTGGATATCTTCCCCGAATGTGGAGGGAACAAGGGGGCACCCAATCTACATCAGGGGGCTTCCCACTACTTAAACGTGGCAACTTTTCTTGACTGTGGCCACTTCACACTACCAGGCCCGCTCTACAAGGACCAGTCTCCTTTCTGAGTCCCAGCTGAGAAGGATGACACAAATTCTTTCAACTTGAGGATTCCCAAATCTCCCCTGGGAAATCTCCATTCTTCCTCCCTCAGCCTCCTCCTCTCCCCCCTTGGGTTTCAGTCCACACTCTGTGTCTCAGCTCCCTGGGGTTCCTCTGTCTCTCTCACCAGGTCACACCCCACAGCCCAGAAGGGTTTCTGTTTTGCTTTGTTTTGCTTTGTCTCATTGCCCTCTGGTGTGACAGGAAACCACCATACATCAGAGTCTATCATTCATCCTTCTTACTCTATGGTTATCTCTATCAACTGTTCTCTAGTTCTCTGTTTTGTTTCCTTGGAACCCACAAATCCTCTCTTCTCTCAACAAAGCGTGCTCTTTCAAATTAAAATCTTGGCTTTCACGTCTATTTTCCCTGAAATGAGCTTCAAGAGACTGTTTTAGAGAAGCTCAACACTGACTCCTTTGTTATGGTTGGTTCCTACTGCCTTCCCCCTGCAGCAAGAGATGCCTTGGCCTCCACGGGTGGCAGCAGGAATTACCGGGAAGGAAAAATACATCCAGCAATATTTTTAAATATTGTTCTGTTTTAATAGAACATCAGGCCGTCGCCAAGGCTGGAAACCCTGAATCTGTAGCAGTGTCCGTCTCACAGTTGTACATGTTTCTCTAGCAATACTCAAAAGACTGAGCTTAAGCAGACATTGGGACAGATGTAGGCTCGGTTGCCGAATGGCACATTCTTGGAAAAGACTAGGGACAAACCGTTGAGACTATAGACAAGGCAGTGATTACTGGATAGAGGAAAAAAGCAAAGTCAGAGAGGGACTGGAGGACACCTAATCGTCAAGCGACTACACGTTTCGCTAAACTGAAGATACGTTGATTGTGCTGAGTGGGAGTGAGTCACATACTTGAATCTGTGATTTTAGAGATGACACAGTTTGTGGAAGTTCAACACAGACGGGGTCATGCCCAAGGGTGCAGGAAAACATCCTGCTGCTTCCCAGATTAGGTTACAAATACTAGAAGTCACTTAAAACCTAGTGCATTATTCCTTTTGTATTCCTGTTAGAATTCCTCTGTAAACTCCCTGGGGTGATTGCTGCCACCCGGAAAAGGCTATACCACGGGGTTTCTGGTCCCCAGCCCTCTGACAGCCCTCCCCCACCGACTGGGACACCTTGTCCTCACTGTGGGGAGAGCTTCTTAAAACACAGCCAGGGCAAGAGTAACATGTTGCAACGCCAATGTCAGCCCTTGTGGGTCTTACACACCCCATCTGCACTGCTTACCTTATGGAAGACAGTTGGAAGATACAAGCAATAACTGGTGTTTGTAAAGCATTTTATAAATCATTTTATGATCTATTTTTATCAACCGCCAGGTCACTATCATACCCATTTCACAGGTGAGGAAAATAGAGCCTCGTTGAGGTTGAGTCCACCTTCACAAAGCTAGTTCTTCCTCTTCATCCCTCCCACCAGACCCGGCTACCATCTCCTCCTTTCATGTGGCTCCCCAACCATTCAGCCATACCCCGAAGTTCATGTTGTCCCTGAACTACCTCTTGACCCCTGTCCACACCCGTTTCTGTTTGACTTACGACACTCTCTTATGATACAGTCACTCCCTTGCGTGGGCACTCTACCAGGCCACCACAGAAGGCCCAGCACCTGGCACAGAGCATGATTTCTGAGTCACTGTGCTGTGAAGATGCGGACAACTTTGGAAAGAATAGGGAAGGTCAAGAGCGTCCACGAATAACCAGTGCTTCCCCGGGTCCATTTGCTGACAACCCTCCAGCTGTTAGGGCTGTGCAGTCTGCCTGCTCACAGATTGTGTTGGGAAAAGGGAAGGCCTGAGGGCTTGGATTGACCAGGCCCCCATACCCTACAGGTAGGACTCCGGGGAGGCTGGCATTTAGGAAATGGAAGTTTCATAGGCAGATAATCTCTTCTGGATCTGTGGGTTTGAGGAAGAAAAGGGCAGGAAGGAGAACAGAATTTTTACAGCCTTGTATATAAAGATCTCCTTGTAAAACCACACTTCAAAGGGAGAGAGAATATCACTCCTTTCCAAGGAGCCTCATTAATTACCACAGCATCTCTGCAAGGCAAGCACAGTGGAAGGAATATTTCTCCAATGAGGAAACTGAGTATGAAACGGCCTGATGACCAGCAAACCAAAAAAATAAAACCCCGTGTATTTCCCGACTCCTCAAGTGCTGGTAACCTCCACCAGGCCCTTCAGCCACTCCTTAAAGAAACATGATGGAGATCCCACCTTCTGCCTGGCACCGTGCCAGGCCCCAGAAAACACAGTTCTTGCCCCAAAAGATTTCAAGTCTCACCTGATTACCAGTAAAGTTTGCAAAGAGCCTGAACAGGACAGCAAATCCTAGTGACACAAGGTGCTCAGTGCAAAGACAGGAGTATGGACAAAAAACAAAGGTGGCCCGGAGAGGAGAGGGATTCCTTTGGCCTGGGAAGATTAAAAAGGACTTGAACTGAAATCTTTAGTTCATCACAAGATTTTGAGAGCTGGCATTAGCAAAGTTCTGGATTAATACTTGGAATGAAGGACAAGCCTCCCTCCCCAGGACTCTGTTTGCATCATCTTCCAGAAATAGTTATCCCCATCCCACCCCACCAGCTCGGGGAAATGAACTGCATAGAGTGATCATAATCGCTAATACAAAATCGGCACTCGCCATTTACTACGCAGGTATTGTTACGTGAACAATCACATTCAATTCTCACAACGAAATCTGTAAGTAAAAAATATATCCCCACTTTACCGATGAAAGTGTTTAGAAGGATTACGTAACTTCCCCTAGAGTTCACACAGATTACTGTGTGATTTTGAGAACAGTCCCTCATTGAATTCATGAGGGTGACTAGTTGTTTTGGTCACATGTATGTTGAGTTATACAAACTAGCATTCATTTTTGTGGCACTCTTTTAAACAGTTGCAATTAATCAAAATTAACAGCATTCATTTATTTAAATAAAATTAACCCTGATCTTTCCTGTAAATTTTTTCCTTCCCGCTCAGCAACACTTAAACTTCCCCTCCCTTCAAGCCCTCCGAATATAAATGTAGATAAAATTACTCCTTGCATGTCGTGTTATGGGCCCCATAGTTGAGAGGATGGACGATGGTCCCACAAGTTCAGATCACCTTTCATCCCAGCATTAATGGTGATTTATACTTAAAGAGGCAACATTTCTTTTAAAGCTTCAGCTCAAAATATCCTTGACTGGGTGTGTTAAACCAAAGCACCTAATTAGAGATGACTTAGAGTAATACCTTTCTTTGTCACTTAATATCCTCTAACCACAAAAATCCAGAGGTTTTTACCTGTACCACAGAAACCTCACTTCTAAGGGCAGGATAATCACTCTGTAGGCTTTTAGCCTCCTGAACTCAGACAAAGGGAACTTCAGGATTCATCCCCATTCTTCCCGTCATGAAAAATTCTTGATCACCTTTCTCTTCCAGCAGAATTAACTAGAATCCTCACAACACATAATCACTTAAAGAAAAGTGACTTGCCAGGGAATTAATTATTCAGGATAGCCATCAGCAAGGATGGTACTTAAATGTTCAACTTTTAGCCTCAAACTGTCTGGGTTTGAATCCCATTGCCTCTATTTAGCAAGGATGTGAAATCGGGCTAGTTACTGAAACTTGCTAAATCTAACTTGCCTTGGTAGTAATACACAGATGAAAACTGGTAGAGATGACAAGTTGCCCAGAAGTCTCATGGGCTCAGTTACATTAGGATTTCAAAGAAGCCTGGATATCTGTAAATATAATACTATTGTCAGCGCTGGACTCTTTCCCCCTCTTTTCCCACAGTAGTGGAAGAACAAGGGAGAACACGACTGCCGGCGACACTAGGCTCCCTTTTTCCCCTTGTAATCAGGTGTGGCCATGACTAGGTTATCTTTAATGGAATATGAATGAAAATCAAGTGGGTCCCTTCCAGGTCAGGATGCTGGGATACTAAGGGAGCATGCCTCCTCCCTGCATTCCTTCCCCCTCCTCCTGCTACAAATGGTAACAACTACAACAATTGTGAGGCATTGTCCCACTGTCCTGGGTCCCAAGAGGACTCCAGGGAACAGAAGCATGTGTTTGCAGGATTTGAGAGGGAGACTCCTAACCTGTTTGCGTCATTGTGTTTTGGGGTATTTGTATAATAATAGCAACTAAATCATAAAACAGTCCTAAGGATTGGTAAAGATAATGCATGTGCCTTTAGCACGTAACAGTACTGAGTGTTAGCAGTTACTGCGAGAGGATAGCACCCTGGTTAAAAATGGGAGTTTTTCACCCGGGGTGTGTGTTCAAGTTCTGGCTGTATTTCCTAAAACCTCTTGAAACCGAGGGAAGTTTTATAGTGGGGAGAGAAAGAAATGTAAGGTCTCCTTCCTATTTAGGATCTGTCTGAGAAAACCCGAGGGCAGAGGGAGGAATTCTCTGCATCATCCTTGATCGTGATGCTAGCTCCTTTTTTGAAGGGAAAGCAAACGCTTGCTGACTGCTAAGTCCAGTGACTCAGGGCCCTCATTTGACCCAGAAAACCTCCAGCCAGATTATAGAAGGCACAAGGTCAAATAGATAAGAATCTAAAAGCCAAACAGAAGTCTCTAATTAATGCCAGCAGTCTGCCCTTTCCAGCTTCAGTTTGGTCACTAGCTGACAGTCAAATTAACTATAGTTCATTTCCTAGTACAGTCAGCTTACAAGTAGGCATAATAATGAAGGGAAGTAATGGCACTTATGATTTAAAATAGCAAGTCCTGCGAAAATCAGTTTATTTGGCTTTGGCATTGTGTACATGTAGATATTACATTTTATCATTCACGCAGGGATTGGCCCCCTCCCAAAAGAATTGGGAACAAATGGTCCATATCTCTTTCTTCTTGTTAATTTTCTAGTCCCATGAAACTTTACACAGAATGAAAATAAAATCATTTCCTTCCCTGCTAGTGTAATTATACAAAATCATTTCTGGACTGGTGTTTTATTTACAGTTCAACCATCTTTTGACTCTTAACTAACCCACCAGGTTTCTGGACCATGTTATCCCCTACAGCACAGTAATAAGCTCTGCCATGAATGTAGCTAAAAATAGTGTCCAAGATGCTGTGTTGTCCGTCCGCTCCTGTCTACCCCATTGGCCTCTGTATCTGTGCCCCATTGCAGATGGAGCGTTCGTCTAGAGACCTGAAATTCTTTAATGAACCCTTTTCGGTTTGGTGGCTCTGTGTTTAAGAGCTTTGCTTTAGTGGGGCTTCTCAGGAAGAAGAGTATTTAAGGACTTCGGGAGACTATTTGTTTCCTAACCTTTTGACCCATGTTGAGTGTCTGGTTTTCTCCAGGCACATTCTATTATCAACAATGGCTATACCAGGACCAGGGTATGGAGGGGTTAATTAGGCCAGGGAAGAAAAAAAATAACTTGCACTCCATAGCTACTGATAAGAGAGCAGCAATATCACCTCCTAAATCAGTTCCTGGAGACTCAAAGAAAGTTGGGCTAGTAAACACTATTTAGTGTATTCTCTTCCTTTAAATGCCTCTGCAAACCCTCACATCCTGATAGTGTTAAAAGCAATTTGGTGATATCGATTGAAGATGAAGATGAACACCTCCAAGGACCTAGTAATTCTCCTCTTAAATATACACCATAGACGAGCACTCACATATACGCGCCAAGAACATGTACAGATGTATGTTCGTTGTGGATTCCTTTAAGAGGGGAAAATCTGAAGTGACTTAAATGTCTACCGGCAAGAATGAAGAAATAAATAAATCTCATGCAACGGGAGTCTATACTGCAGTAAAAAAAAAAACAAAACAAAAAAAACTGTCCATTCTTATTTATAGAAATAGATAAGCATGAATAAATATAAAAACATAATTTTTAATGAAAAAAGTCACTGGTCGATTTATGTGTCCAATGTGCTATTTCTATAAAAACCAAAATGTACGAAACAAGAGGCAGTATTATTTAGGAATATATATAGCTATTATTACAGCTTATATAAATTTTAAAATGTGTCTGGAAATAATTAAAGCTCAAATGCAGGATAGAGCTTATGGTGAAGCAGAGATGGGAAAGTAGGAAGAATGGGCTCAAGGAGGGTACTGGGTAACAACCAAATCCTCAACGTCTCATTTTTTACAAAAAGATCTGAGTAACTACGACAAAATATTTGAATGTGTCATGCTCTGTGGGGCATCCGTGCAGGTTCATTGTATTATTTTCTAGATTTTGCTTATGCCTGAAATATAGGACTTTCTCAAGTGGTCTCTTGATGGATGGATATGACCGGATGTCATTGCGTCATCAGTGTTTACAACAGGGACCGTTGGTCATTGCTTTTCCAGAGAGCAACAGCTAAGGATAAGCCAGCATGAGGCGGAGATAAGGTAAACCATCCTTTACCGCCATGGGCCTGTGAGCAGCAGCTGGCAACCTTATAGATAAGGTATTTATTATGGGCTAGCTTGAGTGCTTAACATGTACCATCTCCTGTACTCCTTGCAACAACTCCAGGGAGAAGATACCATGGTTATTTTAGAGATGAGCAAACCGAACTGTAGAGAGTACGAAGTCCCATGGTGAATGGAGAAGCCAAGAGCGAAAGCAAGCCCTCTTGGACTCTTACCCACCACTGTATACTACCTCCTCATGATTGGTATCCATTGTCATTACAGATAACTATTCTCCAGGATTTTCAGGTTCAAAGTCCCTTGAAGTTCCCAGGAAAGGAGGTGTGTACCAAGAGACCTCTGACACTAGCCGGGGCTCTGCGTGGAACCATCCCTCCTTGCACACTTGCCTCGCCCAGCTCCCACTGCAGGCTCGGGACAATGTCCTGGTGAACTTGAAGGCTGTCCTGTCAACAAGACCTTGACTCGGGAGGTAGGTTGGTGGGGGCTTCTCCTCAGGACAGCCCTGGAAGCAGCAACATTCATTCACTGTGTAGATGTATTCAGCCGCAGGCCTGAAACAGAGACGTTGTAAATCCCATCAAAATCTCCCCCATTATGTGACACACTTTGTTAGAACAGAATAAGGGGTTCGGCTCTGTTGGACCAAATCAAGTTGGTCTATGTGGAGTATCACATTTTAGATTCAAATCCCTGTTAAACCCTCTGCTTAGGCTCGTGGTTAACAATATTTTTATATCTGTCTGCAGAGATGACAGGCAGCCCAGCTCTCGAGCGGGCCCAGCGGCCTCTGCGTGGCTGCTTTTAGAGGCAGGCTCCATAGATGAAAGGCAGAAATCCCACCACCCCAGTGTCTCCTGATTAGCCTGGAGAAAAGCTGAATGACAAACATGTTTCCAATCTGCCTGGCCCATGCAGGGAAATGGGGCAATCTGGACTGAAAAGGGATTTAGACTTTTGTTGTGTGCAAGGGAGGGGGGATGGAGAAAAAAGCTGATTTAAATCCATCCACAATGCTTTCCCACTTGGTGATCTCTCAGATAAGAAACAGGCTAGCCGTGGTTCAGACCCCTACCACGCCTGAGCATCTTCCCTCTGGCCGCCTAGCCACTAGGTAATCTTGGCCCTCTCTGACCAAGTCAAACACGACAGAGATTATTACAACGGGTCTGTTCAGAGCACTTGCTCTTTTGGCCACAATCTTGTGATACATTTCTTGATTAGTAAAATTGCCCTACAGAAAAATTCTCTGTAGAAACCGTAGGTTAAAATAAGCATCAGTAACAGTGTCCATATATCCCCTAGTTAGCTCCTCAGTTACTTACACTAATCAGATTTCCCTACACTGGTTTCTTAGTCATATAAAATGTTACATAAAATGATGGCAAAGCGCAGGTGGCGAATGCTAAGTGTTAAATACGTGATTTATTTATTGGACGCGTGGAACAAGACAGAATATTTTCATTTCCCTCTTCCCAATGGAGAGAAGAGCCCCACAGATATTGAAATTATACATAGTTGATACAGAGCTTCTTTTAACTGTGTAAGTCAGTACATCATTCATCACTTTTTATTACATAACTGAACGTTCAGGTGGGCAAGGGCTTGGGTGCCAAATATTTTTGAAAAATGCACCAGCCACGCGGATGGAAGTATTGTCCTCTGGGAGCGTATATTCTGGCTTTCAACTAATCTTCCGTTTCCTTTTACACGGCATTTACTTGGGTAACATTAGCATTGTGCCGATGGAAGAAAAGGCAGGCTTCGGGGAAATCTCTCCCTTAAAGAGTCCCTTCGCAGGGGCGCGGGTGTGAGCAGAGCGCCTACAAAGATGGCTGCCCGGGGAAGTCCCGGCGTCCTGCTCTGTTGGCATGAGTACAGTGCTTCAACACGATTATCAAGACAGTCCTCAGTGACCTCTTATTGCCGCTGTATTTGGGAAAGTGCATTCAGATGCAGATTGACCTAAATCCTATCAACCCGTTCAACCATGTGTGTGAGAGTGCGTGTATGTGTGTGTGCCCATGCACGTTTGTGAACACACACCACACATGTATTTGCACTTATCTAAATTCCCCCTAGAGCATTTCCACCCCCAATCTAAAATTTCCAAATGAGGAGAAATGCTTATTTTCCCAGGCAACTTCTTCAATTGCTCTTGCGCTCTTCTTATAAATATTTCATAGCAAATATTTAACATGATTCTTTCCCCAATCGGATCAGCTTTGAAATGCTCCTCAAAGTGAATTCTCCCCTAACAATAGCTTGATGCAAAAGCTTTTTTTTCTTCTCTTAAGCACAGGGTCTGCTGCCATAGCAGCACGAATAGTTCTTATTTAATGGGAAAGAAAAGATACTTTACATTGATTCGGGAGTCCACAAAGGTGGGGGGGGGGGCGGCAGGCTCAGCACATGCGTACCTTGCGCTTCCAATGTGGAGGCGCAGCCTACCTTGACCTCCCCTCCCCCAGCGCGCCGGTGATTATTACCCAGCCTGCATTAGAACTGTAATGGGAAGTGACAAGTTTATGTAAATGATCCGCATACGGATTTTGCTCTTGTAAAACAGAGCAGTTACTTTGGGCTTTCTAATTATTTCATGCCTTGTGGTTCTCTGATGGGGCAGAGATGACTCTACTTGAAAAGTACCTTGTGATTGACAGACTTCTGTCCCCCTGGAGCTCATTAGGGCTCTGGCTTTGGAAGATGGGAAATAACCCTACCAGGCACCAAAAAAGAAAAGAAGAATTCACCCAGCCCCAGTGATTCTGTACATTCATTTGTTCAGATTGATGTTTTGCTGGGGAAACAGTGTTATCAGAAAAGTGCACTATTGCCTTTCTGATCCAAACAGACCCTCTGCTTTGGTGCTTTTGATTTTGAAAGCCTGCGTTTAGAGTCACACAGGCTCTCTGATGTACAACTTGAAGGGTATGAAATGCGGGTAGGATTTTTCCCAAAGAGGTGGGGAAGAGAGTCAGGTGAGAGGACCAGTCTGCCATATGGAGCAGCTACAGATTCTAAGCAGATGCTGACCACTGGTGTCACTCTGCACACTCAGCATGACCTGTTCCAAAGTCAAATCGGCAGAGAAATCAACGAAGGCAGCAAATAAAATGTAATAATTAATTAGGAAACTCTGCCTGTCCGCCCAGTTTAAATACACCCTGGTGAGAAGTGCTGGGATGGGGGCAAAATGTGGGGAGAAAAAATCATAGGGCTGGCAAGACTTTAAGGTTCCTTTTAGTCTTCCCATTTTATGAATGAGAAAATTCAGAGACAGTACAGCCACCCAGCTAGGCAGCAGTATAGCCAAAACTAGACTGTAGCCTTCTACCTAAAACCCATTTGTCTGGGGCAGAACCAGGAAGGGGCTGGGATGGGAGGGGCTGGGATGGGAGGTGCTGGGATGGGGGGGTCTGGGGGGAAGACCAGGCGATAGGAGTCTGCCAATGAATGAGGTTCCAAGATAAGGAAGCCAAAATCTGTTAGTCTAAATATAGGAGGGTCAGATTTTGTATCCAGTACACTTAAATGTGTAAAAACAGGACCATTCTTCGTTTCCATAACTAATCTTGCTTTTGGGCTACACGTGACTGGGTAGGAAGGGAAACAAATACATCTTTTAACTAAAGTAAGTTCAGTGTCTCTCAGTTTAAAAGTTTCATTCGGCTTGTGCATTGTCTTCTGGATAAATATTCAGTCAAACTCCGCATCCACACTTCCTATCAGGGTCATTGGTCTTCTTTTCAAAAGTTCCCCACCCCCAAGCCCACCTCCCCCAAGAAGGCATCAGAGTGTGTTGTGTCTTTCTAGCGACCAGAGGAACTGACTGGCTTAAGTGCAGGTGTACAGGCTTGTCTCTGGTTCTGTGATGCCTCCTCAGCTATGTCCACTGTTAGGTCGATGGGCATGCTGGTAAGCAGCTGCCTTCCTTTCCCCTCATCGCCACGCAATACAACTAAGTTTCTTTTGAACCCAGGGAGTCGTCTTGGAATCTAAGCAGAAGGAAGAAGGATATGCCTTCGAAAGGAGATTGTATTAATCTATAAGCTACTCCAATACTTTTTTGTATTTGGCAAAATTTAGTATCACTGCCCTTCTAACGCCCTTCTCCATCTCTGTCATTATCCATGAAGTGTTCGTGAGGAAATCTGAGTCAGTTCTGAAAAACAAAGTAGCTACCATTAATTACACACCTGAGCCACACAGTATAAATTTTGGCTCTGTGCCCTTTAAGCAACATAGAGCCAGCAATGAAGGCCCAAACCATGAACTGGAGATGAAGCAGTAAGTCAGGGGCTAAAGGAGCAAGTAAACCAGACCAGATATAAGTAGATGGAGGTGTGGAAAGGAAAAGAAGGCTAGCCTCCAACAGAGGCAGGCGACAAAACTTCTAAGATGAAGAGGGTAGAAAGGGAAAAAAGCTGAGCAACTCATTTTAGGAGGCTTATTTAAAAACAAAAACAAAAAAACACTGATTCTAAAACCAGTATGGACAGCATAACAAAAAAAGAAGTACAGACCTGTTTAACCAATGAATGCAGGTGGGACAATCCTATATAAATTACTTTCTATGTGAATCTGATAATGTACTGAAAAACAAATGCACATGAGGTTTATCTTAGGAATGCAACAATGGTATAATATCAGAAAACCTATCTTAAAAGAGAAAACAAAAGAAAAATGAAGAAGAGAAAAAAAATCTCTGAATGCAAAAGTATTTCATAAGCTTTATTTTTTTTTTATTTTTTTAAAGATTTATTTATTTATTTATTTGACAGACAGAGATCGCAAGTAGGCAGAGAGGCAGGCAGAGGTGGGGCGGGGAAGCAGGCTCCCCGCTGAGCAGAGAGCCCAGTGCGGGGCTGGATCCAGGACCTTGGGATCATGACCCGAGTCGAAGACAGAGGCTTTAACCCACTGAATTACCCCAAAAGTATTTCATAACTTTATGAAAAGTATTTCATAAACTTTAATATTTACTTGTGATAAGTAATATTCTTGGAAGCCAGCACTAGAAGGCAACTGCTCTAACCTGACGTCAACTTTCACTAGAAGACCAAGGGCAACATGGTTGCTGATGGAGAATTCCTAAAAATGCTCGGCTCCTTTAAGGTCTAGAACAAAACAAAGTTCTCATGATCCCTGCTCTACTTAACCTTTTATTAGATGTCCTCACCAATAACAATTTCCAAGTAGAAAGAAGATAAGAAACAAAGCAGATGGTAAGATGTGGTGGTTTTAAAAAATGTCCATAAATCCTCAAAAAGTGGGCCCAATTTCTCTGCTCTTGAGTTCGAGCTGGATTTAGTGAGTTGCTTCTAATAAATGGAATAAGGTGAAGTCATGCTGATGAATTTCTGACACTAAGTCAGATTCCTAGAGTCCCGACCTCAAAGATTATCTAATATTTATAAAGACAACTCAGGGAAGAATTCAAAAGGTGATTTTATTGAAATACTAGAGAAATGGGCGCCATATTACCTGTGATTGGAGCCTTATCTTTGTATAGTAAAATCTGCATTTCTATGTCAACATCCAGATTGTTTTATATGTTAATATGGTGGCAAGAATCCCTAATAAAAATACTCTGGGGGGGAAAAAGTGCTAATAAATGTCTGTTTATTTTAAGCTGCTGAATTTGGGATAATTTGTTGGTTCCAATTGATAACCAATATACAAACACTGGATTAACAGATACTAAATCGTCATTTGTTGCTGACAACATGAGCATTTGCATAGAAAATCCAACAGCATTTACAAAACTATTAAAACTAGTGAGAATTCAGCAAGTTTTCCTTAAGTCAAGATCAACTTACAAAAGTCAGTAGTGTTTTCTATCCTGCAAAAACCAACTAGAAAATCAAAATCATTCACAATAATAGTCAAACTGTAATGTACCTGGGAATCGATGTTACAGTGAATTCACAAGATGTTTTATGGAAAAAAATATTAAAATTATATTAAAGTATAGACGACTGACCAAATAGAGACATACCACATTTGTAGTTGTCAACTTAATAATAAAGAAATTTCAATTCTTTCTCAATTAATGTATAATTTCAATGCAAAGACAATAAAAATGCCAGCTAGCTTTCCCACCGACCTACATGGCTTACGATTGTCTATCACGGTGTCCTCTAAACACTGAATACTTTAAGTACCATGCTCTGACTTTATCACTAGAATTCCTCCGATTGCTTTCAGCAGAGTCTATATCAACAGCCTATCTCGCCCCAGTGGCCATGTCTCTTTTCCAAGTCTCGGCCCTATGTGTTCTGGCTCACCTTATTATTTACTGGGCGCCAAGTTTCTGTTGTGAGTTGGGCTGTGACCAGAGAGGCCAAAAGAGGAAGGAGCAGGGGAAGGAGGGCCCAGTAATAATAGCAACATTTGGATACTGTGCAAATAGGACCTCTTTGAAGGCAGTTTCATTATGAAGCCAAGAGACCATAAGATGGAAGCCTGATTACCAATGAACAAACCCATGGGGCACAGTTACCAGTGTTAATGGAAACTACTAAGAGTGAAGACTTTTGTGCAAAGTTCAGCAAACATGTTAGGAGAAAGGATGCCAGGACTCTGGTTATTCTAGTTACAGAACAACACAAACAACATTTTTTCTCTTTAAAAATTTTTATTATTTAAACTCAAGTTAGTTAATATAGGGTATTATTAGTTTCAGAGGTAGAATTGAGTGATACATCAGTTGCATAGAATACCCAATGCTCATTACATCAAGTGCCCTCGTTAATGCCCATCACCCAGTTACCCCATCCCCCTACCCACCTTCCCTTCATTAGCCCTCAGTTTATTTCCTATACTTAAGAGTCTCTTATGGTTTGTCTCCCTCCCTGTTTTTAATCTTATTTTATTTTTCCTTCCCTTCCCCTATGTCCATCTGTTTTGTTTCTTAAATTCCATATATAGTGGAATCATACGGTATTTGTCTTTCTCTGACTGACTTATTTTGCTTAGCTTAATGCCGTCTAGTTCCATCCACGTCATTGCAAATAGCAGGACTTCATTCTTTTTGATGGCTGCATAATATGGTGGTATATATACTATATACCACTTCTTATTTATCCATTCATCTGTGCATGGACATCTAGGATTTTTCCATACTTTGGCTATTGTGGACATTGCTGCTATAAACATCGGGGTGCAGGTGCCCTTTTGAATCACTATTTCTGTATCATAGTAGTACAATACTGGGCTATAGGGTAGTGCTATTTTTAACTTTCTTTGGAAACTCCATATTGACAAACAACACTTTTGTTGGCTTCATGAATGGAAGAGTAGGTTAAAAACTTATAAACCAATTTAGATTTGGTGTAGCAGAGGGCAAAAACAGATATGACATCTGTCATCAAAAAGAATATAGGATCATCAAACCCCAGAGTTCTTTTCCTTCATTAACCTTCCATTCTTGATGGGAAATGCAGTCAAAAAAGGACATCCTGTAGCTATGGTTTAAGAAATTGTCTGAATGCACTGAATAGTGAAGTGATTCCATTATAAAGGATTAGACTCTATGCAAAGGCAAATCTTGGCCCCTTTACCCAGAATTTGCACTCTCTCTAACATATACATACCCCCACTTCTCCTGAATTACTCCTACTCATGCTTCAAAACTCAACTCTGATGTCAACATCTGTGGAATGCTTTCCTTTATACTCTTCCTTCCACCTCAGTTTCCACAAACTGCCCCTTCTTAAACCACCGTGCACTGCCCCTTTCATAGACTTTGTCACCCAAATTGAGTTTATTTATTTACCCACTAGACTTTGAGCTCTTTAAGAGCAGAGACTGTGCCTTTAATTTCTATCTTCCAAAGACCCCATCCAGCACCTTGAAGATACTCTCAATAACATTCACTCAATGAATGAATGAGTGGATAAGTGTCATTGCTCTCTATAAAAAGAGAATTAGATGTAATCTCTACAGAGATAGAGGAAGTACGTATGCATAAAAGAACAACATCACTGAGCCAGGTGTGAAGGACAAGTAAAAAGGAGAAATAAAGAAAGTTCCCAAAGGTATGGAGGGAAGACTGGAAGAGAAGAAAGAGGTGGCAAGTAGGAGTTTAAACATAAACAGAGAAAAATAAAGAAGATACAGTTCAGGCTGTGATAGGAGGAAGGCAAAGAAAAATATTTCCAAAAGCTAAAGCTAAACAAGAGAGTGCAGTAAGAAGACAGGAGGAGGAAAGAACCTTTTGAGAAGTGAAGATAGGGAAGGCGGGTTTCAGGAAACTTATCAGAGGTTCCTATGGAGGGAAAGTGAAGGATAAAGAAATTAGAGAAAGTGAGGAATGGAAAGGATAAAGAAAAAGTAGACAATGAAACCCAAGGAGCTATATAAAGAGCAGAAATGCCACGTGGAAGAATAGAATAATAATTAACATTTGTTGAGCATTTCCTTGGCCACTGTGCTAATTTCATTTACTCTTTATGACAGTAGGCACTGTTTTACAGATGAGGAAACAATGACCCAGAAAAATAAAGTATCATGTTTAAATTAACAGCTAGTAAGAGGTAGAGATGGGACTCAAATCCAGAACTTTCACCTCTGAAACTCAGAACCTGAGACAAAAAGAAAGGAGACAAACCAATGGGGGAATGGCAGGAAGAAAATACTTCTGGAGGAAGCTCAAGTGTACCAAACACAGTTATCAAATACAGGTAACACACAACTCCAGGCGGGATTGCACAATACAAATAGCAAGAGAAGTTTGGAATTAGGCCTTCTGGGCTCTGGGGGAGTAACTTAAGGAAAAAACAAAACAAAATCCCAAAAGGAATGTTTTCTTTTATGCCTTAGAGTCTGAGAATATCTCTGTAGGAAGAGACACAAACTTGTTGAGACTTACAGAAGACAGATTCCTGAGTCTCTACACAGGGCCCTGGTTTCATAACAAAGTGGACAGCTCTCTACATGATAAAGTGGGGGAAGAACTTAAGTTTGAGGGGGGATAAATGCACAGAAGAGGAAGAAGACATGAGTAAGCAAGGATGTGGCTCTATGGAGAAAGGGCTGGAGCAAAGAAGACCCCCGACCCCCAGCCAAGAATGCCTGAGAGAGAAATGAAATGGGACACCTGAAGTGGCTCATTAAGTTCATGAAGCATCTCCAAGGGGCTGAGTTTGGATTGGGGTTAGGGATCCTCACACAATCTTCAGCAAAGGCAATGAAAAATAAACCATTCGGAATATGGATGGATTTCTTATGCAAAATGTTGAGGGGCGTCAGGTCACAATATGGTGTTATATGAAGTCAAGAAAACCTGTTTGACAAGAGGAGAGCTCAATCTGAATCGCATGTATAATACTTTTAAAACAAACTATAAGGCATATATCAAAAGCCTGGAAAACTAGAAGAGCTACCTATGTGCCAGCAAACTGTACTACTTGGAATTCATCTTAAGGAAATACTAGAGGATGCGCATGAAGATTTTGCCATTATTTCTTTGGAGAAAGAATGTGAAGAAAATGAGCTGCCCAGTGACAAGTGACTGATTAAATAAATGATAGATTACGCATACATACAACTGAATACTATCGACCCAGCAGAAAATTCTACTATGGAGTCATTCATTTGACAAATATTTATGAGTGCCTTCAGTGTAGCCAGTGCTGTGGTAAGCCCTGATGATTCAGTGGAGAACGAGTCAATGTCTCTGCCCTCCTGGAAGTTATATTCTAGTGGAGGAAAGAGAAAGACAACATGGAAGTAAACAAATAAATAAGCAATACACTTCAGTTGGCGGTAAGTGCCAAGCAGCGTAAGAAAAGGAAGATAGAGGGAGGGGGGTAGGGAGACGGTGATGGGGTTATGGACATTGGGGAGGGTATGTGCTATGGTGAGTGCTGTGAAGTGTGTAAACCTGGTGATTCACAGACCTGTACCCCTGGGGCTAATAATACATTATATATTTATAAAAAAATAAAAATATATATTAAAAAAAAAGAAAAGTAAGATAGAAATTGACTCAAGTGTGGAAGTTTATAAGGGTGTTCAATGAAAGCCTCATCGAGCTTCAAATTGGCTATACAACGGGGTGATGTGTCCTCTGGCCAGAAGTGTTCCTCTCTTGGGAACCAGGATTGCTATACCTGGACAGCTCAGGGCTGAGAGGACAGGAAGCACAGAATCCCCAGGGTGTAACAGCGAGTGTTGGGAAGCAGCATCACTTCTACTTCCACCCATTTGTTCCTAGATTCATGTGTTTGACTTACTGAGACACTCATCATCTAAGTTTGTTGATTTATGGTGAACATGGTATCCTCAAAGATGGTCTCCAGCCTCAAAAACACCTCTGAGCAGACACGTCAGCTGTGATTTGAACTTGTTCCATCATTCTACCAGGCTAGCACTTCTGGCTAGGGCAGTATGTAATATGACTGTAAAAGTGGGTTCCGAGGTTTAATGTGATGTTATTTGGGATCCTGTAGAGAGGGATCACACTGTACGCTTCCAGAATACGGAAGTGACTGAGGTCCTGAAGGCAAAACCATACTCCAAATACGTGTCTCTTCCAGGCAAGTTTCCCTTTTTAGAGGCAAGGGGCCAACTTGCCAAAGTGGCTGGTGCTATAGCCAGAATTCAGAGTTGGTCTCTGTTACAGACAGCTTGGACATTTGGTGCCAGAGGCCATACTGTGTTTAGTTGGTGAAATTGTGTAGGAATCCCTAAATCTACCCCAGGTCCACAGCGAAACACTTCATAAATTTCAGTTCATTTCAGTTCAGTTCAATAGACATTTCATTTGTCACATCTCTCTAAGGCTGATCTTTTGGCTGGGGAACATTTTCTCCTCCAGCCTTCTCTCAAAGCCTTATTCTTGCTTGTTCACTCCTCCTTTCCATTCCTAGCCCCCATCCCTGCCTCCATGGCTGTCTGTTAATGCATTCATTGCACCAGCATCAGGTGATGACAGACACTGGCTGGTATCAATTGGGTGGGTCATTCTGCCTGCTTAGTTGTTAGTTCCTCTTCCATGGTGGGTGTTTTCTGGTGGGCATTCATACGTGCAATCTGAAGGTCTTCAGGCTCATTCCCATGTCAATCCACATGCCTTGGCTCTTTGTCTCCTATCTTCCAATCTTTCTTCTTCTAGGATCTGGATGGAGGGAGGTGAACACTGGTGGATGACACGGGGCCTCAGCTAGCCTTATGCAGCTTACTTGTGTTCTCCAGCCTCACTCATGTTTGATCCTGAATGTGCCACTTGCATTAGATGCTAGTTTCTGCTGGGCCCATGTGACCTATCACTTACTGGTCTGAAAGGACCCAGCTTAGGATGAACTGTTCTGGGGGCCTGATTTCTTGGTATCCCATGGTCAAACACCCTATCTCTACCAGGCACAATACTGAGAGCTGTTTTTCAAACGGTGTATTATTCTCTACTGCAGATGACATGCTCCTGCTCTAGAAATCCAGAGGCCTGTGTGATGATTCTTCCACTAGGGCCTGTCATGAACTTCCCACCATGATACCTCTAAAACCATAGGACCTCCTGGATTGGAAGACCTAAGTGGCAGGTCACTTGCACCTCTGCCTAGACCTGCAACAGAACTCATCTTGATTTCTACTCAGAGAGAGGAGCCTTTTGTATCATCTGATACGTGCATCAGAGCTGTGTTTGCAGGTGTGTCATATGCTATCTTCAGAACCCAGAAAAATCTGTGAAGTGTTCTGTGATGGGAGGTGCAAGATGCAGTCATTTGTTCTTTTTTTGGAGAGGCTTAGGAGATTTCCAACCATGCTCAGACCACTAGATCCTCCAACACTTCACTAAGGTAGACACCTCTGAATCTTTGTAAGGTTTATTCTCACCTTGGGGTGCATATGTCTCACCAAAAGACCAGCTCCTTCTTGCTCATTGATCTGATCAGCATGATGTCATCACCCTAGTGGAACAGTGTGGCATTTGGCAGAAAGTCCAGGCATTCAAGACTCCTCAGACTATGATAGAGCAGAGGGGAGTTACTATAGTCCTAGGTCAAGATTGTAAATGTAATCTGTTGACCCTTCCAGATGGATGTGAATGTTTTTATCTTCCTTCCTTATGGAGATGGAAGAGAACATACATGCCAGATCAATGGCCACACGTGGTATACTTGAGGCCTTGTTAATCTGCTGGAGCAAAGATACCACACCTGCCACACAACTGTAATTGTGGCTTCTACACAGTTGAGTTTACAATAGGCTCCTGTCATCCTCTAGCATCCACCTGGTTTACTCAAGGGTCGGACTGATGAATTAAATAAATATATGATGGGGCTTACCACCTTGGCATGCTTTAGACCATAACGGTGGCTGGGATGTGATTTTGTTTTCGATTTTTTGTTTTGGTTGGGAGTGGTTCAGAGCTTCCACTTGGTCTTCCCACTCTGATTGGTCTTATTTCAAAAATGAGGGAACCAATATGGGGATTGTGGCAAATACCAAGTATATCTCTTCCCATGGTACATTTGGGGACAGAGAAATGACCATTGGGTGGGTCTGTGGACCCAGTGGACCCATGATCAGCCAGAGCTGGCTCAGAATTATATTTATTACTTGGCTTCCATATGCCATCATGATGATGCTCCAGATCTCTGGGTTAACTTTGATCTTGTGATTGGGTACTTCCCTTGCCCTAGTATCTGGTCATCAAAGTAAATGGCCATACATCTCTTTGTAGGAGATCCAGGTAACCATTACCATGTATACTTGTCATAGTGCTATGGAATCCTTCATCCTGGGAATGGCACCTCCCTTAGTCAGATTTCTGAGGGCTAGAAAAATAGGCAAGAGATTGTGACCATTTATTAAGGTGACTGCCCTCAGCTGCCTTATCATCCACCCTTGATTTCTTTTGACTGAACAGCTTAAGTAGCACCCTTCTTGGCTGCCCATCTATTCTGTCCCTAGGGATATTATGTTCTATTAGCCAACTATATAACTTTCTGTGCATCAGACCCCACTGAATGCCCTCTGGCCTTGCCACTCAATACTGGGCCTCTGATGGTTAAGCACTGCCACTTAGCCTCATCCCAGTTTGGTAAGCACCTTCTACTAAGAGCCTCACCTAGATGGGAGAGCCACCACTGAATTTTTTAGTGGTGATGGTGCCCTCTCACCAACACGTTGCTTATTGTTTTGGTAAGTGGTAAATCCTCCAGATTCTTCCATGGAATACAGTCATCTTACATGGTAGATATGTTGTAGCATGCCCACTTCTCTGATCCTTTTAATCTCTCCTTCTACCATGTGCCATGGCAGTTGTGCCATTTCTGTCTCAGTGTGGGCCTTTTCTTTCTCATCAGTCTAGGAGCCCAACTCACAGCACATTTGCACCATCACTCAGTGTCCTTGCTAGAGTGGTAAATCCTGTATCCTGGAAAAATGCTCTCAAATCAGTACTTACCCAGGTTTAGATTTCATGACCCCACCCGATCCCCCACCCCATCCAGCATGCTCAGAAACCAGTCTCCTATATACTCTCCCAGCTTCTGAGGTAGCTGTTAGAAAGGTTCTACAGCTCCTTTGGGGTATAGTCCCTTTCCTCCTTTATCAGACTCAGAATATCCCTAGCCAGGTTATATAGTAACTTCACCCTTATGGTCCTGATGACCAGGAAGTGGGGACAGATCTCAAAGAAGGAACAGAGCTCTTATGTAGTAGAGAAAGGCTTCTACAGCACCTTTAACAAGGAGGCGGTGCTCACCTTAGAGAGTGAAGAGTAGTCTCCTTTTGTTATTTCAGAGTTCAGAGGAATCTGAGATCCAAGATTCTTGGAGATCATCAATCCAAGCATCCTCATTCCAGGTATCAGGGGCCCATTCTTCCCTAGCTTACTTGCCTCAGTTGAGAATTAAACATTCTTTAGCACTCTGTGAATTTTATGATTAAATCCTGGTCTTGGTCGTTAGCTTTCTGTAGCCTTTGGCTATTGAAGACTGGAGTACTTTATAAGCTACCAATGAAGCCCTTTGGCTATCACTCTTTAACTGTCAAATAATCCTTCTCAACCTTTAATTTTTATCCAAAGTATCAGTTAAACTTACCCATAGCCACCCAATTTCACTGGCCTTCTGTTATTTCTCCCACATTTACTATGAACACCTGATAATCTCACTAGCTGGTGCCTTTTCTTTCACATCCTAGTTCACAGTCAGTGAAAGCTTTAACAATGCTCTGCTTCCTTGGGCCACGGGTAATCTATGTTCCACCTACAGCCACTGATGTGGAGGGGGAGTGATCTAGCTCCAAATTTCTTAGTGTCTGCTTTCTCAGACCACCTTCAATAACAACAGTTATAGGTTGGGTTCCCTGAAGGAAAACTCTGAGACAGAGACAGCATGGGGGGAGAGAGGGGGTTGGCTAAGAAAGTACTCTTGGGATCATGTCTCTGGAAGAGAAGTAAAGGCTTGGGCAGGACTGGAGAGAGAATTGGGACTGTTGTGTGGTCCCAAGTGAGGGTTTCAACTTACCCCTCAGGAAATTCTGAAAGTGGAATAGCCCTTTGAAATTGTCTACAGTGAAGGACCTGGCTGTGTTGTGCAATAGATAATGCACTGGACTTTTAGACCGAATTGTCTACAATCAGGGTAAGGGAGCCTGGCCTTTATCTCCTTGAATCTTCTAGTTGCTGGAAGCCAGCAGCCTATGAAAGAGGTGTGCCCTTGGACAAGGTGAATACCGTCATCCTATAGTTCTAAGTAGAGCTGAGGGCTGAGGGTATCTGGCCAGTAGCCAACAGCAGGGTATATAGGTCTTCCAGTCCTGAAGGGGAACCTATGTAGTACTCTTACAGTGGCTTTGGATGAACCAGAAAGATGTTCAAAATAGATTAATGAATGAAAAGACAAATCAGTTTATAAAAGGATATGCCTAGATGATCCTTTCTGCAAGGATATATTCAAGGTGTTGACAAGGGTCCCATCTTAATGATGATGGAATTCTGATTTGTTTTTCCTCTTATTTATTTATATTTTCTAACATTTCTTTAACTGATTACTTATAAAATAAGAAGTTACTTGTAACTTTAAATTTTTCTGAGGCTAAATTTGGACACTATATAAGAACTTAAAAATTAAGTATTTTAAATTTCCCTTTTTAACTTAAGCTATTTATTTAAAGAGATTAAGTTGGGGCTTTTGTTGATTTAAGTAGGTAAAAGTATAAAAGTGAACCAAGGAAAATATATTGGATTTTATAATTAGTGAAAATGTTCATACTGCCTAGTTCTCAAATTAAAAGTTATATTGCTATCATATTGTAGCTTTCATCTGTGGCCACTCAAAAGCTCTTAAGAGAAATTATTATAAGTCCTATCTGGCTGATGGACAAAATAAAATATAAAGAGGTAGATCCAGCCAAAGCTACACAAATTACTGGCAGAAAAGACACTCTCGGCTTCTGATTTGGAATCCCGTTTTCTAATTATTCAGCTATCCTTTCTCCAAGTAAAGTTTAGGTCAAGGGCATTGAATACCCAACTCACTTGTTCTAAAATGGTCCTCTTAATTACCAGTGCTCATTAACTTTATATGTCATTATTAGAGCAAGGAGGTGGGGAGGGAAGTGGGAGATGTAAAGGAAACAAGAAGTAATAAATTCATTTTCAACCAAGGTCAGCCATTCCCCAGAGCACAGAGCAATGCATGGTAGATTGCTCCAGGGGCTTCTATTGGCAGAGAAGTTATTTTGAAAAGTCCTTAGGAAGTGGACAGAAAATTCTGTCAAAGAGACAAAATATTCACCAGCTAAAAACTATGGTGAAAAAAAGAGATTTGAATTTAAACGTTTCTCTGCAAATCCTTTCTTCTCTGTGTCTACTCCTTACAGAATAACTTGTAACTAAAGCACCGATAGGGAAATAGAATGAGATGGTCTTAGGTAAGAGGAATCGGAAAGAGAGACAGAGACAGAGAGAGGGAGAAGTGACCAAACAGCCTTTCAGTTTCCCAGCAGCTCAGACAAGCATTTTGACGTTTGTGGCCTTCTTCGAGCACTTTGAATCCTTTGGAGAGTTGCATATTCCCAAAGTCATCAGTAAATCAGTAATTCATGATTCCTCTGTTGAAAAACAAATAAACCAAACCCGTTTGACACAAGCTAATGATAGTTGGGATACGGAATACATAGATACTCAAGACATAAGATTTTTCTATGTAGTCAGATGCAGAAACTTCACAGATTTTGTACACAAGGACAGAAGATACTCTCAAAGACTAAAGTTGGTAAGAATCAACTTAGAGCACTTTAAACACATGATTCAGCTTAACATCAAACTGACGTTAAAAGCCTCCTGATGTGAGTCAAAGGAAGACACTCTCACCTGGATAATACTCTTACCATAAGGTTTCACCTGGATCTAGTAGCAAGCCAAGTCCAAAATGTTGGCCTGGACTCTCACAATGTCTTTGTCATGAAGAAAAAAGTCAATGTCTTTGTAATGGGGTTGAGTTGTGGGACTCTTTCTAAGATTAAATTTGACTACAGAGACATAACCACTGAATATAATGAATGAAATTTGAGAGGATCCTAGATTTGTTTAAATAATTATAAAGAATATTTTTAATTGGGAAAACTTGAATAAGGACTACATACCAGATAATGTTTTTATAACAGTGTTTTATTACTTGTCTCTGGTAATGGTGTTTTGGTTATCGAAGAGAATGGCTTTGTTCTTAGGGGATGTGTGATGATGTATTTAGGGGGGGAATGTCATGATAGTCAGAACTTGAAATGGTTAAGAAATAAAGTGATGTCCATATATAAAAGAGAAATGTTTATATATGTATGTTTATATATCCATACATAGAATGTACGTATGTAGAAACGTTTACATCTTCTTTTGTATGTATATACAGGGAGAGAGAGAGAATATGACAAAAGTGAACCATTGGCAAATCTAGGTAATATAAGTTCTTTCGAGTTTTCTATAGGCTTGACTTATTTTTTCCAAAAGGAAATAAAGAATGAATTCAAAATGGAGCCAATTACTGACCGGTAAAGAGAGATCTACTCACCAAAGGAAATGTGGGTGATTTTTTACACACTAAGTAGTTTGCATCATGTTCCCTCTGCTTTATGTCTTTCAGTCACAGGCAGAGAGCAAAGATGCAGCTCTCAACCCTCTGGTTGGAGCCCTTTTGAAAGAATTACTGTTCAAAATGAGAAGTCTCATCTTTTCGTTTTCACTCTTTGGTCGAGAAGATTTATTTTATTTTATTTTATTTTAAAGATTTTTATTTATTTATTTATTTATTTGAGAGAGAGATCTAGAGCATAAGCGAGAGTGAGAGAGAGAGAGAAAACACAAGTGGGGGGAGGAGCAGAGGGAGAGAGGGGGGCAGACTACCCACTGAGCAGGGACCCTGACGCAGGGCTCCATCCCAGGACCCTGAGATCATGACCTGAGCTGAAGGCAGAGGCTTAACTGACCGAGCCACCCAGGCGCCCCAAGGAGATACATTTTAAGATTTTATTTATTTACTCAACAGACAGAAATTACAAGTAGGCAGAGAGGCAGGCAGAGAGAGAAGAGGAAGCAGGCTCCCCGCTGAGCAGAGGGCCTGATGCGGGGCTCGATCCCAGGACCCTGGGATCATGACCTGAGCCGAAGGCAGAGGCTGAACCCACTGAGCCACCCAGGCGCCCCAGGAGATACATTTTAAAACAACTTTTTAATCTATATGAAATGCTGTCAGATACACTCTTATAATTTCTTTTTATTTTAAAGAAATTAACAAAGTTTGAACTTCAGTTGTTTCCTCTAGGGAAGGCAAGGAGGCTTATCTTCAAAAGCAACTTACAATCTGGCTATCAAAATTTAAATTTTCAAACTTGGAATAAATATCCAAGAGCATTATTATATTTAAATACATCTTTCTAATTCATAATTTTACCCCCAAGACTGAATAGGTTGATCATATGAACTTGAGATTTTTATAGGTCAAAAAGAGTTGAGTATAGGCAATTTTGTATAGTTCAACTATCCGTTTTCCATTTACTATACAGGTCCAATTATAATATGGGTTGGTTTTATTTGTTCAAAAAATTATTCTTTTTAAAAAGAAAGAATTTATTGAAGTCATTGTAAATCTTCTCAATTTATAGTGAACTCTTTAATTACTTTATTTTGAACAACAAAATATTTTGATGGAAAGACATATTCGCCTGAATTGACCTCAACCAGTGTCTACTTCGGGTGTTTTTTGTGGTTACCTGGCAGAATCAAATTTTTTTTGTAATCAAAAAAAATGTTAACAAAGATTTAGTAATTACTTCAAAGGAGTTGATCCTATAACTGTAAATTTTTATTTTATTTTCATTCCATTTTATTTTTATTATTAAACTGTGATGAAATATACATAAGCACTCACATTCATTTTGTTGTGCAACCATCATCATATCCATCTCCAAAATTTTTCATCTTTTAATACTGAAACTCTATAACTATTTAAATCATAACTCTTCATTCTCCCCCTTTCTGGGACCCTGACAACAGCATTTATTATGTCTCTGTGAATATGACTATCCTAAGTACTTTATAAGTGGAATCGTATAGTATCTGTCCTTTTATGACTGGTTTATTTCACTTGACATAGTGTCCTCAAGTTTCATCTATTATAGCACATATCAAAATTCCCTTTCTTTTCAGGGCATAATAATATTCCTTGTATGTTATAACACATTTTGCTTATTGATTTGCCCATCAGTGGATATTTGGGATGTTTCCACCTTTTGGCTATTGTGAATAATACTGCTAAGAACATGGGGGTACAAATATCTCTTTGTGACCCTGCTTTAAGTTCTTTTGTGTATGTACCCAGAAGTGGGATTGCTGGATCACAAGGTAATTTTATTTTTAATTTTTTGAGGAACCCCTATATTTTCACATTGTGCCATTTTATATTCCCACCAAAAGTGCACAATGGTTCCAATATCTTCACATCTTCACCAACATTTGTCATCTTATGGGTTCATTCTTTTTTTTATAGTAACCATCCTAATGGGTGTGAGGTGGTCAATTTTATTTTGAATATGATTTTTTTGCATTTTTTAAAACTTAAATTCAATTAATTAACAAATAATGTATTAGTAGTATCAGAGGTAGAGTTCAGATTTTTAAAGCATGTTCTCAATGATTACAATATCACAAATATATATCTTTGAAAAGATTTGAGGAAAAAACTATTATTAAGTAAATAGGTACCCATGGCTTATAATAAAATTTACAATGACAACATCAATCCTGAATTTTAAAATTGACAGAAGGTGATGGGCTCTGAAAACTGTATGTGAGGAACTAAAAGAGATCTCTGTGAAGAAAACAACACTGAAGTCAATGTTGCCCATGAAGAATCTGAACCAAATCATTTCATGAAATGTGTAACTGGAAAAAAGCAATATTTCTAAATTAATATTTTATGCATAGAATTTTAAATATGTATGTATATACGAATTAATAAATTATAAGTAAGCAATTGCCTGTTTTAATTATATCCCCAAAGTTTATATATTTAAATAGGCAAAAAAATTGACACAGAAGTTTATGTGTCCAAAACAGCCAAAAATATGAGGTAAACTTACACTGGGGCCACCTTCTACCCAGGTGTATATATATGATGCTTAATGGTACTTGACACACTCATGACTTTCTCTCTTTGCAGAAAGAAACTGGAACCTGGGCACACCCTCTGAGCAGAAATCAGAGGTGAATTTGAAAATGACTAGCTAAATTTTTAATGGAAAATAACACAAAGAGGTCCTATGTTGGGCCCTAAGAGTCTAACTGTAAGAGTATCACAAACGAATTCCTTTGAGGGGCACAGGATGTCATTATTCTAACTCTAGGATATGTACAGCGGCAGTGGTTCTGTACAGAAATAGGGGCAGGTGAATGGTAGGCCACATCACAAGCCTCTGGGCACAACCAGGCTGGGCTGGGCGCAAGAAAGGATCAGCTAACCAGATATGATTCTTTACTCTCCAAGAGCTGATAAACCTTTGAAATTGGTACAGACAGAGGTTCCAGAGTTTGCTGCACACTAAAACAAAAGCAAAACCACACATACAACAGTGTATGTGTATCTATGTATATGTGTATGTATATGTTTAGTTCAGTGAACAAGCATTGAGTGCCTACTGTATACCACAGCTTGTGTCAGGTGCAAAGAATATGAACAAGACATGGCCATCAAGAGCAATGGCACTGATGGCAGCAATTTCTCCAAGCATTGACTACGCGCTGGGCATGCTCCTTTATGATCTGTGAAGCCCTGTATGATCTGGCCCAAGGTTCCATCCTGACTTCATTTCCTGACTTCATTTCCTTCATTTCATTACTCTCCACTGGACTTTCCTCTTCAGCCACACCGGTCTTGGATTCTCTGACCACACAAGGACAGTCTAGCCTCAGGGCCTTAGCACCTCCTGGTCTTCCTGCCTGGTTGTGCTCTTTCCCAAGACCTCTGGAAGACTCAATCCTTACTTTCTTTAGACCTCTCCTCAAATACCACCATGTCAGAGAAAGCGTCCCTCATGCCTGTATATAAAGTAACACATCCCTTCCCACCTACAGTGGACATGGCAATGCTCCACCCACACCCCCTTCAAGACTGAAGCATCTTTCCCCCAGGTGCTGAAGGTGACAGCAGTTGGTAACTCTAAGCTCTCAGCTCTCTCTCTCTCTGGAAATTGCCCTGAGCTGAGGAGAACCACTTTCCTAGAGGCAGCACATGTGGCTGAGCTATGCAGGGGTACAAATGCCCAAATCCCTTGTCTCAAAATGGGGTCAATTCTGAAAGTCTATCTCAGCTTCAGAGATAGCTCCCAGGGGGGTCAGCTTAGGCCCTTTACCTTCTCGTGCCTTTGTGCTCCCACAGGTGTTGATCCTGAGAGCACTCACTGATGAGTTCCAGCCATTCTAGTCTCTCTCCCAGAATCTGCTTCCTGGGGAACCTACCTGCCATGCCCCCCATCATTCCCTTTCTCCCAACTCTGTTTTATTCTTCAAATAACCTAGCACATCTGAATTTATTGCATATTTATTTGCTTATGTTTCTCTAGCCCTCCATATGTTAGCTCCATGAAGGCAGGGACTTTGTGGTGTTCACTGCTATATCCCTAGAGTAACTAGAGTAACACTTGGCACGTAGTAGGTGGTCAAGAAATATTTGTTGAATAAGTGGATGGGCAGATGAATTAATAAATGCTACTAGGAAATACATGTTGTTGTTGTTGGCATTTTACAGTTGAGGAAACCAAGGCTCAGAAAGGTTAAGTAACTTGTCTAAGGTCACACTGCTGATGGTTGGTGAAGTCAGTAGAAAGACTTCTAAATGGAATGTTTCAACAGAATGTAGACAGTAAAACATGTATATTATGTGCTAATGAAACTAGAAATAAGCCAAATAAAAAGATACATTGGTGGGGCAAAGTAATTTTTTCTGCACCAAAACTTGGAAAGAATCAGGGTGTGAAACTTATTTTTTAAAAAGTCAAGTACACATAAAGTAGCGTTTCACCTTCCTGGTGAGATGGCTAAATATTCTTGATTCCCAAGTAAGACCAAGCAATGCCCAACCCAGCCTTTTATTCGGGCCCAAAGCCACCTGAAAATTGGTTTTTCTACTAAATTTTCATAATAAATACATTTGCTGTATTCCTGGCTGTTCCAATGAGGCAGAGGCTCAGTGGGGTTAAGGAAGAACAGTCCCTTGTCATACTGAGGATTTCAGTGATGCCAACAGCTAGCAGATGACAAGGCTATGAAAAATGGATCCTTAGAGAAACCTCTACGTTTTGAATATAAAATTCTATCTGTACATAACTGAATAGTTGCTTAGAAAACTTACCAGTTACTTGCCTTTTTTTCTCCTCTTGTAAGAAGAAGATTTTTTTTTAATGCCCTGAGTGCCTGTCACAGAGAGAAGTGGTGGGAAGTCACACTATTTTTTGGAAGCAAAACAAGGAGGCCCAAGGACCTGAGTGAGTAAGATGTTAGAGGTGGGGATGGAAATGGAGGTTTGAAAGAAGATCAGGTGTCCTACAGCCAAGAGGGAGTCCCAACTTCTCTTTTTCCCAACAAAGAAATAAGTAGCAGGCACTTTGAACTTGTGGGAGATATTTCAGAGATCACAAGTAAAAAAATTTACAATACAGGAATGTGGAACCATAGAAGAAAATCAAAGAAAAAGCACATGACTTTCCGTGGTTCGCAAAAGAAAAGATAAAGGAATCAAGGAGACAGAGTGAGCTACACCCGAGAGTTAGGGAAAAAAATAATAATAATGCTTTTACAAGTCTATCAAAGGGAATAAAACCACCAGAGGGAAATGTACCACTAAATAAAGGAGGGAGAGATGAGATGAAGACCCAAACTATTAAAATACTTAACAGACCACACTGCAAACTGAAAGTTCTGTGCTCATTAGAAATGTCTGACTCAATATCTTTTCCTCTAATTACTGAGATCTCTAGGTTGACCACCGGGGAATTGAATTCACGGTGATTAAGCTTCACTTGTTCACCATCTCCCTTCACCACAGGCTGTTTTGGAGCTGAGCTAACTTCGGACTGGGGGCCCTGGGTGTGGCAGTCTGGAAGGTACAGTCCAAAGGTACCCACCCAGCTTTGCTCCAGTTTCTTCCAGAGGCTACCTCCCCTTACCACACCTCCGGCCACCACCTTCCCCTCCCCAACTTCCCCACACACAACTCTGGGCCTCCTCCTTCTCCTTCCATTTCACAGCTGTTCACAGGGTGTGGCTAAGTGCTGGGCCTTGAACCTATGAAGGTGAACAGAACAAAGGTACTGCCAAACCTGGAATCGCATGGAAACAGAGACATTAAACAGCTGATCTTGCAAAGACTTATTGCAAATCATGGTCAATGTTAAAGGAGCACTGCGAGAAGGTGCCATGTGGGGTTCAATCCAGCCTGGTGGGTCTGGGGAACTTTCCTGAGGAATTAAAGTCTGTGCGTAAAACTGAAGGACAGGCAGTAGGAGTGAATTTGGGAGTCAGGGTAGGGCTTGGAAAGAGATTCCAGGCTGAGGAGGAAATAGCCATTGAATCTGGCCTCTGGGCCAGATGGAATGTCGTGCAGCTGAGGCCCACGAGACCGGCAGTATGAATAGCAAGGAAGAAAGTGACAAAATACAGGGCAGGAGAATTGATTGGAGGCCCACCCAGTTGAGTTTCGTAGATTATTTTAAGGAATTGGTCTACTCCAAAAGTGGTCAACAAGGCTTTTAAAGGCATGGGGAGGGGCTTGATCGACCAGATATTTTTATTTTATTTATTTATTTATTTTTATTTATTCTAGTAAAGGGATCCCAGATCAGCTGAGACTCAATTCAAAATTAAAACATGGGACTCCCTGACTCAGAGTCCCTGGGTCATTTTAGTCAGGGTGAGTCAGGACAACTCCATGACAGGTTTCATCCTCTGTGGTAATCAGGCCCTCTCTGAGCTCCTGAGCTCCCTGAGAAAGCAAGGTGGTCCCCCTCACTGTGTAGTTCCAAATACTATATACAGTTTCATTTCTGGTCTTCACAGTCTTTAATCAGTAAAAAAAAAAAAAAAGAGAGAGAGAGGAATTTAGCTGAGGTAAACATGTGAGAAGAACAATCCAGCTGAAGGGGAGACCTGGCTTCAGGTTTTTTAAACTAACAGGAAGCATCCATCTCTCTCCAGAGCATCGAGCATCTCTCTCCAGGGTGGAGTCCAGAGTAGAGGGAGGCAAGTGAGGCTCCCGAGAGCAAAACTGAAAGAGGCACTTACTCACAAGGTCGTGCACGTGTAGGTCAGTCTCTGAGCCTGAGTGCCTCCTTAACCCTTATCGTCCTCAGCCTGGCTTACCTCACGCTACTCCAGACAGGCCTCAGGGCCTCTCATCTGCACACGCAAGTCTGAGGAGACCAGAGTCTTTGTGAGACCAGGAGGTACCAAGTCACCCTATGCCAAAGGCCTGAAGAGTAGGCCATCTTTGGGTTGGGAACATTTTCTAGACTTCAGTGATGTGGAGCAGGCCCTTTGGACAAGTGAGTCTGAGCCAAGTGAAGGCCTGGGGAGCCCATAGGTATCTTCCTGGCATTACACTCTGCCCATCGGAGGGACCTGTGCAGGCTCGGCTGGGTGAGAAACAGTTGAGCTGACTTACTTGTCTGGGAATTCAGACAGTCAACTGCTGACATGAAAACAGCTCCACCTGGGTGAGCTCAGCCTCATTTCCTCAACGCTGTATTCATTTCAGTCAAATCTCAACAACATGCAGCCTCCCACCCCTTCATGTGAAGAGAAATGAAGGTGATGTGTTGATGCTGTTTCCTTTCTTTTCTCACTGCCCTGACACCTCACCACACATCCTTCCTCTTACTTTCACCCACCATCCCCCGATATAGCTTCTGTGTGCCCCAGGGACCGGGACAAAGCCTGGCAGGTGGTCTCATTTGTGCCAAGGAAAGCCTTTGCAGGGCCCAGAGAGCTGGCTGGGCACACAGATAACAGCTTCCCCAAGTGCAGACTATCTTCCTAGAGTAGTTGGACCCCGGAACCCTGTCTGATTTTCTTTCTGCTGTCTGTTGCTTTGTTTGGATTTCTGCTCCCCTTTCGCTTCAAAAAGTACAATTACGCCTCAGTGACTGATTTTCCTGGTAGAGGATGGAAAGGCCGTTATTAATTTGTCCTTGCGTTAATATACTCCATTTCTTTTCATCTTTATTACCCATCTCTATCTTCCTCAGAGGTCTTGTTTACATAAAACAGCACTCTTGGGTGCAGAAAGAGCTGGACGAGTCTCAGCACCAGCACTACAGAGCGAACGCCGCACACTCACCCTGTATAATTACGAATCATTTGACAGTATTAAAAAATGTCTTCAGCAAATGGTGCCAGGCAGCTTCTTTCTAGATTTTTTTTATTACTATAAAGATCAGTCATAAACTAAATTATGAGCTTGGTCTATGACATTCTGGCATTGAGGTCCAACAGTGAGGGCATCTATCTTGAACTGGGGCTCAGATTACAGGCTCAGATTCATTTGACTTTTCTTCCTTTCACAAATCCCTCCTTTGTCTCCTCCTCTCTTCTTATCTTAACCATGGGCATATACAGTGCTATGCACAGAGAAATAAGACTTCAGGGTTCTTAGCCCCCTTAAGTCTACTCACATCCTGTTTCCTCACCAAAGGATCTACAATTCAGTGAGACTGATATGAGAGCCTGAGTTGCGCATCGGTGGATTTGCTTCTAACTCAGACTGTATCCTGAACAAAGAGCTGGGAGCAAGTAGTTCCAGAAGTTACTTACTGAGTACCTACTATGAACGTGTCATGGTTTTAAGTACTGATGAAAACTAAAGGTGGGAGCAATTAATTCTACCTTGGTCAGATGAGAAAGCCTATAGAGTTCAGAGGATATTTGATCTAGGCTCTGAAGGATGAGTAGGAGTTTGCTAGATAGATAAGGAAGAAGGACATGTCAAACAGCTGGCCCATGGAAATGTGAAAGGACCCCAGGGTTTGGGGAAGGCTGCTGCAGCCTGGTATGATTCGTTTATAGGGATTCTAGGAAGGCGTGGCTGGATTGGAAGATGAACCTAGGAGTAAGCAATGGATGGCATGTGAAGGGACTTAGGTATATACAGTAACAAGCTGCTCAGCATGCAGAGGTGACCTCCCTTAATTTTTGTGAACCACAAGCACAGTTTCATGAGAAAATTCAAAAGTGAATAATGCAGCATGAAAAAGTGCTCTGCATCACTCAGCATCAGGGAAATACAAATAAAAACCACAATGAGATACCACCTCACACCAGTCAAAATGGCTAAAATTAACAAGTCAGGAAATGACAGATGCTGGTGAGGATGCAGAGAAAGGGGAACCCTCCTACAATGTTGGTGGGAATGCAAGCTGATGCAACCACTCTGGAAAACAGCATGGAGGTTCCTCAAAAAGTTGAAAATAGAGCTATCCTATGACCCAGCAATTGCACTACTGGGTATTTACCCTAAATATACAAATGTTGTGATCCGAAGGGGCACGTGCACACGAATGTTTATAGCAGCAATGTCCACAATAGCCAAACTATGGAAAGAACCTAGATGTCCATCAGCAGATGAATGGATAAAGAAGAGGTGGTATATATATATACAATGGAACACTATGCAGCCGTCAAAAGAAATGAAATCTTGCCATTTGCGATGATGTGGATGGAACTAGATGCTTAGCGAAATAAGTCAATCGGAGAAAGACAACTATCATATGATCTCCCTGATACGAAGAAGTGGAGATGCAATGTGGGGGGTTGGGGGGCTTGGGGGGTAGGAGAAGAATAAATGAAACAAGATGGGATCGGGAGGGAGACAAACCATAAGAGACTCTTAATCTCACAAAACAAACTGAAGGTTGCCGGGGGGAGGGGGAGTAGGCAGAGGCCAGTTGGGTTATGGACATTGGGGAGGTATGTGCTATGGTGAGTGCTGTGAAGTGTGTAAACCTGGCGATTTACAGACCCGTACCCCTGGGGCTAATATAATACATTATATGTTAATTTTTTTTAAAAGTGAATAATGCAGGACAATATCACACAAAAAATATCACACAGATATTTTTTGAATGCCTTCTATATGCATGGCACTGAACTAGGCACTAGAATGAACCAGAAAAAAAATGTGATTCTTCTTCTTCAGGGCTCACAATCTATGTGGGAATACACAGATACATAAATAACTACAGCTCAAGGCAAAATGAGACAGGGGAGTGATAGAAAATGCATAAAGAAACCATATGGATGGGAGCAGCACATGCCATCTGGAAAGATTTCAAGATGGGTTGACTGGTGAAAAATGTGTGTCTGGGAGGTATAAGGAACAAGATAAACCAAAGCCAAGAGCATTCTTGGCAAAAGGAATGACCTGAGCAAAATGAACAATATATGAGAGATTTTTTTATGTTCAAGAAAAGATAGAGTGTAGAGGCTGGTTTTGAGGAAGAACATGATGGTAGAAAAGATAGGCTGGGGTGCGTTTAGAGAAAGCCTTGAATGCCCTAACAAGAATTCTAGGCTTTATCCAGTAGAAAATGGAGCTCAATAAAATGTCGCTTAACAATGATATTATATCAAAGGCATAGCCTAGGCATATATATTCCATTTTGGGAACCTACTTCTTTTGATTTAATAATGGCTTCCAGGAATCTTATCTAGAGAAGGATTCTGAACTCAGTGAGTAAGAAATAGATTCATCTATCCATTCAGTTATATAACTAGCCTAAAGAGTTCTCCTTCTATTTGAATAGTAGAGGAAATCTGGGAAAACAATACTTTAACTGTCCTTGGACATATCTCCTTTCTACTCACCTCAGTGAGATCTCAGGAATAGTGGAGCAACATTCATCAGAGACTTTTATAAGAAAGCGATCTTACCTTAATCAACTCAACAGAACTGAGACATCATTAGTTAATAATCCTGGCCAAGTCCTTTGAAGTTCAAAAGTACCATAAACACACTACAAATTGTTCTTAGTAGCCAATGGAGAAAGACATCTTTCCAGTACCCAACATAAAAGACCAACTAGCAAGTTTGAAGACTCCAGCTTCTCATGGCATTGCATCAGCTGATGTTATGAGCAACTCTGCCTTTCCTGAATATCAGAGGACACAGGGAATAAACAGGGGTCAGCTGGCTCTAGAAAACACAGGCATTATTTGCCAAAAACAAAGAGAAAACAACCCAGATCAGCAGGGAAACCTTGAAGAAAATAATAATGGGACAGAGCTCCAGAATCTGTGAGATGAGAAGTTGAACTGATTGTATTCTAGGGTCTAGAAAAGGAACCTTAAATCAGGAGCCACAGGATCTCCTCTCCATAAAGGATTCCATGGAGGAAATTTGAGGGGAGGAATCTTTGAGCCTGGATGGAAAGTTATTCACATCTTTATTTTCAGTAACCTGTGATTGAAATTCAGCATTCCCTTTCATTATGAGTGTAATCAATAAATTATAGATAGTAGCATTAACAGTACCCTGTGATCTTTCCACTAATAGAAATCAGAGATATTTTCATGTCATATTACAGTAGCTGCAAGTATCTTACAATATTGTTAATGGTCATCAGCATTTTGTATTATGGTAGTTAGACTTAGTACTGGATCATGTTAAGTGTCAATAAAGAACTGCATATATCACTCTATCACAAATGTAATTATATCTATATCTATAATCTATTTTTTCAGAGCAGGTTTAGATTCAGAGCAAAACTGAACAGAAAGTACAGAGTTCCTGTAGACTCCTGTCTCCTGCCCAACACACACATAGCCTCCCTACTATCAACACCCGCCACCAGCGTGGCACATTTGTGGACACATCATTGAATCCATGCTGACACATCATTGTCACCCAAAGTTTATAGTTTACATTAGAATTCACTCCTGGTGTTACACATTCTGTAAGTTTTGACAAATGTACAATGGCAGGTGCCCATCATTACAGTATGATACAGGGTAGCTTCACTGCCTTCTAAATCTCCTGTGGTCCTCCCATTCAGACCTCTCCACCCCCAGTGAAATCTGTGGTTTTATATTTTGATAACTATTTTACTATAATCGTTTTCTTTTTTTTTTTTTTTTTTTTTAGTTCTATGTATTTTATGTCTTTAAAAATTCTGAGGGGTCATTGGCTTCACTAGACTCCCAGAGAGGGCGAGGCAGAAATCAGCTGAAGAGCCTCATGGCCTTTCTGTCCCTGTAATCTCAGGGACAGGCAAGCAGAATTTCTTCTTCCGTTTACCCCTTGGTAGACCTCTCATACCTCCTTTTTTTATTTAAAGCAATTGAACTTTGTCCCAGTCATTCTTTTTTTTTTTTTCTTAAGATTTTTATTTATTTATTTGACAGAGAGAGAGAGACACAGTGAGAGAGGGAACACAAGCAGGGGGAGGGGAGAGCAAGAAGGCAGGCATCCTGCTGAGCAGGGAGCCCCATGCAGGGCTCCATCCCAGGACCCTGGGATCATGACCGGGGCTGAAGGCAGAAGCTTAACGACTGAGCCACCAGGCGCCCTGTGGCCCAGTCATTCTATTTAAACTTGCATACTTTATACTAAGACTGAGGAACTTGTTTGTGATTAGCAAACAACAAATCCTCTGGTTACCAAGATCCACTCTCTTTAAAGGCAGTGGGGATTATACATAATATTTTTTCTTTTGTCATACGTTCAAGTTAAAAAACTAGAGATTTATTAAATGTCCAGCACATATAATGTCAGACCATTGCACAGCTCACCAACTCCATGAAGAGTACTGCGAGGAACTCGAAGTCCAAGGGCACCATCTTTCTAGTTTCTTCCAAGGATGTCTTTGTATCCTTTAGATAGGCACTTAGAAAGTGGTTCCTTGGGGCGCCTGGGTGGCTCAATGGTTAAAGCCTCTGCCTTCAGCTCAGGTCATGATCTCAGGGTCTTGGGATCGAGTCCCACATCGGGCTCCCTGCTCAGCGGGGAGCCTGCTTCCCCCTCCCCCTTCTCCGCCTGCCTCTCTGCCTACTTGTGATCTTTGTCTGTCAAATAAATAAATAAAATCTTAAAAAAAAAAAAGAAAGAAAAAAAAGTGGTTCCTTGCTCATCCTTTATTTCAATTCTGCCTCCATCTGGAGCACCGCTTTCCCATCCTACTGGCCTTGTCCATCCATCTCATAAGTAACATCTCTTCAAAAAGGTATTTGTTGCCTAACCCTCCAGGCACCACCTCCTTTCCACAGATCTAATACTTATTATATCGTATTACAATTGTTTAATAATAATGGCTCAGACTTATTAAGTACCCACCAAGTGCCAGGTACTTTTTCTTCACCATCTCAACAGTAGTTTTTTTTTTTCTTTTTTTTTTTTTAGATTTTATTTATTTATTTGAGAGAGATTGTGCATACTCCTCCATGCATGCACAAGCAGAGGGTGGGAGGGAGCACAGGGAGAAGCAGAATCCCTGTTAAGGAGGGACACCAACATGGAGCTTGATCCACGACCCTGAGATCAGAACCTGAGCCAAAGGCAGATACTTGACCGGCTGAGCCACCCAGCTGCCCTTCAACAATGGTTTCTTAAATGTTTAACATGTGCTGCATTATAATAGGACCTTACAAATCTGATATTCACAACAGCCCCTATTGATTTTATAATCGTCCCTAGTTCACAGATGAGGAATGTGTGACCCAGAGAGGTTCCCTAATACTTCAAAGGTCACACAAAGTGGATCAGCTTGAACTTTAAACTCTGCATCAAAATCTGAAATTTGAACACTGAGTGTTTTATGACATTAAGGAATTACCGTTAACTGTTCTTTTAGGTGTGATAATGATACTATGATATTTTTTGAAGTCTTTACCTTTTAGAGATATATTCAGAAATATTTATTGATTAAAAAAATCAAATAAAACTAAAGTCAGTGTAACATATTAGCCCAGGTATTCCATCAGCGCACATCCCCAGGATCACTGTGGTTTAGAAAGAACCTAACCCAGTGGCCAGAGCAAGGTCTGTCCCTAACAAGTTTTGTGACCTTGGATGAGTCACATCTTTTCTTCCTTTTATAAACTAAGGGGCTGGGCATGATACTTTCCAGTACCCCATTCAGCTGGGTGACTCTCAAACAAGGTAATAGTTATTTACTTCTGTCTTCCAGGACAATTCCGTAGTTAGTTCTTTAATGAAGTACAGACTGTAACCAGAAATAACCCAATCTGCCTAGGTTTAGATATAATCTTCATTAAGACATCTTCTTATCCTACACCAAAGGTCTTGATAGTCAAACTTCTCACTGCCTTTGCATTTGTTTTATATGCAGTTGAACCCTTTCTTCAAAGGAAATATTATATAGATACCTAATTTATAAAACCTCTAAAGAGAGTTGCTCTGATTTAAATGACAGTTGAGAGTGCCCTAAAATAGTATCCTCTAAAAACTCACTCATCTATACCACCCAGAGAGTTCTTTAAGGATTTATATTTATTTATTAACTTACTTAACGCTCCTATCATCCAAATAAGATGGATACCATTTGAAGATGAGATGAGGAAATGAGGCACAGAAAAGCAAAGAAACATGTCCACTGTAGGGACTCCTGGATGGTGCAATCAGTTAAGCATCCAACCCCTGGTTTCAGCTCCGGGTCTTGAGATTGAGCCTCGTTTCAGGTTCTACAGAGTCTGCTTGAGACTCTCTCTCCCCCTCCCTCCGTCCCCAACCCTGCTCTCTCTCTCTCTCTCTCTCTCTCTAAAATAGTAAATAAATCTGAAAGAAAGAATGAAAGGGAGAAAAAGAATGAATGAAAGGGAGAAAAAGAAAGGAAGGAAGGAAGGAAAGAAGGAAGGAAGGAAGGAATGGAGGGAGGGAGAAAAGGAAGAAAGGAGCTGTCCAGTGTCATAAATATAGAAAGGATCTGAGCTAGGATTTAAACCTGGGCAGCATGGTTGTTACACTCTTAGCTGCTATGCTATGTCCCTCTCAAAGCGGTTATGCATTTATCTTCCATTATACTATAGGTAATTTGGGAAAGGTTGGGGGTATATGACTTTGTATTCCTAGTGCCCAACCTAGCGTTTAGTCAAGAATAGGTGTTCAGTAAGCATCTATAGAATGAATGAAATTTATTGGACACTTTTCAGAGACTAAATCAAAGCTCATTAAACTTTATAGATATGAATGGGTGGTAGAGATTGAGCTAAATTCTTTATTTGAAAAATTAAAAAAACTGAAGCCCTGAAAAGTTAAGTGATTTGCCTGAGACCAGCTAATTAGTAGCAGAACCAGAACTAGGTCTCTTAACTAGTGAACCACTAAAAGAATCAAGCTTCTTTTGGTAAAAAGGGATTGGATTAACCAATGCCTATGTCTCTTTCTGTCTTGAAGATGTTCGTTTTCTAATCATCAAGTATTGATAATTAAGAGAGTGGGAAACTTTGTCCTGGTCACTGTAGAGCTGGAAGGGACGCTCAAGATTGGTTTTAAGGGAGGTTTTTTGCATTCAAATTACCCTTAAGTGGTACCAGTTGGCAAACCACAAAGAGTCCACTAGCCAATATTATCACTAAAAATATTGCCCATTTCCCCCAAGCTATCTCTTTTCTTTTCTTTTTTTTTTAAGATTTTTATTTATTTATTTGACAGACAGAGATCACAAGTAGGCAGAGAGCAGGCAGAGAGGAAGAAGCAGGCTCCCTGGTGAGCAGAGAGCCCGATGCGGGGCTCGATCCCAGGACCCCAGGATCACGACCTGAGATGAAGGCAGAGGCTTTAACCCACTGAGCTACCTAGGCGCCCCACTATCTCTTTTCTTTACAGAACTAGGAAACAAGTTATCTCTTTACTTCATAGAGCTCACTCCTTTCAGGTAGGAGACAATAAACTACAGCTTCAGCCCCTTTCTGGGCCCAAGAACAATCAAGATATAATTAGAGTCTCAATTCAATATTTAGATGGCTTAAGTCAATATGTATGTCTAGTCCTTTTCTAACCTGGTTTCAGAAACTGGGCTTCTTCATTTTTGAGACTAAACCCTCACATGGAACCCAATTCTGATTAGACTCTTGTTTTTCCCTTATTGGGCCTCAAATACATTTTTGATAATTGGCTTACTGCAAAACACAAGAATAGAAAACAACCTGACTGGCAGGCTGCCACTTTTCCTACCCCCCCCCACCCTCCATTGCCGCAAACATCACTAACCGATCACGGCATTCCTTCCTATAGGTCCTAGAAATAGCCTCAGGATCTTTCTCTGCGAAGCCGCATTCAAGAGGAAACCTATTTGCCACAGCTTTACTCCTTTAAGGATTTGTCATTAGCTTCATTCTGGTTCTTCCTGAAGGAACTACAGTTCTATCCGTTCGTAGGTCTTGCTGCCCGCCAAAAGGCCCTTCTGACGCTGAGCACTGCCTGCGTGCCAAAGTCAGCCTCGCAGAAGACACAGATTGTCGTCCCTTCCTGGAAGGGGTGGTTTAGTAGAGGTCATTTGGGATCAAAACCAGAGGAGAACATCGATCTCATTCAGAGGTGTATATGGAGTATAAGAATAAAAAGAAAATGTATTAGCTTACTAAAGCCAGAAAAGGAATTTGAAGAAAACTGTAAGCAGAAATTTGGGGCCAGCATACAGAGAAAGGAAACTAGAAAGCAGAGGAAACAAGACAATGCTATAACAGATCAAGTAAATGGCTGGGTCGTGAGTAGGACAGAATTATATAATCCCTTATCCTTCTCTTATTATTGTCAGGAAGCTCAAATTCGCTATCTGATAACAGTAGCTCTATTAGCTGTCATAACTACACGGTCCTATGCTCTCTTTCCTTTGGAGGCTGAATTTTTTGTTTTATTTTAAAAATATGAAGTGTTTTTAAATATATACACATTGTATGTGTATTAATTTTTTCATTTTCCATTGATTATAAGCATGGATCAGTCTCCTTTTGAAAACCCAAGCTGAAAGGCCATAAAACTTTCGACATCACCCCAGAAGGAGAAATTTTAAAAGTAGCAAGACATGAAAGGTAGGAAGTCTTCTGTTGACCCTCCTCCATGGAGCTAAACAGTCTTTGTTGAGGATTGAGCATGTGCTGAGCTCCGAAATGGATGATGAGGAGCACATAAAATTGAAGAGGCAACCCAGGCCCTTTAAGGAGATTATCATCATGGGGAGAAATACAACTGTTGGTAAAATAAAACAAAACATCTGACTCATAATGGATAGAGAGTGTGAGTGAGAGGTTCTCCTAGCTCAGCGGGGGACCCGGACGAGCAGCAACTGCGTGACTCAGTATTTGTTCATCATGCGAGTACTCAGGCCCTACTTCAGACATACTAAATCAGAACCTCTGGGATAGGGCCCAGGATTCTGTATTTTAACGAGCACTCCAGGTGGTTCTGGTGGGCTACAGTTTAAGAAACTCCAACCACAATATTCCGTGCCATGCATACCTCCACATTTTCCCCTTGTCTTCTTCCTATAGCACTGGGCCTCTCCACATACAAAGCCTATGTTGTCCTGAAGAAGAGAAGTCAAAATGAAGCCACTTTGCTCAAGCTCTACACTAATATATCCCTTTACAAAAGTTTTAGACTCAAATATTTTTTTTTAATGATTTTATTTACTTATTTGACAGAGAGATCACAAGTAGGCAGAGAGGCAGGCAGAGAGAAAAGGGGAAGCAGGCTTCCTGCTGAGCAGAGAGCCCGATGCGGGGCTCAATCCCAGGACCCTAGGATCATGACCTGAGCCGAAGGCAGAGGCTTAACCCACTGACCCACCCAGGCGCCCTCGACTCAAATATTTAAACAAGAAGCCTTGTTTAAAATGGCATCATCTCAAGCGAAGATGGCCTATGCATCCTGAAAGAGGTGAATTCCATGAATAAAAATGGCCACAGTTATTGATCATTTTCTATGTGTCAGTTGATCCGCCATCCTCAAACCCCTCCACTCCCCCCAAAAAAGCCTATAAAGAAGAAACAATTATCATTCCCAATTTATAGAGGAAAACATGGAAGCCAGGAAGTCAAGTAGCTTTCCTAAGACCCACGAGTTTGTAAATGATAGATCAAGATTTGAACCCAGATCTGTCTGAGCCCCAGACTCTCCCCTTTGCCACTCACCTTCATGAAAGACATGAGCAATCTTCTTCTTCTTCTTTTTTTTAAATTTTATTTATTCATTTGACAGAGAGAGAGAGAGATCACAAGTAGGCAGAGAGGCAGGCAGGGGTGGGGGGGTGGGAAGCAGGCTCCCTGATGAGCAGAGAGCTGGAAGCGGGGCTCGATCCCAGGAAGCGGGGCTCGATCCCAGGACCCTGAGATCATGACCTGAGCCGAAGGCAGAGGCTTAACCCACTGCCTAGGGCCACCCAGGTGCCCCTAAAGACATGAGCAATGTTCTGAGAGTGACCGAGAACACGGAGGCCTGAGTAATATGTCAGCCCATCATCATGTTACCAACTTCACCACCAATTTGATGAGCGTCACTTCATTATTATGTCTTTAGTGATTTTGTTCCTTGAAAAAGGTGAGATTCTGCTACTTACCACCTACTTTCCTGTGAGCTGGAATGAATGGAGGTACGTGAAACTTTAAAGAACTAAGGACAAAAAGTGTTATAAATAGTATTATTACAAGTAGCAATAAATCAGGTAAAGAATGTAATGTGCAAGTTGGAACATAAACTGGAATTAAGCCTTGTAAATATAAAAGAACCCAAGGCATGCAGTTCTTTGAATTCTAACAGTAAAATGCTTAACCTAAATTTCGATTAACAAGGTACCAATATAGCCACCTCAGAAAGGCATAATTTGAGAAGGTTGGGGCAGGATAATCATCAGGAATGTTTTTGAAAAGGTGGTTAATCAGACCTATATCTTTAATGTTTTTTAGGAAAAATTACAGGAGTAAGTTTGACAATTTACTATATGCCAGTGACAGTTTCTAAGCTCTTTACATTATTAATTTGTTTATACTTCGGAACAATCTTACAAAGTAAGTCATATTATTTTTCCCCATTATTCTCCTTAAAGAGGGGGAAACTGAGGCAGAGTTTATACAACTTTGAGTAGCAAAGCCAGAATAAGAACTTAGGCAGTCTGGTTCCAGACTGTATATAGTCTTAGCCGCAGTGTTATGGACTAGTACTTCTATCTTGATAAGTTACCATTTTCAAAATCTCTTCCTCTTCTCCCATCAGCTTGTTCTGTTTATCTCTCTTCTCTCTGTTTTTTCCCATCGGTATCTCTCACTGGATTCATGACTCAGAACTCTAGCAGTAGGTCAATGAATTTGCAATAAAATACAACAAAACCAAATACCACAATGACCATGACCTTTTCATTCTTGTCCAGTGAAGCTGTCTACGTAAGAATGTTAACCAAGCAGGTTTATGTTAAGGAATCTCAAAACAAGAAGTGAATATTTTGCACTGGCACACAGTACAACAAAAGGAACACCGAGTGTGAGTGTGTGTGTGTGTGTGTGTATGCTTGTGCACGTATATGTACATATATATGCATATGCACACACATATATGTATGTCATATACATACATATACAATTGATATATATCTCTATTCTTTGTATTCAGTGATAACTGTTACTCTTCACAACCTACATGGTTCCTTCCTCTGGCAATTCTCACTCAATTTCTCTTATCTAAAAACTCTGCCCCAAACTGATGCCTTTCAGATAAATTTCTCAATGTAATTCCATTTCAAAGTATTTTAGTGTTGGACAAGTTCTTAGAAATCAACTGAATTTTGATCCTATGAAGCCCCAAGAAGGAAACAACTCTCTCAGCATAACTCAGTGCGTTGGTGAACAGCATGGTTCTAAACCCCAGACCTGCCCTAAGGTCTGTTTTCCAGGAAACATCCCTGAACCTGAACAGAAGTCAGCACATGGGCTCTCCCACAGACCCTAGAGCCAGCCCCAGTTTCACCACTTACTAGATGTGTGAACTTTAGAATAATTTAATCAGACATTACTATCAGAAAGAGATTAGGGGCACCTGACTGGCTCAGTCAGAAGAGCATGTGACTCTTGATCTTGGGGTTGTGAGTTCAAGCCCCGTGTTGGGCACAGAGATTACTCAAAAATAAAATCCTTAAAAAAGAGAGAGATTAAAATATAGTTACTTGGGTGGCTCAATGGGTTAAGCCTCTGCCTTTGGCTCAGGTCATGATCTCAGCGTCCTGATCTCAGGGTCCTGGGATCAAGGCCCATATCTGGCTCTCTGCTCAGCATGGAGCCTGCTTCTCCCCAACCCCCCCCCCCCCGCCCCCACCCCGGCCTGCCTCTCTGCCTACTTGTGCTCCCTCTCTCTGTCAAGTAAATAAATAAAATCTTAAAAAAAAAAAACAACTTAAAAAAAAATCTTTATGCTATAAACATTAAAATAAATAAGCAAATAGATTAAGGAAAACAATTTCAGTAAAAACAGCAAATGGTCATTTTTATATCATCTTCACAATATGAAAAGCCTGTTCGAATTACTTTTTGAATGATGTTGAAATAAAACTAAAATAAATTATATAAAGAACTCCCACACATAGACAAGAAAATAATAAGACCCTAATAAAGAATTAGGCAAAAGACAAAGCAGACAATTCATACAAAAAGAAATATAATTAATAAACAAGTCAGTGGAAAAATATTAATATTGTTACTAAGCAAAGAAATGCAAAGTAAAGCAACAGTAGAGCACCATTTTCCAACTATGAAATTAACAAATACTGTTTTTCAATAAAAATACTCAGTGTTGGTGAAGTCATAATAAAGCCATACACTTACATATTTCTGGTATCAAGGTAGAGATACATAAATACTTAAGCATAAAAATGGAATTTACTTGGGCAGAAAAAAAAAAGAAAAACACTATAAAAACAAAAACTATAAGCACAAAGGTGTTTACAACAGTGTTGCATTAAAAAAAAAATGTCAAAGATTATCTAACTGTCTCAGCATATACTTCCTAAGGGGAGCTGTGCCTTACTCCTTCACTTGCAGCTTCCTCACCTTTAGGCAACTAAAGTGACAAGCGTGTGCCTGTCACTGATGTGTCCCTTGCCTTTGGCACAGGGCCAGGCACATAGCGAGGGTTTAGTAATTATTGAATGAATGAATGAATGAATGCGTGAATAAACCCAATGAATCCATGTTAAAAAGTAGCAGATTGCGTTAGTATGGCTATTGATGAAATCTGAACCTATTAATTTGCTAAGTATGAAAATTATGTTGCAACTCGGAAAATGCTTCAGGATAGCAGTGCAAAGTGGGGGAAGAAACAGAATACATAATTGCACATGTATTATGATTGCAACTAGATAATAGTTGTAGGCACATGGACAAACCCTGGAAGATAATATGTAAATTTAATAATGTTTTTTTGTTGGAGTCATGGGATTATGGATGTTTCAGTCTTTTTCTTTTTTCAAAAGCATATTAATTTTTTTTATAATTATAAAAAGGCAGGGGAAAAAAATTCACAGGCCTTGAGTCAGAACACTTGGGTATTAGTACCAACTCAACTATTTAATAGCTTCCTGACCTTGGACAAGTTACTGAAACGCTTTGAGCCTCAGTTTCCTTGTCTATTAAATGGGGACTATAATAGCTACCGCTCAAAGCTGTTTGCAAGATATAAATGGCCTAATGCATGTGAAAGGATTTTATAAACTATAAAGTGCTATATAAAAGTGACATCATTATTACTAAAGTAGCTTGTTTCCTAAGAGAAATAACCTTTTTATTTCCTCCAGACTGTTGACATTTAGTCACTTACATACAATGCAGAAATTGTACACAATTCCAAAACAAAAATTACCTACAATTCCAAAGTCATTGAAACACACAACACCCTAACTGTGTCTCACAAGCTAATACTGAACAAGCCCTAAACACTGGCCTGTCAGGCACTGGTGGATTTCCAGCTGGGCAGAAGGGACCTGTGAGACACTGGGAATAAATGAGACATAAACCCAAAGTGAAAAGCTTTCCCCAGACAATCAAATAAGGAAAGTCACAGAAAATCCAGCACTTATTTTTCAATGTTAATTATTTAATTTTCCAACACCTAAAAAATATGAAAGGGAAAAGTCTCCTTCCCATTTCTGTCCCTGATGGCCCAGTCCTCTTGCTCCCACATGGTGACTATTATTACTTTATTATGTGTCCTTCTAGGATATTTTATGCACATGCAAGCAAACGTGTTAATGTATTTTCTTTTTTAAAAAATGTAACTATATATCTCTGTGCTGTTTAATATTGGTACATGAAGAGGTTTCCTTATTCTTTGTTTTATAGCTGTGTGCTATTCCACTGAACGAATGTGCCTGTATTTACTTATCAGTCCCCTTTGACAGAACATTCAGGTTGTATCCGATCATTTGCTCTGCCCTCTGAGAAAGGAAACTGTTATTCGGCCTTGAGCAGTAACAATGAGACATGCGGAGGAATGGGTCCAGAGTGACCCCAACCTAGAGAGCCCATTTGCTTGCTTCTCTTTCAAACAGTTGGACAGGCCTTTGGAATCTGCTCAGCTATTTTTCTTGCCGTGGATCAAAACTATATGATTGGGAGAAGTTATTTCAGTTAGCCCTTTTCTTAAAAGCCGGTATAATGCTATAGTTAAGCATCTAAAACCAGACTACCCTGGGTTCAAGAGCTGGGTCTTCCCACCTACTATTCAAATTCTCTCTGTCTCAAAGTAGAGGTGATGATAGTATATTCCTCACAAGGTTTTATGAGGCTTAAGTGAGTTAATATATCTATGTCCAGCATCCTTCAGAGGGTATCTGGGAAGGAGCAACCAAAACCATAATAGTTGTCATTATCTCAAGAAATCAAGCCCTAAATCAGTGGTTCTCAAAATGTGGTCTGTGGACCAGTGGTATCACCCGGAAATGTGTAAGAAATGCAAACCTACCGAATCAGAAACTCAGAGGGAGGAACCCAGCAATTTGGGTTTTTTTGGTTTTGTTTTTTTTTTTTTTTTTGGTTGGGTTTTTTATTTATTTATTTATTTTTTTCAGCATAACAGTATTCCTTGTTTTGGCACCACACCCAGTGCTCCATTTTTTTTTTTTTTTTTAATAAGCCTTCTAGGTAATTCTGATGCACGCTATGATCTAAGAACTATTGTTCTAAAATGTAGGGTTTGACAGCTGAGGGTGGTTTTAAAACATTCAGATCATAGAACACCTAATTGTGCTCTTTGTGGAACTCCATGAATTGATGACATAGAAATCCATGCATTTTACTATTGGAAAATATGCCCATATTATCTGCATGCCATTTTTTTTATCTCAAAATATACATATGGAATTGTTTTCTTTTAAATCCCATTTCCAAAGTTTTCATTTAGCATCCATTTGCTACTAGTTCAGTAGCATTAATAGATTACATAGTAGCTGGCATCAATATTTAAACAAAAACATAGAGGAGAAAATTCAAAACTGAAAAAAATTCTAACTTTTAAACTCACTCTATAATTACGAAACAAGACTTAACCACTAAGATTTAATTTTCACCATTTTTTTTTCAACTGTGTGTTCATTCAGCAAACATTTATTGACCGTTGACAATGTTGTCAAGGATGTGCTGAGTGCTTGGAATTCTAGTAAATCAGACAGGCAGGAGAAGAATATGACCTATCCATCGATCTATCATATGATCTATCGAAGAAAATCACAGTCCCATTTGTATTATACCCATATTTTTATGTCATTGGACAGAGTTTCTAGAAGGAAACAAGCCATTACTGTCCCGGTTCTCCCTGGATCCAGGACAATGGTTTCTCCAATGAAGAAATGCTACTATCCTGTAGCAAAGACCAGGAGTATCAGATAGGTCTGAGGTTAATTCCAGCCAGCTAGGAAGGCTTCCCTGGAGCATTACTCTGAGAAAGAGTATGAGACAATATTCTAGTTGGGCAGGAAATAGTGCTGTGCACAAAAAAGAAAGGAGAACCAACATAAGAGTTTTTTATTTGCAACCCTTCGAGAGCATAGCCTTCCTTTTCCTTTGGGATATGAGAGGATATTTCTAAGCATTTCTTAGATTTTAAAATGGTAACTTTTGCCTTGTCTCCCCCTGAGGCTCCTAATATTTCTCCTTTCCCCTTGCACTTTCCTTCTCCAAGAGCCACTGGGAATGGCCTGGTCAAGTTCAGAGACACCAAATCGTGGTTTCTGATTTCAAATATATTAGCATGAGATGATTTTCTCTGTGTTTGGGCTAAGGCTCAAGTGTCCAGGCCTGTTGCTTTCTTCCACTGGTTTCAAGACACCTGGCTCGCTTGTGAGGTAGTGTGAAGCAGCAGGACTTGTTTTCCTGAATTAGAGAGCACACACTTTCCCCTTTGCTATTTGGTTGGTGTTACACAGATGGAACAAATGGCCCTTCACCTTCCACCTCCTTGTCAACCAACCTCTTGGAATAAACATAAAGATGACTCCCACTACAAGCTTTGTGCAAGGGAATACAGAAACAAAGGGGGCATTATAGTCAGGAATTTAGTGGTTGGGCTGGTTCTCCATTTGCTCTACAATTAAAAAGGTGTGCATGGCATTTCTAGATTACTCTTCGTTTACATGCCTCTCTTACCAAAAAATCATGAATCCCTATTTAGGATCCATTAGGTTCATAGCTCGAGGGCAGTCTGAACCAGATCAGTCTGGCTTCTATGGTCTGCTGGAGCTATAATTTGGAATGTGTGAAGCAAAAAAATCCGTTGCATGCTTTAGGAAATGACAAAGACCCTGCAAACTCCAAAGATTTTTTTCCCCCCAACACATTTCCTTCAAGAAGAGCCAATATGGAACATTCCCAGGAAATTTCTCCATTAGTTCTATTGAGACTAAATGGAGATTATATTTATCCTGATTTGCTGAAGACATTAGAAATCATTGTTCTTTTCTCCTTCCCCTAAAATATTTTTTCCTCTTCTAATATTTGCTTCTTTATTCAAATCCAACCAAGCTCACAGTGCTTGCTTATCACCAAACTATTTGCAGATATTACTTGGATCTCCTTTTCTTCATCTTCCTTTCTATGTATTTCTGTTTTCTATATAAATTTTTTGAGGTGCCTCAAACATACCATCTTTAAGCTCTTAATTTATTTTTCTTTATGCTCCTGAAAAATATGTTCTGGGGCCATCTAATTTTAAACCCTACCACAAAATGATGCTTTACAACTTTTATAAAGTTGCAGACTAGAAATCAAATCAATGTTTCCCATAAGACAATTAATTGTAAAAACCTGATTGATTCTAATTTTAGACCAGTGTCACATCTGATTCACAGATGGCTAATTCTCAACTAACCCTAATAATAATGGATAGGAAGAGAACTGGGTGTTGAATTAAATCACAGGTGACCATTTTTATAATAATACCAATTTCCTTCCCTCACCAGAATGCAGAAGGAACACTGAAGAGTAAAACTGACTGGCTTGTTTTAATATTGTTTTTCTTCCCATCCTCCTTTGGAAAAACAATGAGCAAAGACAAGAGGGACAAAGAGACTAAAGGATGAACATCAAGATACGTGGAAATGCCATGAGCTATCCATGGAGAGTAAACAAAGAAACCTGACTTTTGTTGGAACTTTCAAGATTGTGGACATAATATGCCATGTCCATTCACTGGCTCTAAGCAGTTTTTACAGCCAGTAATAAAATGGAAAGTAAAGGTTCATTGTGAAAGAGTTGGCACATATTTAACAAAGGTAAGACAAGCTGGCACCACGATAATTTATACCCATTAGCATGGGATTCAGTGGTGATCTTATGGTAGAGGGCACAGCTAATAAAGACTTCAAAAGAAGAGAGAACAAATTATGAAATGTCGATTAGTGTAAGCAGTTTACATTTTCAACAGTGGGGAAACTAAATTTAAATTGCAAAGATTCGCAAATATTGCTATTAGTTCCTATAGCTAACCCAGCCATTCTACAAACGGATATGGACTTCACATGATGAGTTTGGCCATACAAGGAGACTCAGTTATCATATCTAAAATCTACACTATTTAACTTTGAAAAGCAATGAAATGATAGCTCTTGAAAGCTCTTAAGCGAGGTTATCTGCTAAATCTACACTTGTAAAGATTTTTCTTGTGAAGCCAGAAAATAACTGGATCCTTTTGCTTTGTGCATAAGCAACGAATTTTGGAACACTGAAAAAAAATTAAATTAAATTAAATTTTAAAAAATAACCCTCCATATTTCTAAAAATGAGAACTAACTCCTCAATCCTTACTTTCACAGGTAAAACAACTACATCCCCATCAGCTTTTCCTTGAAAAACTCATTTTCCATATCCTTGATTACTTAGTTACTTTTCTCTGGCTCTTCTCCCCATTCTCACTTTTCTATTCGAAAAGAAAAGTAGGTAGGTTTCTATAAAGAGTCTTCCAAACGTTGCCCAGAATCGTTCCCACTAGGAACTCTTGCGTTTTTTTGTCTTTAGTTTGGGCAATTCCATTAAAAATATAACCAGGCACTTTTATATTCCTAAGAGAAGAGATATGAACACAAATCAAAGACAACAACTAAACCTCTAAAATTATAATAGCACTAATCCCTCTATTAAGCATATGGAGGGTCTGCAGACCACATGAGCTCACCCTAAAGAACATGCTGTTTACCTGGGAACCAGCTGTTTTACCATGAAATAGGCTCTGTGCTCATCCTAAGTCTTGCGCCAAGATCTTATACTGTAATGCACAACATCGAAATGGGTAAGCAGAATGCTGTGATCAGGATACTTAAATCAGTTGCTTTTTAGTACGTTATTTAAGTCGTGAGAAAGTTGGATAAGTCAAGCTCTTTCTGAGACCCCAGAGATCAAAGAGAATTCAGTTAAGGGCAACGCTTTGAAGAGCAACAACTGTACTATTCTTTACCAGAAGTTCTGTGAAATGTAGGTTTGACACATTTATTTCCGTAATTCTTATGCACACTTCAAATGCCAAGGAAATCTGTTTAAAAATATAGATTTGACCATTTAAAACTTACATGGCCCGGCATTTTGTTTTAGGACAGGAGATTACACCATGGTGCAAACTGAAGGTATATCTTGAAGTTATTTACAAGTATCACAATGGCCATCAGCCAAGTCCCTCAAAAGTTATGGAAGAAATACACACACCTATGAAATGCTTGTAGTCAAACCAAAACAGAGACTTGCTTTTGTTTAACCAGAGGGACAATACTTCAAAACTGAAAGGAGTGCTAGAAATCCAAAATCCACAAACCCATACCAGCAGCATGGACATCACTAGGGAGCTTGTTAGAAACGCAGAATCTCCAGCCCCACTTCACATTCACTAAATCTGCATTTTAACAAGATGTCACAAGAGGTCTGTATATACATTAAAGTTTGGGGAACGCTGCTTCATAGATGACTTTCTATAAGGAAATTTTAGCTGTAAAATATCAGCCTCTTAAGCTCCTTCTCCAGGAAATTAAAAGTTCTAATTTAACAAAAATATGGCAATTAGAAATCTCTTGCAGAACCATCAGCAAAGTCTTCTGTCTCTGGAATCACAGGATGGCCTACTTCACCCAAGCACTATGACCAGGGGAGACTTAAAGGATGGCTCTTGGCAAAACATCAGATACTCCCTTCCATGTCTTTCCTTGTCTAGTGAGGAATCTCCCTAGACTCAGCTTCTTTATTTCACACACTTTCTACCATCGACAGTCTAGAAAAACTTCAAAGGGGGACCAGGTGCACTAAGATTAACAGGTGTTTATTATTATAATTAATTTAACTGAAAGAATTTAGTTCCATAGCAGTCCTGAGGAGATTGTGAACCCAACTGGAACAGTAAGCAGCCTATAAGCATACTCAGCGAAGATCAACTCTACCCTACAACTCACAGCAAACTGATCTTTTCAAAAGTGATGGGAAGGGAGAAGATTCTATTTCTAAAAGTTGAAGGATAAAACCTTGGGAATCTAACTCAAGGTGAATTGCCTTTCTTTGAAATGCTGAATGACTTCCAAGCCAGCTTGTGGTTTAGTTTTTCCATGGATAGAACATTTTAGGACTAGTGGCATAGTTTCTGATGGAAAAGGGCAGATATCTAAAGACTAGGTTTCAAAGGATATGGGAAATAATTTCTCACAATTCTAGGTTATTTTCACTGAAGATCCAGCAGCAATTGGCCATTTTTGCTAGTTCCCCAGCCTATCCCTTTCCAGAAAGTACTTAGATATTTTCAGACATTTTAAGGAAATGTGCTCTTAAATCTCTTTCTTAATTTTTTTGCTCAGGCTTTGTCAAGTAGCAGTGTCTGCAGGGAAGAGTCGAAGACAAGTACTATACATAATTCCTCAGAGTAGTGTCGCCTGAAAAGTGGACCAGAGGCTAACCAGATCTGAAACATCTGCTGTGCTTGTTCAAATGCAGGCTCATGAACCTCCAGGGCTCCATCAATCAGCGTCCATGGAAATTGGGTCTTAGAATCTACATTTTAAACGAGCTCCTGGGTGATTTTTTTGCATGTAAACTACTGCTTACAGCTAAAAATCAGTTGAATTTCAGACTATGAGAGCACTCCAGCTTGCAGAGTGTTCCATAACTATCTCCAACATTTAGTCTGGGGTTTGAGTGAGCCTGAGGTGTCTTACTATCTTTAGGTGTCCCAGGCCAGCCTACGTTACTTCTCCATGATGAAGTGTTAGAGGAAGAAACAAAATATATCAGCGATTCCCCTGATAAACTGAAATGCTTCCCTGGTGATCTAAATTGTAGCTGGGTGGATCTCCAACCCAGGTTCTCTCTGCCCAGCTATAAGATGTTTCTATAAGCAGGTTCTCTTGAACTGTGGGATTAGAATGATCACTGCAAGAAAGAAGTGGTATGTCAGCTAGATGGTTGAGGAAACCCCTAAAGTTTCACTTAGATTTCCTAGGAACATACAAGGTTCCCAGGTGGTCCATGCCTGAACTGACCTTGCAACTGACTGGTCCTATCTTAGGTTGTTTTAGAATGTGCCCCAGAATTGTGTTTTCATTTCTTAATTTCTACCCTGAGAAATGAGTAGGCTTAAATTTCCCATCTGTTCTGGTCAAGAGAGCCTATTCACCAAGCTCTAAATTCTCTGTGTTCTTATCACATTATTGGTGTTTCTTTTGTCTTTCCCTGGTAGAAAGGGAATATTTTTATGAATAGTAGAAGATGAAGGTTACCCAGAAAGAGAGCTATTATACAATGTTTATAAGTGAATATTAATGCTTATTTTAATTTAAGCTCCAAAGACAACAAGAAAATCAACTACTACATGTTCTAAACCACTTTTATAGTAAAAGTGTTTTTGTTCTTTTCAGATTCTCTATTTCTTGTCAACATAAGTCGAGTCTTTCACTTGAATCAGCGATGAGGTAACAGATATTGGGCAGGGTTTTCCCATTGACTTATACACCCAGCCCAGATTCATAAGCCATCATCTGGACACCTACATATTATGATCAATAGTTAACAGTCTTGTGTTTCACTTAATGTGAGATTTCCTCTTTGAGGTCCTGTATTTTTTTTTAAATACACGAAGAATTTAGTTTCTCTTCAAAGGAGTAATAAAAAGAATGTTATGCTTGGCCCAAGAACTAAATGATTTCCATCCTCATGAAAAGCAGGCAGGCATAGTTATATGTCCGGGCTCCTAATAGACAGCTGTCAATTCTTTTCCTCTAGGATGACTGATTTTTGTCCCTATAAACTACTCGTAATTAACTATACTCAGAATGTAGTAAGCTTGGCATTTGCATGGCAGGAAGTAAACACACAGATTTTGAGGGACAAGTAGCTACTCTCACTTAAATCTTAACCATGTTCTTTATGCTCCCAATATCATCGATATGCAAACAGCTTTATTCTGGATGACTCAAGAAAAATTTTAGTCACCTCAACAAGCTGTTTATTATTCGGTATTTCTGGATTTGAAGTGTCCAGATAATTGGCTGATTCATTTAACACAAAGTTGTATGTTTAAGTGACAAAAGAGTAAATGGTGAGGTAGGGGAAAATGGCTTTTCAATATATGTTTTTTTTCCCCCAATATAAGCACCCATTTACAATCAGACAGGAGTGAAGAAGTTGCTGCCTGAGCATTAATGATGCTACATGGAGACAAGGTTTATTCCAAGTTCACACTGCTCCTGGCAAAGGTGTGTAGTTCTCACTGGTCATCAGTTTATGAAATTACTAAGGGCTTGTTTGCCCTTAATTTCCTAAAGGATTGATAGGAAATCAAATCAAAGATTATCACTATGTAATAAAACAAAAAATAGCACTTTTCAAATAAATTGTGCAATTTGCCTCAAGTTACATAATAATTCCCTGCTGGGTCTAGATTAGAACTCAGAACACAGATGGGTCTGGGGAGAGAGCTTAGAGTATGTTCTCCAGGTCCATACCTTATCAAACAGGATCTAACACCATTCTTACAAGAATCCTGTGAGGTAAGTTTTCTTATATCCATTTTACAGGTGAGGAAATAGGGACTTGGCGTAGGTCATTTGGCTACCTTGACACGGTTGGAAAATATCACAACCCGGAATGAAACACAAGCCTTCTCTCTTTAAAGCTCATGGGTTTCAGCTCCAGATCTAGTGTTAACCCAAGTGTAACACTCTCACCACTCCTCAGGTTGTACAAGGAACGACTCTGGTGCAGTAGTTCTCAAACTTTACTCTGAGTGAGAATCACCTGCGAAGCTCATTAAATGGCTGAACCCCACACCCTTCCCAAGAGCTTCTGAGTCAGCACCACCCAGGCTGTTCTGAAGCAAGCAAGATGGGTCTCACCGTGAGAAACGCACAGGGGATGAGAATGTAATTAGCACGACAAACCCACTTCACAGGCATTTCCCTTTCCAAATAAACTTAAGTAAAAAAAAAAAAAAAAAAAAAAAAAGCTGGGGCAGGGGACTTTACACACATTCTTTTTAAAATTTCACTTTATCTGAAGAAGAAAATGTCAAGGAAATGATTGTGGAGGTGGTGGCAGACCTGACAAAGATTGTCTGAGGTGATACTCTAACGACCAAGTTATCTGGTGAATAGCCCATGACCGCTACCCAGACATAGAACTTTGCGGCCACCCGGCAGCCCCTCAGTGTACCCCTCCGTGTGCCTCAGCCCACCATAGCCCCCCTCCCTCCCTCCAAAAATAGCCACCACCTGAGATAAGAGCAATCATTTCTTCAGAATTCTTTCTAGTTTTTCTCACCCAAGTGTCCATCCTGAGATACGGTCGTTTCATCTTGCCCATTCTTTAAAATCTGGCACATATTTTCAAACTCTTTTGATCTACTGGTTATCTTTTTCCCCCTTATAATTTATCTTTTGAAGAAAAAAAAAATCTCACACTAACTTAAGTTTCCCACAGACTAGATTTTGCTGATTGCATTCCAAGGGTATGCATATATACATTTATATACATATAAATATATGTATGCAGTTCATTTTGTTTCCCTGTCCTTGATATTTACTGCAAATTGGCAGCTCGGTCCAGAGACGGACAGGTTCAGTCCGGCAAAGCCCTAGGTGGTGTGCTCTTCCATCAAGCGGCATATAATGTCTGATGCTGCCTCCTTTTGGATGTAAGCAAACCATTGCCTCAATGCCTGGATCTATTAATTCTTTAAATGTTACAAAATTGTGACCTTCTAATTGTTATCATTTTGTTTTCATTTGTTAGCTCTACTGATTTTATAAGGAGATACTAGTAGTATGGTTCAAGAAAGAAAAGCAGATAAATGATTGACCCTTTTACCTACCCAGTTTTTTTTTGTTTTTTTTGTTTTTTTTTTTAAAGATTTTATTTATTTATTTTTCAGAGAGAGAGAGAGGGAGAGAGAGCAAGCACAGGCAGACAGAATGGCAGGCAGAGGCAGAGGGAGAGGGAGAAGCAGGCTCCCTGCCGAGCAAGGAGCCCGACGTGGGACTCGATCCCAGGACACTGGGATCATGACCTGAGCCGAAGGCAGCTGCTTAACCAACTGAGCCACCCAGGCGTCCCTACCTACCCAGTTTTTAAAGCAACAATTTGGTCCCTGTTATCTTCAGAAGGTGACCAACTAATGCTATATATAAATATATATATTTGTGAGCTCACAGATTTAAACATACTTAATGGAGTTCAAGCCTTTGCAATTCTTTTTTTTTTTTTTTTTTAATTTTTTTTTTTTTTGTCAGAGAGAGAGGGAGAGAGAGCGAGCACAGGCAGACAGAATGGCAGGCAGAAGCAGAGGGAGAAGCAGGCTCCCCGCCAAGCAAGGAGCCCTATGTGGGACTCGATCCCAGGACGCTGGGATCATGACCTGAGCCGAAGGCAGCTGCTTAACCAACTGAGCCACCCAGGCGTCCCAAGCCTTTGCAATTCTTATCCATTTTGAAACTAATGATCATTGAGAGTCTTGTCTTCACGGGGGTTCTCAAGTCCATTAGACATGACCCTACTAGTCTTTGACAGCTTCTTGGCTATCTGGTATTACGAGATCTTCCAGGCTCATCTTATAGGTCTCCTGCCCTAGACTTGGGATCAGCCATTTCCCAAGAAATTCTGGTTTCTTTCAGAGGAGAATGGTATTTCAAGACCACATCTGGGCTCTTGTAATACTCATTGTTTCTGAGTTGGTTATTGTTTCTAGACCTTTTCAGTGAACAGTGCTAAGAAATACACACACCAAATATGTACATATGTTTTTAAAAAATACAATACCTCAGAGATTTACACTACAATACAAATCTAGGACAAGATTTTTATAGGACATGTGGGACAATAGTTCTTGAGTTCTTCCATGTTGATTACAAATTTTGTGCCCCATTTTACATGAAAATCAGTTTTGCTAGATATAAAATCTTGGTGCACGTTTTCTGTCCTTGAGTGTCTTTATTTTATATTATTTCCTTCTGGTAAAAAACATTGCTGTTAAAAGGTCTGATGACAACCTTATTGGATTTTCCTTATATGTCATTTGCTTACTTTGTCCATTCACACAAAGGATTAGGGTTTGTTTTTTTTTTAAGTTCAGTAATTTCACGTTTCCTTTAAAGTTCAGTAATTTTACAAGAATTTTTCTTGGTGTTCGTTATTCTAGGTTGATACTCTTTTTTTTAAGTCAATGTCATTTTATTATTTTTTTATTTCTTTTAAATATTTTATTTATTTATTTGACAGATAAAGATCACAAGTAGGGGCGCCTGGGTGGCTCAGTGGGTTAAAGCCTCTGCCTTCAGCTCAGGTCATGATCTCAGGGTCCTGGGATGGAGCCCCGCATCAGGCTCTCTGCTCAGTAGGGAGCCTGCTTCCCTTCCTCTATCTCTGCCTGCCTCTCTGCCTACTTGTATTCTGTCTGTCAAATAAATAAAATGTTTTAAAAAAAAGATCACAAGTAGTCAGAGAGGCAGGCAAAAAGAAAGAGAGAGGAGGAAGAGCCTGATGCGGGCTCAATCCCAGGACCCTGGAATCATGACCTGAGCAGAAGGCAGAGGTTTTAACCCACTGAGCCACCCAGGCGCCCCTCCAGGTTGATACTCTAAGGTTCATGGTGTGCTTTGTAAAATGTTTTTTTTTTTTCCTGTTTCAGAAACATTTTCTTGAACTTTAGCATTTGTTCTGTTCCTATGCATTGGTTTTTTTCTTTAGGAATTTCTGTTATCTTCAGGCTTTATTTTCTTTTTCTGTCTTTAAATATTTGCCTTATTATATTGAATCTTTTTTATTTCTTTCATCATTCAATTTTGAACTTTTAATCTTTTTCTCCTTTTTACCCTCTTCCTCTTCACTTGTATTTCTTATTTTAGTCTTCACTTTTTCTTTTATTTTGAATTTTTGGACACCAGACTTCTGAGTTTTTCAAAGTACAATTATTGTTATTTCATGTTTTTAATAATTTTCTTGAAATATTTAGCTTGTTTTGAAAGAGCACATTATAGTTTTTATCTTTTTTTACTTATGTCTTTCTGGTATGATTTATTGCCTGTAGAAATATTATTCTGCTCTCAATCTCTTTTTTCTTTCAATAGCTTTGTATAAAATTAGACCTTAAAATTTTTCTGCTGCCAATTCTTCTGTAAAATCAGTTTTCTGAAACTTTTCAGAAGGGTTTTGGTTCAGACAAGTTTTCTAACTTCACAGAGATCTCTCTTCTGTTGTTTTTGTAGGTCATTTAAAATATATACACATACGGCAACTACGAATACCTGATTAGTACTCCTCAAGGTCATGACAAACCAAGAAAGTCTGAGACAGTTACAGCCCAGAGAAGTCTCAGGAGGCATGATAACGAAATGTAATGTGGTATCCCAGATGGGATGAAACAGAAAAGGAACATTAGGTAAAAACTAAGGAAATCTGAATAAACTATGGGTTCTTGTCAATAATAATGTATTAATATTGTTTCCTTAATTATAACAAGTGTACCATACTACGATCAGATGTTAAAGATGTTAGTAACAGGTGAAACTGGGGGGGAAGTATACAGGAACTCTCTGTCCCATTTTTTCAATTTTTCTATATCTAAAACTTTATTTCTAGGGGTGCCTGGGTGGCTCAGTGGGTTAAGGATCTATCTTCGGCTCAGGTCATGATCCCAGGGTCCTGGGATTGAGTCCTGCATTGGGCTCCTTGCTCAGCAGGAAGACTCCTTCTCCCTTTCCCTCTTCCTGCTGCTCCCCCTGCTTGTGCTCTCTCTCTCTCTCTCTCTCTCTCTGTCAAATAAATAAATAAAATCTTTTTAAAAATAAATAAATAAAATTTTATTTCTAAAAAATAAAGTCTATTTTACACACAAACACATCCATAGGGCAGCTTGCTTTCTAACATTTCCTGGCTGTTTCCTCCACCTATCCACTTTTATCTGAACCCTGACTTTTCTGCACCTCTTCAGTGTGAGGCCTGTGCTGGAGGAGAGCCCTGGTTGTCAGTTTCAAGACTCACAGAAGCCTTGTTACCCCAGGTACTTAAAACCTTAACATGGGACCCTTGTATCAAACACCAGACAATTTCAGCTGTTATCAAACTGACCGGCTTAGTTTCCAGTTTTATCTATTTTGGGGCTCATCCATTATTCCCATATTTATCAAATCCAGCCCCATTACTTCCCTCTGTTTTCTTTTACACAGATGCCAGAAAGGTACAGACCTTATGGCTCATATTCTAGGGGTCACTGGTTTACCTCTTTCCTTGTTTTTTTTTTATAGTTGTCCATGGATTTTTGGTTTTATGATCTAGTTGCTCTGGTTTTTTTCCTTATAGTTTATGACTCTGAGTGCATATATATATATATATATATATATATATATATATATATGGCATACAATTCACCCTGTGGTTTTTTGTGAGGAATTTAGGAACACCTAAAATCATGCTGCCTCCACTCTCTCAGCATTCCAAATTTTAAAGCAATCACCAACCTTATAGACTACTAAGATAATGAGGATTTTATTATGGTAGAAGATCCAATGTCTTGTTTAAATATAGGCTAGAATGTGCTAGGGTGGCAAAGATACGGTGCTGTGTTTTTCCACATGCTTTAAAAGCAGAAACTCAAGGGCTTCCTGCCCCATGTGGTTTATAACCAGTTTTCAATTCCTGAAGGTGCTGTCTACAAGGGCAGTGTTGGCAATGACATTTGAAATTTATCAATTATCCCAATAATCTCATTTACTTTACTTTATTGAATTTCTCTCAGTGGATTTTTTTTTTTTTTTTTTTTGAGGAGTCAAAAGAAAACCCAAAACACACACGAGTGTGATTTCATTGCCTTCTGTCAAGGGATGATGCCTGGGTGGAATCTTCCTCCTGTCACCGAGGAAACATAGGTTTGCCCTGGAGATGGTCTCAATGGTGCAAAACTCAGGTGACATGAGAACAGCTGACAGACTGAGAAATAATCTACCTTATTTCCAGGGGCCAGGTTTAGAGAGTTTTAAAAAAAAAAAGGAAAGAAAGAAAGAAAGAATCTCTCAAGGTCTCCTCTGACGTTCATTCTACCCTTCATAATTTAGCGGACACACGGGACTGTAATATCATGTCAAAGAGCATTTCCCACTGGGGCGCCTGGGTGGCTCAGTGGGTTAAGCCTCTGCCTTCGGCTCAGGTCATGATCCCAGGGTCCTGGGATCGAGCCCCACATCGGGCTCTCTGCTCAGCAGGGAGCCTGCTTCCTCCTCTCTCTGCCTGCCTCTCTGCCTACTTGTAATCTCTGTCTGTCAAATAAATAAATAAAATCTTTAAAAAAAAAAAAAAAAAGAGCATTTCCCAGGCCTATCTGACAAGAAGGCTATATTTTTGACCTAAGTCCATGAAGCTGATTCTACTACTATCTCAGATGGACATTTTTAACAGGTTCTGCTCACATGACAGTCAGTGAACTGCTAACTAAGCAAAACCAAACTTGTTAAAAAGAATCCACTCAAAAAAAAAAAAAAAATCCACTCAACCTCCAACAATTTCTCCCTAAGGTATTAGTAAGTCTCAAGACAAACTTATATAAATTTTATTTCATCTGTCCACCCCCTGACATTCTTTAAGCAAAGTGCTAAAAGGCAACCAAGAAGAAGAAGTAACAGGGGCCCTCACATAATCCATAGCCTGGATAATGAAACCCTAAATAAAGGACATAATATTCTATTCTAAAGCCACAACTAGACCTTGTTGGAATTAGACAGGCACTCTTTCTCCCCAGAACATTCTAAGGATGAGAGGCCACCCTCAGAATACCACCCTAACACAAACCGATCCCCATACACAACACTAGTCATGGTTTGTTTTCTTATATGGCAAAAGTTTATTTTGTTTCGCTGCTCCATCAAAATTATTTATCTCATTTATCATACAGTTCCTGCCTAGTGTGTTTCGCCAGAACTAACATGCATGAAAATTATGTTAATGGGCCTTGGACTGGTTTTAATGTACTTCATATAATCAAGAAACTAAACAAACAGAAAGGGCTCTGAAAGGTGTTCATTCTTCTCAGAAGAACCACTTGCTCTCGTAAGACACGTTTTTGAGGAGAGTACCTGCCAAGCATCAAACCACCAGCCATTCCCTTAGAAAAGACCTGTTTATTGAGAGAAGAAAACAGACTAAGGGACTTATCATTGTATCCCGCCCCTCAAGTACCCTAGGTTTCCATTAACCAGTGGTGGTTTCATGGAGAGAGACTGAGAAGTGATTTGGAAAAGATTCTTAACACGAAAACTGACCAAAAGAAAAATTAATTTTCAGTTTTTGAGGAGAAGCCAGCTTGGTGAAAATCATCCATTGCTTGAGGAATTCAATGTGTGTGTACACAGGGGTGTCACTATAATGCTACCTTGGTGGTCTACTTCCAAACACACTGACGTCAGGAAAAGCGATGTTATAAAGAGTTCTTTCTGCTACTTTTGAGAAATTGAATATCCCAGAATTTAGTACAAAATGGGCCCACACTATCACAAATTTTCCTCCATAAATAAGTTTTATGGAAAAATTCCATTAAACTTGCCAAAGAACTGAAATTTTGAGGATGAGTTTTAAGTAGCTTTGTGATACTGCTTTGAAAATGTCTATCTACACATTATTTTTCTTTTCATAAATGACTGCAAAAAAAAAAAAAAAAAAAGGCTTGAGAGCCAGGAATTGGGTTAGTCTCTGGGACACAACAACAACCACACACCCACACATTGCTTATTAGCAATATCAAAAGAATGCTAAAACCAGATAGAAGGTATGTGTCTGAAATGAAAACAAAGACATTGGTCTGCTATTTTTAGTCATTTAAATGATAGTATCAGATAGACAGGTTGCCCAATCAAACCTATAGAGCTGGACTGTGGTTAAAAAGGGCCGAAGGACATGATCTCGAAACGACTACAGTGTCTAAAATATGGAACTCTTGTTCTTATCTTGGATACCATCCAGGACACTGAGGTCATCTCTGTCCCAGTGACAGGAGGAACTCTGTGCTTTTCACAGGAGAAATGTTTGTTTTGTTTTTGTCTAATCTATCTTCCATTGAGAACAAGAACTATTTTGCTTCCTGAAGAATAAGAAGGCAAAAACACAGCTGGACATCACCAAGTTCAGAAAAGCAGGCTGTAAATATGAGAGCTGGCAGTGGGAGCAGGTTGCTGAAGCAGGACCCTGGAGACTGGAGACTGGCAAAGAGTCTGTGAGGAAAGGGGGCCTGAAACATGATATAATTTCATGAAGCACCTTCTCAAGGTGGCTCAACAACAGCAAAACCTCCACAGTTGGATCATTTGTTCTTTGACTCAATTAAACAAGGCTTTGTCTATGAAAATAAAAACATATACTCCTAAAGATAGGTGGTGTGTGAAACTTATCGTTTATATGCACTTGAACTCAATATATGAGTCAAACTCTTTTCTTACTTTTTGTTTAACAAGGAGCAGGTGAGGGGGTGGGGGGTAGGAGTGGTGAGATAGAGAGAGAAGAGGTAAAGGGTGAGATGATCCAGGGTCCCTGGTGGCTCAAGTTGGTTAAGCAACTGCCATCAGCTCAGCTTATGATCCTGGAGTCCTGGGATCGAGTCCCATATCACGCTCTCTGCTTAGCAGGGACTCTGCTTCTTCTGTCCTCTCCCCTTTCATGTTCTCTCTCAAATAAATAAGATCTTTTTTTTTTTTTTTTAAATGGTGAGAACACCCTTGGGGAGAAAGAGAAAATAAACCCCAAAGGACTGAAATAATTGAAAGAGAAGTTTAAGTGAAAAATAGCAATGGAACCCAAATTTTAACCATACACTTTCCCCCTTTAGGCATTTCACAAACAAGCAGTCCTCCAGGTAGAACAAGATAATAATCCCTCTTCACTCTGTTCAACTATGTGACAAATATCAGGTCTATACATATGCCACGTTTTTAAATAGATGTTGACCAACTATTGTACATCCATAAAACTGTGACTGGGGCAGTAAGAACATGCAGGATCTTTGCAGAGACTAAGTCTGTTCTTCTAGAGAAGACTCAGCAGAAGTGTGGTAATTAGCTCAAAGTTTTTGAAGGGTGAGAAGGCAGATAAAGATGTAGGCTTAGAAGTGTTGCCCTTGATAACACATCCAGGACCAATAAAAGGAGAGAAATCGGGGATCAATGCAGAATTTTCTAATATCCAGAATCCTCAGAAAGCAAATGAACTGCTTTGCAAAATAGTGAGGCCCTTATCTCTAGATGTACTTGAGTCAGCTGCTGAGTACTCATCAGAGTTACTAGAGAAAGGATTTAGATTAGTGAGAATTCTCAATTGCAAGTGACAGAAAACCAATTTAATTCAGATGGCTTAAGCAAAAAAAGAAATTATTTGGTTCAGTATAATTCTAGATTCAGCATAGATGGATCCAGAAGCTCAAGTGATCTATCATCAGGAATCTTTTATCACTCAGTTCTGCCTGCCTTTGTGTTGGCTTCATACTAAGGCAGGTTATTCCTCAGCTCATGGCAAAGATGGTAACCTATGGTTTCAGTCTTACACTACACCAACTAGGTAACAGGAATGGAAGGAGTGTCTTCTTTCTTGAGAACCAGCAATTGCTGGAATTCACTTTAGCTCCCATCAAGTGTTTCCTCCAGACCTGTTGTTCTGACATTGGGAAAGCAGCAATCCCACACGCAAGACCTAAGTCATGTGCTCACCCTTGCACAGTCATTGGTGGTCACAGCACATAGGTCTGCATCATGGGCACACCCTTAGAGTAGGAGAGGAGGGTGGGCATGGGGTCAACAATCCCAGCCTCCTAAACCATGTGGACTGAGAGTTGCCAAAGGAAAATCAAGATGCTTTTGTCAGAAAAGAGGGAGGAGTTTCAGGATAGATGAAAATGACAGCAGCCATCCTGTAGCAAGGATAGGAGCCAGGCCCGCAAAATTTTTACAGCCTTTTCCAGTTAAAATGTTGTTTATTGCTAAGTCACACTCGCTAAGTCAAGAACTGGGTACTCATTCTATAATTTAAAGCCAAACTGTTGACTTTTAGTCACAGAATCTCTTAGATATACAGTTACATCAGCTCAGAAAGAAAATTATTCCAGTAATAGCCTGTTCATCACCTCCCTTTGTAAGATGTAAGATAGAAACCAGTGGTGCACTAGTAAAATGGCTCTTGGAAAATAAAGCCCTGATTATAGTATTTGCAATCTCCATGGTGTAAATATTCCCATAAAGACCAACTCCAAGCTACCAACATGAGGTCATTAACAACAGAGATGGGAAGAGATGCTCATGTTTGTCAATGCTGAGTGTACTGCCCAGCTGCAGCACCTGACAAGAGTGAATAAATGTTCCAAGCCTGTGAAAAATGATCTCAGATGATGGAGTCCAGATTTTTTTTCCCCATTTCATTTGGGGATATGGTGAGAGAGCACTAATTTAAAATATGCCATAAAATACACAAATTACATACATCCATTTCTCTACAGTGGATGCTATTAACCATTACAGTGTATTTTTTCAACATGATATACCATTTCCTGGTGAGGTCTTCATAAAATCATTCTCACTTCTTATGACTGGATCTTAAGAGTCATGAAAGAAAACAGAGGCATTGTTAGTTGGTGGCTTATTATGATACCTCCAGATTTGTTTGAAAAGCCTAACACCCCTCTCCACCTGGCAAAAACCGGTATACTTTTTGGCAAAAAGAACCAAGTCTAATGGGAAAGAAAGCATATATCTACAACAGCTTATCCATGACTTGATTTGTTTTGTGATAAATGCAGAAAAATCCCACAAAAACAAATAAAACCGTTTATGAAAGTACATGGCAGGCATTTGGCAAGAGAGGAAGAGAGCACAGGCTGGCACAGAAACTCAATGGGAGAGCCATTCCTTACACTGTGAGAGCACATTGAAGGCACCTCTAGCAAAGCTTCTTAGTATGTCTCCTCCCAAAAGGTCTCAGATCAAACTTCAAGTATCCCACATCCCAAACAGACTACTGCAGTTATTTCGAAAGGAATTGCTTCTAATTCAATCTTTTCAAATACTGCAAAATCGAGTGTGGCTAAGTATATATTCCCTAGTTTGTTTACAGTATCCTGCTGGAGTTTTAGAAATTGATTTTGTCCTCGCTGTCAGCAGCCTCAACTATTTAACCACTTTGAACTTTGAAAAGGGCAAGTTCAAGTCAACACTTGGAAATAATAATAGTTAGCAATTATATAAACCTTCCTTTATCCCAGATGCTGTTCTAGTTAATATAGGCCCTTTGATGCATTCACTCAACAAACAGTATTGCACTGGTCTGAGGTCTATAGCCCCAGGAAGCAGGTTCCAAGAGGCCATCCAAACCAGTGAGACCTGACTCAGGGATCAGGAGCTGAAGCCAAAGTCAAGTCAAACCGTGCACAGAATGACAGGAGCAGGGGAAGCATGAGGCCATCAAAGGAGGCCAGAGATAGGATCTTTCCTGGCTCCCTGAAGGTGTGTGTGTGGCTGGTTCCACTTAACATGTCATAGATGGAAAAAAATACAGAATCCCTTTTTGAAAAGTAGAAATCTAAATTTTAAAATGGGTGGATTTTTTTTAAGATTATTTACTTATTTACTTGAGAGAGAAAGAAAGGGAGCACAAGTGGGGGGTGGGAAGACAGCAGAAGGGAGAAGCAGACTGCCCCCCCCAAGCTGGGAGCTCAATGTGGGACTCAATCCCAGGACCCTGGAATCATGACCTGAGCCAAAGGCAGACACTTAACCAACTGAGCCTACCCAGGTGCCCCTAAAATGGGTGGATTTTCAAAAAATTCTGTGGGGAAGTTATTTTTATGGAAATTATAAAACCCAGAAACCATAAGAGGAAGGATTAATCTCTCGAACTTGTCTCAAAATTTAAAACCGTAAGAAAAAAATACCACAAAGAAAGTAAAAAGACAAACTTGAATAAAACTTTTATAATACATGCTGCTTATTTAAAAAAAAAAAATTCTTGTAACTCAAAAGGAAGAAAGAAGAAAAAAATTTTTAAAAAGGAAGGAAGGAAGAGGAAAGGAAAGGAAGAGGGAGGAGGAGGAAGAAGGAGAAAGGAGAAAAGGAAGAAGAAAGGCAAAAAAGAAAAATAAGCAAAGGACAAACATGAAAATCTTCTCAAAATTTTATATACATCACTCATAATTTTAATAATGCAAGTTAATACAACAAGGAAGTATTCTTTTTTGACCTCCACATTTAAAATTAAAGCAAGCATGTCAGCAAGTGTGTGTTAAGAGATAAATAATGAAATTTTTCTCAAGGACAATTTGGCAAAACGCCAAAATTTAAAATACATTTATCCTTTGACTTTGCAATTTGGTTGAAATCCAGCATCCAGAATAATAATAAATCAATAAAATCAGGATTTTTACTAATGAAGAAGCAGTCCAACTAAAAATGAACACTATTGTTCCTAGATGATTGATGATGTAATTTATAATATGAGAGAATGCGCATTTCTCAGACTGGCCTGATGGATAGCAGGTCAACTTAGAAGAATATTTATGAGCAGAGCTAATAACAAATTCTGAGCCTACTTTGATCTGTGATTTGCTTGAATTGGTTTCTCCTTTGCCCTCCCCCGGATTGGTCATCTGGTAGAAACCGAGGCTACCCAACACCCAGCATATCACATAGGTTAGCAAGCTAAGAGCGGCACTGTGCTGAGACCCGGGGAGGAGAGAGTGTGTAAATGCTATGTGATTGCATGGGTGGGAAAGGCTTCACAGAAGCATATTACCAGAAATGGGCTTTGAAGAGGAAGAACAGAGGACTGGAAAAGCCAGTCCAAGTGTAAGGAAGAACAAGATCTAGAGTCAAGAAGGGACAGAAAAATTAGAGACTTAAAGACAAATCTAAGAGATATTGGACTAGGAGCCAGGAAATTCTTAGCACTTATCTGCAACCATCAGTAGATTTAGGAAAATAGATTCCCTGGGTCTCAAGGTGTCCTATATGAATGAGTCCCAAACTTTATCCGTTCATGACTCTCGCTCCAAATTCTTGCCCTATTGGAAAATAGACATATTTGCTCTAAATTTTTTCCTTTGGGTCTACTCCTTTTGTATTTAGCCTTGTCCTAAGGAATAGTACCCACAAAATAATGAGTTTTTATGTTAGAAATAGGTCTTCTAAGACATGTTAAGTAAATATATAGCTAATTACAATATTTTTAAAAGTTCCTGTGTACTACCTGATATACTGACATAGGAACCAGAAAAGTGACACATATCCTACCTTAAGAAATGCTGGTCATCAGATATAGTCACTTTGAACTGATGTGAAAGCTGTCATTTGTTCATGTTTACATCACATGTGACAACCTAGACCAAACATAAAGCGTGAAATTGAGGATACCAGATGGCATTTTTAAACCGTGCTGAAGGATAACTGAGCAAATTACAGTAGAGTGAGAAACTAACATTTGGGGGGCAACTATGGTGTGTAGTCTGTGTGCTGGTTATTTAAAATATCTTCTGAATGGCGGGCTTGGGTGGCTCAGTGGGTTAAAATATCTTCTGAATGGACATGGAATTTTCACAAAATCCAATAATGTAACCAAGCAAGTAACATGCGAATACAAACACTTTCATATTCCTAAATCCTGACTACCTGATATTAAGTATCATTTCAAAGTACTTTGGGCTCAGTTTTACTTCCAACCTTTGAGGAAGGTTGTTGGATCTCACTTGAAAGGAAGACTCTCCTTTAAGGAGGAAGACCACAATACCACAAGAAACAAGAAAAAAATACATAACCCTCAATTATCTTACAACATTTACTAAAGGCGGGAGAGATTTCAAAATAGTGTGACAGCTGTTTGGAAGCATGGCATGGTTTCTCCTTTATCTGTTTAGTCGCTTAAGGTACACATATTCATGTCTCCCACCAGCAGAGTTTTCTGGGTGACCAAAGAAGATTTTTAACTCAGGTTATAATTGTGACAGTATGGACCCCTCTTCATAGAAAATGAAATGACTTCTTCTCCATTGGAATCAGGGAATCACTGTGGCCTTACTCTCCTGGTTAAAATGAGCTATGGTCTGGAGCATTGGGGCAGAGTCTCTTTTTATTCTCCTGTTTATCCCTAAACCATACAAAACCCCTCTTCTTGATGCATCCAGTGAGGCTGAAATGGGACGGGGCTGAAGGTGCCAGGTGAAGAATGTTCTGGAGCACCAGGAGAGGACAGCCAAAATGATTAAATGTTTGGGAAACAGTCCTCACAATGAAAGAAATAGAAGAATTTAGATCACTTGTGTCTTAAGAGAAGTTTGGGAGGACGGGGATAGGACTCTCTTCCCAAGGGATAGGGATGGTTATTAACAGGCACATGGCAAGGTTCCATCCACCACATGCACACAAGTGGAACAATATTGAACTTGACAGCAGATGCTTCTTGTGAACTGCAGTTCTCTGACTGCTTTCTAGAATATCACCAGTATACGAGAGGCAGGGCAGCAAACAGTGTAGACACACTCTGGAGCCAGACTTAGCGTCAGTCCCCTTGCCTGTAAAGTAACAACGATGAAAGTGCCCATCTCATTAAATTTTTTTAGGATTATATTTGTTACTATATGTAAAATGCTTGAACGAGTGCCTGGCACGTAGTTAGTGCTATGTGTTTGCTATTGTTATTCTGTTAGTGTAACGTTAACTATAAACACTTGCTCTATTTCCTTCAAGATTAACAAGTTGGGGGATTGGTCTTGAAATTAAGAGTGCTAAATGGTGACAGAAGGTAGCTCCACTTGTGTGATGAGCATAGCTTTAAAAAAAAAGTTTGGAGTATCAGTGAAAGTGCACGAATTGGGAGGTAAGATGTTGAATAGAACAAAGTGGGTTACTAAGGGGGAGTGGGAATTTTATCCTCTAGGGGTACCTATTTTTGTTGTTGGAGACAGCCTTTCTGAGTTGGTGTGAACATTGTCCTTCCTAGAGTAAGGTGTATATGAGATAACCCACTGAGCTCTTCCCAGCCAGCTGGTTTGCTATCAACAAGGTGATCACAGCATCCCTGGATAGAGAAATCTTTCCTAAATGCAGCTACAAGAACACCTCCTATCAAGGTCTGTGTTCTTTTTACGCACGTGCATCTGGCCAACAGACCTTCGCTATCTCCCAGCCAATAAACACGTGTGATGGCGTCTCTCCCCATGGCAGGGGGGGAGTGAAGAAGTGTCTCTGAATCCAGACTTTACAAAGGATGGGAGCAGCCTCTGTGTGTCTCTGCTGTTCATGTCAGTCAATAAAATTAGGTCTTTACATCTCCCTTTTCTTGAAGGCATTTAATGAGTTACATATTCATTGTTTTGAGAAGCACACTCGAGTAACAATACAGCTTGAGCGCAGAAAAAAGAACTCCTCCGGCTGGGTTCTGATGCCATAAAAATTTGGTGATAGGAAGCAAACTCAAACACTGGTGAAATCTTCTGAACGAAGTGGGAGTCTGCCTGCTGAAAGACCGCACAGTCCCATCTGAGGGGGAGCTGCTTCGTGGTAGACAGATGTGGCTCAGTGGGAGTTGAAATCCTAGAGATCTCAGACATTTGCAGATTCGGCTATACATAGTAGACCATTGGGGGAGCAACCTCCATGCGCTATGCCACATAATCATCTGTAATTCTGTTGCAAGGCTGGAGTTCCTAAGAGACCACATAGCTAGTGATGGGGACGTGGCACACTCTACTAGACCAGTCCACCACCCTGTCAAAATTGGGACAACTTTTTTTTTTTTTTAAGATTTTATTTATTTATTTGACAGAGAGAGAACACAAGTAGGCAGAGAGGCAGGCAGAGAAAGAGGAGGAAGCAGGCTCCCTGCTGAGCAGAGAGCCCGATGCGGGGCTCGATCCCAGGACCCGGGGATCATGACCTAAGCCGAAGGCAGAGGCTTTAACCCACTGAGCCACCCAGGCGCCAAAATTGGGACAACTTTTAAGAGGAAAATAGGGTGGGATGCCTGGGTGGTTCAGTCAGTGAAGGGTCTGCCTTCAGCTCAGGTCATGATCCCGGGGTCCTGGGATTGAGCCCCAAGTCCTGCTCCCTTCTCAGCAGGAAGTCTGCTTCTCCCTCTCCCTCTTAATGCTGCTCTCCCTGCTCGTGTAGTCTCTCTCTCTTTGTCAAATAAATAAAATAAAGATCTTAAAAAAAAAAAAAGAATAAAAGAGGGGGCTATTAATAATTATAGTAGGATAACAGGCATAAACTGAGTTTGTCTTGGGCAAATTAAAATGTATGATCACCCCACCCTAGGTCCAGCTTTTGGATCTCCTGTGAGTATAGGGCACATCTCCAATTAATTACTTTTTAAACAATATATTTACTTAAAATGGAAATAAAATAAGAAATAAATTTATATTTCAGGTTGGTTCACATATGAAGATTTACAGGCAAAATGGATAGCCATAGGAAAGCTCGGGAGCTGCAGAAATATGTCCATTTTGGAGATTCATCAAAATCTGGCCCTGGAACTTTGTGGGACTCCCAAGAATTTACTGACTTATCAAGCATAGCATGAATCTGAATCCTGTGTGTCTACCAAATGGGGTCAGGCCACTTGGACAGCAAGATAACCACCTGAGCACAATTCCAAATAACATCACCAAGGCTTGTAATTCGGATCACTAAAGTAAATGATCACATGGGTCATTGGTGACACCAATGTCTTATAAGGCACTCGCTGAGACCTGAAGTTAATTATTAAACTTAGAAAATTTTTGGAATCAGGAGCGTCATATAAAAACAGCCCTACTAAGGCTTCTGGGTAAAAGGAAATAATTGACAGCGTACCACAAACTCAGAAGGTACAAGGCTCTTTGCTAGACTCTGCCTATATGCTCTGTTGTAATCTTCACAGCTCTATAAAGGAGATAGAATCCCCATTTAACAGCTTGAAGAATTAGAGAGTTTGCATAACTGTCACAAGGAAAAGTCACTTATAAAATCAGGAAATGTTTTTACACAACTGAGGTCAGGAGCCACGCTCAAATTTGGCAGCAGAAAATCAACTTTCACCCTCTGTTCACCTAGGAAGGGGAAGAGATATTAATTCTTCGCTGCCTCCAAGAAACCATGACCACTCAGCCCGTCATGTACTAACAGAATTCTAGAGACTAATTAGACTATGATCGGTGCCTTCCTACAAGCTGTTTGTTGGCTGCGATTTTTTTTTTCTCCACGCAATTCCAGGAGAACTACGGGAATTCCGGGACATCCTAAGCCACAGAAACAGCGCAGTGGTTTACAAATATCTTATTACCAATAGTAAGAAAGCCCAGGTTGGGTCATGTCTTTCTGGGTCTTCAATTCAACATCTGTGCTGTCATTAAGACGAAGAGGCAGAAACTGGCATTAAGGGGTGTAATGGAGAGACAGTAGCTACAAACGGCAGCCAGAAAGTGACTAAACAGCGTTTTGTCACAAATGCAAGGATAAAGAAGAGACGGCACCAGCCTGTTGAAAAACCCGGCACTGCTCTGCATACATGACTCCGAGATGAACTCGCTTTAGGGTAGAAGGTGAACAGACTGAGGTTTACACTGTAGTAATTACCTATAATTATCATTTGGGATTTTTTTTTTTTTTTGCATAAAAGGAAATAGGTTGTAGTTAGGCTGCAATAATCCCCTTACGCAGTTTTTGTTCATTCTGTCTGTGATAGGAGATGGGAGCGTGTAGGGGAGAATACGCTCCAGTTAAGCTTTAAATGAAAATGTGTTTCAAGTCACCACAAGTTGGCTAAATACAATGATCCAGGGTTTTTAATGCATGTACAGAACACCGGAAGGTGGGCATTGGCAGATTTCTAAAGTAAAAAGAAAAACTTGACTAATCTAGCCAAGATTGCCTGGATCTGTGTGTCCAACCGAGCAGACGAAAAATAGTATTTGTGGCTGACTTTGTCCAGGACACACCTTCGCTCTAGACACTCCTTAAGCAGAAACAGCCTTCCCCCACCTCCCAAGCCCCCTGGCAAATGTCTGCTCATCATTTAAAAAGCATCTCAAATGTCCCAGTGAAGTTTTCTGTCAGCTCTGCTGTGCAGCCTTCCCTCAGCCCCAAGGCAAAGGTTTGTGATGTCTTAGCGGGCTCCTTTGTCCCCTTGTGCAGACATTCCCCCCCCCCACCCCGCTCATCACACGCCATGTTAGCATTCAGGAACGGTCTGCCTCCAGCGTGTCATCCCCCTGACCCCCAGGGCTGATTCTCGTGACCTGAAGGATTAGACACGGGATCTCTTCCTTGTTCAATACCCAAGAAAATGACATGCACACCTAGTGGAAAGCTTCTGTTCAATACAGGGCAAAGAAGTACCTCACAAATAGGTGTCTGTTTGTGTGTGTATATTGTCCTCACAAATAGGTGTCTGTTTGTGTGTGTATATTGTCCTCTGGGCTGGGAGTTCTTTGAGCCCAGGAACTGGAGTTTGTTGATTTTTGCAATTGGCGCTTACATAGTACAGATTATATGCACCTCATACCTCCATGTATGTTCACACAATAACTTCAGGGAAAATAACGTAACCGTCCTCCTTTCCTTTTCCAAAGTTTTTGTTTTCTAGGATCCATCAAGATTTTAAAATGTTTTCATTTTTACTGTAATCGGGGTAGCTGCAAGTTTGTAAAGGAGGCCAAATTTATATGGCCATGCCTGATGTCAAGACACATAGGAGCAACTTCCGACTTGACTCTCCATTTCTACATCTAACAAGCATCTCAAGCCTATCATGGCCAAAACAGAACAATGGACTTTACCTTCACCTCCCTCCCTGAAAGTGACCCTCCCTACTCTTCCCATTTCTGTATCTCCAATATGTGCCTGGTATCCTCCATCTCAAATCTGCCTCCTGTTTGCCCTGGTCCCAGCCACCAGCATATCACCAGAAGGACCTTCAGCTAGTCTCCTGTTTCCATCTTTGTCCCCTCCATATAGCAACAGCTAGAGCACTCCTCTTAAAATATTAATCAGATCATGTTATTCCTGCACTCAAATATCTCCAGTGGTTTCTCCAGACACTTGGTACAAAACTCAAATTCTTTCCTGGGAGCCTCCAGTGTTCAACAGCACCCATGGCCTGCCTACCTCTCTGATCTCATTTCCTACCTCTCTCCACCATATTCATGGGGTCCACATGCCCTCTGTCCCAGGAACCTGTCATGTTCTTCTCCTCCTAGAATTTTGTATTTGTTCTTCTCTTTTGCCCACAAGGCACTTACCAGGTCTTCTGGGTGACTGTCTTGTCATTCTGGGCTTAGGTGAAGTTTTAGCTCTTCAGAGAAGCTTTCCCTGACCAGCCTTCTAAAGTAGCTCTCCAAGTGTCCTCTAGAACAATTCTCTATTTTATTCACTTTGAAAAATTGTTGAGTTCATGGTCTATTTCCCCACCAGAACGCAAACCCTGTGAGAGCAGGGATCTTGCCTGTCTCCCTCACGGCTGTATCCCCAGCTTCTAGAACAGGGTGGATGCTCACTTGTGGAATGAAGAGGGAGCAATTCTGGGGGAAAAGGCTGTCAACAAGAAATTTGAATTTTAGTACAGTCATCAGAAAAGGGCTGTCCTGAAAACACATGATGCTTCCTTTGTTGTCAGCCACAGCAGTAAGTGAGGCCTACACAAAAGGGACAGTCTAGTGACAAATGTGCAACAGTTTGCTCCACAACAACTTCCAAACTACATGGAAGTCTGTCAGTGTGCTCGTAGAACAGATGTTATCCCAGCTGCCTGTAGGGCCAGCACAGCTGTGTCAGACAGGTGGCCCACTCAAAAGAGAGGAGGCAGGACTGTCACCTCACAGAATAGATTCCCACTGACTGGAAGTTCCCCAGCAGCTCTAAAATATGCTGCACCAAATGAACACCCCCAACCCTTTAGTACAATTGGAGAAAGAAGAAGAATTGATCTATTTTATAAATCACAAAACTTGATCCTACCCTGATGGAAATCCTGGTCACGTTGGCTCCTTAGTTCCTACTCCACATACGAATATTAGCCTCTGTCTCTCTAATTCCGTCCTCCCCGTACCAAACTCACACCCTCAACACCTTGTCACCCAGGTGAGATGGTGTTTATATACTGAAAATACCCTAAAGGCCATCGCACAATGAATTCCACTACTGTGGGCCATTTTCATGGCTAGCATGAAATACGGGTCAATCTGGGGAATGAACACGTAACAAGGGCTCATCATCGTAGTACTGAGCTACCAGCATGACACTGACCATGCAGGGATTAATGCGGTTCTGGCCCCTTACAGACTCACCCAGCCTCCGCTCTACTCTTAGAAGCACATGATGTGCTCTTCATTGAGAATCTAGAACACTCCCTCCTCCCACCACCCACTCCCCATCCACCTAAAGATATTTAATTTTTTGCTTCCTAATCATATCTTAGAGGACAAGGTGGGGTGAGTGAGGGACTCAGAAGTCCTTATCCTGCTTCTGGTTGAGTCCTTCCTTTTATGTGGCGTGGAGGAAGCACGTGGGCTTTGAAACCATGCGCATCATGTGACCCAGGCAAATGGGTGGACTCCTGCCATCTGTGGCTGCCTCTGATGTTTAACATCACTTTTTTTTTTCTTTTAAAGATTTTATTTATTTATTTGACAGAGAGAGATCACAAGTAGACAAAGAGGCAGGCGGAGAGGGAGAGAGGGAAGCAGGCTCCCTACTGAGCTAAGAGCCCGATGTGGTACTCGATCCCAGGACCCTGAGATCATGACCTGAGCCGAAGGCAGCGGCTTAACCCACTGAGCCACCCAGGCGCCCCTTAACATCACTTTTTTAGGCCTTTTGGGATCCGTGAGTCACAGTTTGGCTATCACCTGTCACACACAGGAAATGCTGTACATCTCAAGAAATACCTCTCTGTGATGTTCTCTGTGTCACACGGCACACCTGCTCGAGACAGGTGCTATGGTGGAAGAGAGCCACCTTAAGTTTCTGTGATAAGGTTCTTGGAGAAAGGAAACAGAGGGCCCACCCCACAGCTTTACTGGCTGTGAAAGAAATGAAGGACAACATGCAGCAGAGCTGAATTTTTAGTAGAGGTAGTGAGGTAGGTATTCTAGGTCTGGGATTTAAAAAAAAAAAAAAAACAGGCTTTGCCACTTACTGGCTGTGTGATATCAGAAGACGAACAACCCTCCGTTTCTGAAAATGAGAGAAAAAAATACAGCACCTCCTTTGCAGGCTGCTGAAGGATTAAATTAGGTAATATATGTGAGGTATTTAACATAGTTTCCAGCAGACGGGAAGTATGTCAACAGATCTCGGCTTTTAATTTGGCAGTAGAGAATTTGAGTTTCCAGATGCCACTTATTGATAAATGGTAATTAAATGCATCTTTTTAAAAAAGATTATTTATTTATTTGAGAGAGAGAGCACGAGCAGAGAGAGAGGGAGAAACAGACTCCCCACTGAGCAGGGAGCCCAATGCTGGGCTCCATCCCAGGACTCTGGGATCATGGCCTGAGCTAAAGGCAAACATTCAACCAACTGAGCCACCCAGGTCTCCCTAATTGCATCTTTAGTTATACTCGTTGTTTGATGATTTTGTTAAAAGTGCTCACATAAGATAGGCAGGGGTTCTTCCCGACCTGTATTTCCAATATTCCTAGAAGGGTTAGAGGAAGGAGGGAGTATGCCAACAGTGGCATTCTTCCACAGAACTCATTGCCTGAGAGTCTAAAGCACAGGTGTCTTGGCATGGGTACCGTGTGACAGAGCACTGATAGAAATCCGCTTTGTAAGATAGTTGTGAATATTAAATGAGATAAAGAATATGAAACTACTTAGAGTCTATGAAGTCATCGCCTTTTCCTCTTTCCTTTGCATGGTTTGGGGAAATGTTTAAAGTCTTTCTTTAGTGACTTACCCCAAAATTTTTCACAACCCCCTCCCCCAAATCTTACATGACCATTTCTTTCCATAATAAATTCTTGAAATGCTATGTGTTTCTTAAACATTTTTTCCTAATAATCTCCCTTTCCTTTCTCACCCTTTGATCCTTTCTTTCCCTTGTAGTCTCTCCATTTCTCACATTCCTTTAATTTACATTTTGTTGCAGAATCCTGGTACAAGAGCTTTATCGTGGCACCAATCAGAGAGTGACTTTTTTAAATGGTCAGTTTCTACAGAAAAAGAGTAGACTCCTTAAAGGATGCATCCTGCAGTTCTCTGATAGATATTTCTTTTTTCTGAATTAAAAAAAAATGGCTTTTTTGGTATTCTATGCAAATGAACGTTGACTATAAGTTAGAAACACATTCAGCTGCCTCCTCAAGCAAAGATGTCTTTTCAGTGTCAGAATTCTTGAAAGTCCTTGAATAAAAATTCACTTCCCTCTAGAGTTGTATTGATGTATTTTTAATATTGCTATTTTTCTTTTATTGTTGCAAAGAGACGCATTCTAATTTTGTTTGTAGTTTATAATCAAAAGGAACCAAGGGAAAAAAACTAGTAAGGGTCTATTGAAAGAGTTAAATCATTTCCCTACAGCTTTCCTAAGCGGAACTGATAGTCTTAGTCTGACTTAGAGAGCTGGAATAGAAAGGCTGCCAACATCTGTTTTGGTCAGAGACAGATAAAAGAGACTAATTCATAGTGGGAATAACCCATGTGTGGCATTCTGTATTCCATTACCCTTTTCACAAAAAAAAAATATGCATGATACAGATAGACAGATATATTTCTCCCTAAACTTTTCCACAGTGAAAATAAAAGAAAGGTGAAAGGCTCAAAATAGCTATTATTGATTTATTTACCTAGAATGAAGCCAGAAGGCACAGCATGTCAACATCATCACCATCACCAGGCAAGGTTGGGTCTCAGCCATTTGACAGAACTGGTCTTGAAATCTAAAAATACAAAAGTGAAAATAACTTTTCAAATATCCATAGAAACATGGGTTAGGGCTGACATAAACAACTGAAATGCAGGACTAATATAAAAATCTCTATTTTATCTATTAGTTGCAACCTTCTCTCCACTAAAACTAATTCAAGAACTGCTAAAATCTAGCCAAACAAACTTATCTGAGACCCACTTCTCTCATTATTGGTAAAGATGTTAGTTAACAGGCAGGCAAGAGAAGTCATAAGCTATCTAGGTAATTGTTGAAATGAATTCAAAGAAATAATCAGGGCATGGCTGTATCAGGAGATCAATACAAGGGTTGGGGGGATGTTTTGCATTTGGCAGGAATGCAGCTGTGGAGGTGGAGGAGAGAGATTTGGTTTCTTTGGTTGGTTGGTTGGTTGGTTGGTTGGTTGGCTCGCTCGTTGGTTTGTTGGTTGGTTGGCCTGGAATGAAGCCTGCAATTTCCTTTCTTACCTAAGAAAACACAAAAAGTTGCCAACATCCAGGGTCATCAAGAAACTTGTTCAACTCTAAATTACTTCAGGTGAGTAGCTCAATGATTAAACTCTACTTTCCTTTTTGACACTAATCCCTACATGGCCAAAATGATGTTGTATGAGTTTTATGATATACTTTTTCAACAATGAACAGGAAAAGCTTGAGTCGAAGCCCCCTAGGAGACCAACTATATGCCACAGTTTTGACACCCAGAGCCCATGATTCCCATGAAAGGAAAAGTTCCACTTTGGCTACTCCACAAGTGGAAGGGTAAGTGTTCTTGTTCTTCCTGAGATTTGAATTCTCTTCTCCTGCTTAAAATTAAGCAAAATCTCTTCATGACTAATCATACTCTTGTTTTTCTATCTCTTTTCTTTCTTTTCTTCTTTGTCGTCTTTTTCACCTGCCCCTTTCTCTTCCGTCGTCATGGAAATTGGTCATGGTCTGGGTGGGGAATATGCCTCACACCTGAATACTAGAACACAAGCTCATTGAGGTCTAAGACTGTACAGAGAAGGTGCTCAAACATGCACTTTTAATTAAAAAGAATAAAACCAGGACCACGCCAAGGTCTTATACTGAGGAAGTAGCTATGTCAGAGGGGGAGCAGCTCCTGAACAGGGAAGGTCAGGCTGATGTGGCACATTGTTTCTCCTATCTCAGAATCCGAAAACATTTGCTTATGAGCAACTGTCTTGTTAAATAACAACTGTATTCTTTGATAGAACACAGTACAAATGTTTTTATATTTCTGAATTCTTTAAGCATCTCAGAGTCTTCATTAAGCAGAACTCGATGAAATGGAACACTAACTAACCCCACCCTCCAAAAAAATATGGGTTTTTTTGTTGTTGTTTTGTTTTGTTTTGTTTTGGTCATCCTGCTTTTATGAGAAAGATCTAAATTTTAAGGGACTCACAGAGACCACAGATGTAATTGGTGAAAATATCTCCATGTACACCTAGGACAGTAAATATTTAGGCCAATCTCTTAAATCTTCTACAGGCAGAGCATGGGATACTGAATGCCTAATGAACAAACGTTCTCAGAATTTTAATCCTGAAGCAGAACAGAGCCATGATAATGGAAGAAATGCTGCTATCTTCTCTCTGTTCTTACTAAAGCAAGAAAAACTGCTACTGCCCTTCAGAAAGATTTTCAACAAGAGAGAATATTCTTTTTTTCTTTGCATTCCAGATAATTGAATTTCTTTTTTCATCTGCCAAAGAATGTCAGTGCTCTGATCCTTCTAAGAAATCTGGGAGTAGTAGCCTGGAATTATTTATGATTTATGCCTACTGCCATAAAGGATTTGAAGCCCGTATTCAAAGAACTGATATGACCAATATGCTAGACTCTGCCCTTGACTTTTTGACCAAAGATGTGTGCTTCTTTTACTCTAACTGTAAAACAAAAGACAAAGAGTTATAGAATGATGGAATTAGAAGGGACCATTACTACTGGAAACTGTAGATCATTTGATAAAAAACCAACTTCCAGAAAAGTAAAATAACCTGTCCAAGGCCAAAGGGCTCATGAGTAGCAGAAGAGAGAGAAGAACCAGGTCCCCTGACTTCAAGTCTTTTCCCATTGGCCCAGATAGTCTCCCCACTGCACCCCTCTCAGGAGGATACTGCAATCAGGATGAGACAGACCATTTTGTGAAGTCAGAATACTAGAAAACATGCCCCGAGAGTATAAAATAATAAGCCCAATTTTCCTCTAAACACCAAGTTCTACCCTCTTACTTAGACTAACCCAATGGGCACCTCAACTGGGTTACAAACTAGCATCTCGGCTACCATGTGGCCTTTCCCTTCCACTGTCCCCAGGGTTACTGTCCCTGGCAAAGCCACTGATGAATGGAGTCCAAGTAGCACCTGCCTCTGAAAGCACCAGTGCCCATCATTAGGCTTCTGGATTGCTCTCCCTGGACGGTGGGCTGGGCAGTGGTGGTGGTGGAGTCCAGCTCACATGTTGTGGACCAGAGCTGGTAGCATCAGGGGATACCAGACCATTAAACTGGGAGTGGGGACGCATACAAGAGAAGGAGGTATAATAGGTTAGTAGGGTCTGAAGCATGTGTTGGGAGTTGGAATATGGCTCCATGGATTCAAGTACTAAAGAAAAGGATTCCACAGGAATGCAGTCCAAGGAAATAACTGGATTTTTTTCTCTTTCACAGGTAGTTTTTGATGAATCAGGTCCACATGTAGGGCCTGTGGGTAGGGGTATGACTTTTTTTCTTCTCTTCTGGCAAAGCCATAATTAATTTGGGGGAGTGGGGGGGTCTCAACAGCTAACTCAAGCCATTTCACCCTCACCTCACCTCTCACCCCTGACTTCACCAGGCCATAGATGGTCTTCTAGTATCTAACACAGAAGAAACTCTGGCTCTGGAAAAATAGAGTAGGAAACTCTGGAGCGATTGGGTGGCTCGGTCGGTTAAGCGACTGCCTTCAGCTCAGGTCATGGTCCCAGGGTCCTGGAATTGAGCCACGCATCGGGCTCCCTGCTCAGCAGAGAACCTGCTTCTCCCTCTCCCACTCTCCTGCTTGTGTTCCCTCTCTCACTCTGTCTCTCTCTGTCAAATAAATAAATAAAATATTTTTTAAAAATAGATATAAATAAATAAATAAAAAGAGTAGGAAACTCAACTTCATTTACAGACAGCAGTGCGCTAGTAAAAGTTTAACGATCGGCTCAGTAGGAAAATCATATACATAAATACATGCATAAGTTTAATACAAATTTACTGATAAGAATGGCTGTAATGTATAAATAAGACATTCAAGCCTCTGTATTAGAAATTCTATATAATCGGTTGATTTCTCACAGAATGCTTTCCTTGATTTTTATCTTACTGTCGCATTCTTAGCCACCTATGGTTACAATTCTCAAACAAGTATAATTCTCACATGAATATTGGTTAATATTTTCATTTCTATTGAGGAGTAATAAACAATAAAGACAGATGTCAGAACAACACTTGTTCATTGATGATGTAAGCTAAGTCAGATAATAGTGTCTAAATACCCAAAGATACTTCCTCAGTTTAGAGGGCTAGCCACATGTAATGAATACCAGCAGAAAACACATGAAATTTATTATTTCTTATGTTATTAATATTTTCTCCATCATGGGAGTGGGTTAACTCAGTGGGTTAAAGCCTCTGCCTTCCGCTCAGGTCATGATCCCAGGGTCCTAGGATTGAGCCCTGCATCGGGCTCTCTGCTTGCTGGGAAGCCTGCTTCTCCCTGTCCCACTCCCCCTGCTTATGTTCCCTCTCTCACTGTGTCTCTCTGTCAAATGAAGAAATAAAATCTTTTTTTTTTTTAATGTAGCAGAATAATTTAGAAGTAGTGAGTTGGGGGGTTATTCATTACCTTTACTTTTCATTTAACTTACATAATTCTAAGTTTATATAATTTAATTCTTAATAGCGGCTGTATTTAACAAGTGACTCACAAAATGCCAACAAACTTAACAATCAGCTCTCATAAGCGGGTACACATGGGCTCTAGCACGCCACTGAAGGGAAAAGACACTCTCCTGAAAACGAGTATCAGGAAAAAGATCACTAGTTTATAAATGTTCTTATAAAAGATCACTAGTTTAGGGGCGCCTGGGTGGCTCAGAGGGTTAAAGCCTCTGCTTTCGGCTCAGGTCATAATCCCAGGATCCTGGGATCGAGCCCCACATTGGGCTCTCTGCTCCACGGGGAGCCTGCTTCCTCCTCTCTCTCTGCCTGCTTCTCTGCCTACTTGTGATCTGTCTGTCAAATAAATAAATAAAATCTTTAAAAAAAAATCACTAGTTTATGTGTTCTTATTAAGTTATAAAGCCATTTATTAAGAAACTGAATTTTCCAACCCTTGTCCAGTCAGTAGACTTGGCTTTTCTGGCCAAGTGTGTGTGGGGTGGGGGGCAGTTTGTATTCTCCTACTTCCCCCACAGCCTGTAACCACCCCCACCAACTCTCCCACAGACACCCACCGCACAGAAGGGATTCATTTAACACACCTCCTGAGATCTTCACCTTGTCCTATCCAAAATAACTCTTTCTGGAGCCAATTTTTTAGTGTGATTTATTCCAAACCTTTGATGGGGAAACTTGTACTCTTGAAGCTGTTCAGATGTGCAGCCAGTGGGGAGCTCGTGGGCCACATTGGCTCCCACAGCTACAGATGCTGCGGCCAACCCCGACGCCCAAGGACACCACGTGGATTTATAACATTCCTTGAGGGGCAGCCGATCCGTAGCCTATAAATGAACGCATTATGCCTATCCACATACATGTTTTTCATCGGTGACAGGTATTTTTATGGATTGGAGGCTTCATTTAAATGTTACATAATCCCCCTTTAATAAATAATGTGAATATTCAATAGAATTGAAACAAGAAAGACCGCCTTTGTTTCAGCATAGCTGGTTCAAAAACAGAAGGACTCCGCGCCGATTAGAGACGGATCATCAAAAAGATGAGTTACATTAGATGGTACGATCACACGTCTATCAAAGTTTACTCATAATGAAAGAAATACAAATGGTTTAAGAATTTTTGCCTCCGTATATGGTCATCCTGAACTCTTCAGGCCTAAGAAGCTAGAGAAATGCACCATTTGGTCAAATCACAAATTTGGCTTACCTAAAAGCAAAGCCAGGATGAGTCAATTAAGAATGCAAAGTTACAAAATGCTTTGTAGAGAACACTTTTTTTAAAAAAAAGATTTTATTTATTTTATTTGACAGACAGAGATCACAAGTAGGCAGAGAGGCAGGCAGAGAGCCGGATATGGGGCTCGATCCCAGGACCCTGGGATCATGACCTGAGCCGAAGGCAGAGGCTTTAACCCACTGAGCCACCCAGGTGGCCCTAGAGAACACTTTTAAAAGGAAATGAAGTTGCATGACTCCGCAGGATAAGACATAAGTGAAATTCTATCCACACTATCAGGTAGAGATGTGACTTCAACAGCATCAAGTGCACGAGACTGAGGTCAACTAGGCAATCTGTCACCTAATCTTAAAGAGTTTGTACCTCTAGCATTTAGCACAATGCCTGGCTAAACACTCAAAAGGAATTTCTAAAATGAATGAATGAATGAATGAATGTCTTAATGACCAAAGACAGTATATTAGCGTTACTTTTTAAAGTTCCTCCTGTTACATTGACTACAAAATATGTTTGTTATTTTACTCATGGTACTAATTTTTTAAATAAACATTTTCCCTATTAATGTTATTGAAATTTACTAAATTATCATGTTTTCAATTATGGGAGTCTATAATTCAGAAGTTATAGTATGCCTCTGTTTTTTTGTTTTTTTGTTTTTTTCCCCATCCAGGATTAACCTCCCTTTCTGCCTTTAAGAGCCCCCTGACTTTCTCCTGGGAAAATTGCCCCTTCTCAGGGTACACGGAGGTATCTGACCCCAGTCCATAGATGGACGCCGGATCCAAACCTGGTGTGGTCAGCAGTTACTATCCAAGGGCTTTATACACAAATCTCCCATCTGTGTACCTGAGACATACTTAGGCAAGGATCTAAGTAGCTTTATTACACAGTGGTCCTCTGCTTGGTGAACTGTACATAACTATCAGTGGCATGGGAAACCTTGCTTGTCTATGCAAAGCAGTGTGCTAAGCCCCATCAGGGTTACAAAGACTCATAAGACAGTCTCTACTTTCTAGAAGCATAGAGGCCAGTCATGGAGCCAGATGCATCCCACACCAAGCACAGCATGAGAGCTAGGACAGATGGGCGAGCAAAGGGCTCTCTCGGGAGAAGCAAGAACTGATTCAATCTAGTTGACCTTCACTAAAAATGAGCATTTCTGCACAATTTCAAAACTGGCTTCGTTTTTGGAGCGCCTAGGTAGCTCAGTGGGTTAAAGCCTCTGCCTTCGGCTCAGGTCATGATCCCAGGGTCCTGGGATCGAGCCCCGCATCGGGCTCTCTGTTCTGCAGAGAGCCTGCTTCCTCCTCTCTCTCTGCTCTGCCTACTTGTAATCTCTGTCTGTCAAATGAATAAATAAAATCTTTTTTAAAAAATGGCTTCGTTTTTAACAGGTGCAATGGAAGAAATCTCACAAGAAAAAGGAAAAACATCCATGGAAAGGTGCTGAACAGTAAAAATGAATAAGGGATGCACGAAGGGTTGGGGTTAGGGAATAAATTAGGATGGAGCCTTCATCAGATTGAAGAGAGGGCTAAACACCCAGCAAAGGAGTTGGGCCTAATTCCACAGGCAATCCCAAGTTACTGCAGTTTGTAAATGAATGGGCTACAAAAACTAAGCTGAAACTGAAGAGGAAAACTCAAGCCGCAGTGTGAAGGATTTCACGAATAGGAGAAAGTGTGTTGGCAGGAGGAAAAAATTAGGGAGGACTAGAGTTCATCCAGGTAAGGAAGTGTTAGAACCCAAAACGTGCACACGCCAGAAGGCACGGACGCAAAGAAAGATATTTTAAAGGCTTCTGCACACTGACTAAAAATACTCCTTGATAATGGATATGGGAAGTCAAGGGAGGTGCCACCACTTCTTGATAGGATGATTTGGAAGCTGTTAATACTGCTAATCAACTAGAAAACTCAAGTTGAGGAACACAGCAGGACACAGGCACATTTTGTACTTTTCAGGTGTGAGGTGTTGGTGACATAGGTAAGAGGTATTGCAAGGCAACCGCAAATGAAGGTGTTTAGTCAGGATGAAGTTTAGAGCTGGAGGTAGAGATTCAGGAATCAGATCTCTGGGGGCGCCTGGGTGGCTCAATCAGGTAAGCGTCTGCCTTCGGCTCAGGTCATGATCCCAGGGTCCTGGGATGGAGCCCCAAGTCAGGCTCCCTGCTCAGCGGAGAGTCTGCTTCTCCCTCTCCCTCTGCCTGCTGCTCCCCCTGCCCCCCTTGTGCCCTCTCTCTCTCTCTCTGAAAAAAATAAATAAATAAAAATCTTAAAAAAAAAATAGAAATCATGAGATTTCCCAAAGAGAGACTGTACGATGACACATAGGGGTATGTGGAAAAGAAAGAACCACAAGTGACTCAAAAACTAGAATTCAAAACCAAAAAGAATCTAGAATCACTGAAGTGAAGGGATGGACAGTTTGAGGAAAGGTGTGATCCCCACATAATAGGTCGCAGACAGGAGGAAGGTGAAGAGCATTTGTCCATTAAAAGCTCAAGTTTGCTCATTTGACTTTAACCGAAAGCTGGATGTTTTTATACAATATTGTTTTATATATACATATATTTTAGAGTTTTTTCCTCCCCAGGACCAGGGCCAACTAATACACTAGTAAAACTAGATATTACAGAAAAGTGATTTAAATGAGAATGATCATTAATATTCCTTAAATCCCAAACATTCTCTCCAATGTTATTTTCCTGGTTTTTCTCTCCCCAAATTAGTCTTCCCCCAACCCCCCCCCCAAAAAAGTAACATCAGGGATTCCGGCAACTTTTTTTTAGTCTTGCACTTTCAAATGTTCTTCTGTTCTTTTATTTATTTTTATTATTTTGTTCAATTAGCCAACCTATAGTACTTTTTTTTTTTTTTAAGATTTTATTTATTTATTTGTCAGGGACAGAGGGAGAGAGAGCGAACGAGCACAGGCAGACAGAGAGGAAGGCAGAGGCAGAGGGAGAAGCAGGCTCCCCGCCGAGCAAGGAGCCCGATGCGGGACTCGATCCCAGGACGCCGCGATCATGGCCTGAGCCGAAGGCAGCCGCTCAACCAACTGAGCCACCCAGGCGTCCCAACCTATAGTACTTTTAAATATTTTAATCAACTTTACTTATAAACCACTAACCTAGGAATTATTAGCCTCCAAAACTTCCATTTGAAAAAGTATATAATCACTTGCGTAATGATAGATAACTCAAATTTACTTTAGAAGAGAGACAAAAGAGCCTTTGGTTTCCCGCTGTGTTCTGGAAGCTCAGCAATGGGAGGGCATCCAGCCTATGAGGAGGAAATTAAGGAAAATTCCTTGCTGGAGTAGTATTTATTTTGATAGAAGGCTATCACAGGCCAGGAATATTGCTTGCTAGCAAAGATTCTCAGTGTGGTCCATACACACTTTCTGGACATGCAAAAACAAGGAGTTTATTCTTTTTTCCACAAGTGTTCATCTAAGTTTAAAAATTGCAAAAATTTTACATTCACAACAAAGTGTTTCTCCCTTTCTCTATGCAGTTGAGTTTCAACTGAGTGTGAACTTTTGGACCAAAAAAAAAAAAATTATCCAAAGTTCAAGGATTACCACACATACTGTCATTTCCCCCCAAGAAATCTGCACCAATGAGGGCTTACACTCAAGTGTTTAGCTGCCACAGTCTTATACAGCTTCTCTAGAAGAAGCCAGATGCACAAATCCAAGGCAGTTACTGTCTCTTTGTGGCTCATAGGGCAAACCAGAGCTGCTTCTAGTTGCCAGTGTCCCAGGAGCCACAACAAACCGAGTAGAACACTTTACGGAATTCGACCCCCATCCAAGCCCAGTAGGAAAGCCCACCATTTGAACAGCCAATGGCAAAAGAGAGACATATCAAAAATGGAGCTGCCCAGTGTTCCTTCTTTTTCTTCTTCCTCCTTCCTCCCCTCCCTTTCTTCCTTCCTTCCTTTTTTCCCTCTCTTTACATTTTATTGAAGGATAACCTACTCAACTGCTCACTTTAAAGTATACAATTTGATGAGCCTTGACATAGATCTAACCATAAAGCCATCACTACAATCAAGATAACAGACATTTCCATCACCCATCAAGTTTCCTTGTGCCCCTTTGTAATTCATTCTTCTCTCCATCTCCATGCCCAGACAACCACTGGTCTAATTTCTGTCACTGTAACGTGTTTGTATTTTAGAATTTATGTGAAGGGAATAATGCAGTGCTGTATATCTATTCTTTTCTGTCTAGCTTCTTTCAGCATAATGATTCTGAGATTCATTCATGTTGTTCTGTGTATGAATACTTTGTTCCTTTTATAGTAGTGTTCCATTACCTGGATATATCTCAGTTTAACTGTTTACCTACTGATAAGGCCAAGCGTTGTTTCCATTTTTTTGAGCAAAGCTACTATGAACAATTGTAGACAAGTATTCCTGGGAAATATACTTTCTTTTCTCTTGGGTAAATGGGGAATAAAATGACTAGGTTATATGGTAGATATATGTTTAACTTTTTAAGAATGGCCAAATTGTTTATGGAGAATTAGTAATGTTTTTTTTTTAATGTTTGGTAGGATTCAAAAGTAAAGTCACATGGATGTGGTGTTTTCTTTGTAGGAAGACTCTTAATTAATTCATCGTCTTTAATAGGTATAGAGTTACTTAATGTTGTCCTAAGGTTCACTGATGCTGTTTGGTCTTTTGTTCCCCTTTGTTCTTTTTGTTTGTTTGTGGTGGTCTTTTTTCTTTTTTCTTTTTTTTAAATTTTTTTTCAGTGTTCCAAAATTCATCGTTTAGGCACCACACCCAGTGCTCCATGCAATAACTGCCCTCCTTAATACCCACCCCACCCCCATTCCCCCCCTCCAAAACCCTCAGTTTGTTTCTCACATTTCACAGTCTCTCATGGTTTGTCCCCCCCACCAATTTCCCCCAACTCACTTCTCCTCTCCATCACCCCATGTCCTCCATAGTATTCCTTATGCTCCACAAGTTAAGTAAAACCATATGATACTTGACTCTCTTGGCTTGACTTATCTCACTCAGCATAATCTCTTCCAGTCCCATCCATGTTGATACAAAAGTTGGGTATTCATCCTTTCTGATGGCTGAGTAATATTCCATTGTATATATGGACCACATCTTCTTTATCCATTCATCTGTTGAAGGGCATCTTGTCTCTTTCCACAGTTTGGCAATTGTGGACATGGCTGCTATAAACATTGGGGTACATATGACCCTTCTTTTCACTACATCTCTATCTTTGGGGTAAATACCCAGTAGTGCAATTGCAGGGTCATAGGGTAGCTCTATTTTCAATTTCTTAAGGAATCTCCATACTGTTTTCCAAAGTGGCCATACCAACTTGCATTCCCACCAACAGCGTAAGAGGGTTCCTCTTTCTCCACATTCTCTCCAACAGTTATTGTTTCCTGTCTCGTTGATTTTGGCCATTCTAACTGGTGTAAGGTGCTATCTCAATATGGTTTTGATTTGAATCTCCCTGATGGCTAATGATGATGAACATTTTTTTCATGTGTCTGTTAGCCATTTGTATGTCTTCTTTGGAGAAGTGTCTGTTCATGTCTTCTGCCCATTTTTTGACTTGATTATCTGTTTTGTGTGTGTTGAGTTTGAGGAGTTCTTTATAGATCTTGGATATCAACCCTTTGTCTGTAGTGTCGTTTGCGAATATCTTCTCCCATTCCGTGGGTTGCCTCTTTGTTTTGTTGACTGTTTCCTTTGTGTGCAGAAGCTTTTGATCATGATGAAGTCCCAAAGTTCATTTTTGCTTTTGTTTCCTTTGCCTTTGGAGACATATCTTGAAGGAAGTTGCTGTGGCCACTGTTGAAGAGGTTACTGCCTATGTTCTCCTCTAGGATTCTGATGGATTCCTGCCTCACGTTGAGGTCTTTTATCCATTTCGAGTTTATCTTTGTGTATGGTATAAGAGAATGGTCGAGTTTCATTCTTCTACACATAGCTGTCCAATTTTCCCAGCACCATTTATTGAAGAGACTGTCTTTTTTCCACAGTATATTTTTTCCTGCTTTGTTGAAGATTATTTGACCATAGAGTTGAGGGTCCTTATCTGGGCTCTCTACTCTGTTCCACTGGTCTATGTGTCTGTTTTGTGCCAGTACCATGCTCTCTTGGAGATCACAGCTTTGTAGTAAAGCTTGAAATCAGGCAACGTGATGCCCCCAGTTTTTTCTTTTTCAACATTTCCTTAGCAATTCAGGGTCTCTTTTGGTTCCATACAAATTTTAGGATTGTTTGTTCCAGCTCTTTGAAAAATGCTGGTGGAATTTTGATCAGGATGGCACTTAAAGTATAGATGGCTCTAGGCAGTATAGACATTTTAACAATGTTTATTCTTCTGATCCATGAGCATGGAATGCTCTTCCATCTTTTGTGTCTTCTCCAATTTTTTTCATGAGTGTTCTGTAGTTCTTTGTGTACAGATCCTTTACCTCTTTGGTTAGGTTTATTTGCAGGTATCTTATGGTTCTTGGTGCTATAGTAAATGGAATCTATTCTCTAATTTCCCTTTCTATATTTTCATTGTTAGTGTATAAGAAAGTCACTGTTTTCTGTACATTGCTTTTGTCTTTTTTCTTTCTGTTTCATTCTGGATAGTTTCTATGGTTATGTCTACAAATTCACTAATATTTTCTTCTCTAGTGTTTAATCTACTATTAATCCCATCTGGTGTATTTTTTCATCTCAAGTATTGATTTTCATCTTTAAGGTTTGATTTGAGTCTTTTTTTATAATGTCTTCCACATCTCTCCTTATCATGCTCATGTTTTCCCCTTCTTCTTGAACATATGAGGCATATTTATAATAGTACTTTTAATTTCCTTATCTGTTAATCTTAGAATCAATGTCATTTCTGTGTCTGTTTCTGTTTATTTCTTTTTCTCCTCATTATATTATATATTTTCCCATTTCTTTGCATGCTTAGTCATTTTTTATTAGATGCCAGACATTGTGAATTTTTGGTCATGGAGTGATAGAAATTTGTTGCTGTGTTCCTTTAAATATCCTTAAACATTTTTGTAGGAAAGTTAAGTTACTTAGAAACAGGTTGAGCCTTTCAAGGTTTGCTTTTAATCTTTGTTAGGTGGGTCCACAGTAACATTTAGTTTAGGGCTTGACCCCACAGCTACAGAAAGGCCTTTCTGAGCAGCCTACTGAATGTCCTATGGTCAAGAGCTCTTTCCATTGTGAATGGTAGAAAGGTAAATTATTCTGAGCTCTGTGTTAGCTCCATAGATCATTCTACCTAAGTCTTTCCACTGACTCCAGAGCCTCAGAATTTTCCTCACATACATACACTGACCAGTTCTCAGCTAAAGACTTGAGGGTACCCTCTTCAAATCTCCACAGCATTTTCTGTCTCTCTCTCCATAGCTTTCTCCTCTCTAGTACTTAGCCCTAAGAATTCTGGCCACCTTGGCCTCCACTTTCTCCTCAACTCAGGGAGGATGGCAGTGCATCCCAGACACACTCACTAGGCAGTGACCTGGGCTAATCATAGAATTCCCTTCATTTGTTTTTCTTCTCTCAGAGATCACTGTCTTGTACTGGCTATTTTATTTTTTTTTTAAAGATTTATTTATTTATTATTTGAGAGAGAAAGAGAGAGAGAGCACACATGGGAGGAAAAGGATGGAGGGAGAGAGAGCATCTCAAGCAGACTCCCTGCTGAGCATGAAGCCTGATGTGGGGGTCAGTCTCACCACCCTGAGATCATGACCTGAGCCAAAATTAAGAGTCAGATGCTTACCCAAATGAGCCACCCAGGCACCACTTTTACTGCCTATTTTAAAATAACTAAACACAATTGTTTCACATATTCTTGACCTTTTTTTAGTTGTCTAATGTAGAAGGGTAAACTCAGTCCCTGTTACTCCATCATAGCACAATGTGAAACTGATTCAGGAAACTTAATGTCAGGTTCAAAGAACTTAACTATAAATTCTAAGGGTTGATGTTGAGCAATTGCTACAAATTTGTCAGTCCAATCCAGAGCCACACAACCCATAAGTAATAGTGTGTGTTGCTCCATATTTTCAGATACCAGCCTAATGATTTGGTGAGATTTTCTCTCTAGTTCTGTGCATGCAAGCATGGTGGGGGGGAGGGGTGTTCCTAGAAACATGCATGAGTATATATTTTGTATCCAACTTTGTGACTGCATTTTAGACCTAAAATTTATAAGTAAAATTTCTTTAATGCACAACAACAGGAAATAGCCACTTGTGAATTCATATGTTGGAATTCTGTTTCTAGAAGTATTGTAAAGAATGATGCTTTGTTCAGGTGAGTGAGATCCTGCTGTCAGTAGAAAAAATATGGAGTGAGCAGCCTTCAGGAATCACCTTGGACCTTCACTACACAGCCCACCAGTTTCAATCAAGAGCTCCCTGCATTTCCCATTTCCTAAGATTGAATTTTACTTTCAAAAGAGTAAGCTCTTGACCTGACTAGAGCCTTGCATGAGAATTAGCTGCCCATTCACCTGCACCCACAGCCCCCCCTCCTCTGACGCTGTTCCTAGAGCTGCCTTGGCTGTCTGCCCAGACCCTTGACTTCTTGAATTGGGGCCCATCATGTTTCTCATGGCTGGCTGAATCCAAGGCCATCCACCTTTCCTTGACCTTCGGTATAAACTTTCTAGACTCCTGTCTGCCCGTCCACCTGGCCATTGCTTGGCCTGATGCCCAGCACATGTTAAAAGCAAAAGGCAAGATTTAGGAATCTACTTGTTTCCTCTGAACCACAGAAAGGTAGCTGGCAGTCAAGAGAGATGGATATGGTATGTATTTATAAAGTTAAGTGAACCAAGGACACAACTACAATATTAATGCAACTCAGCAAAACACTTTTAATCCAGGCACTGTGCAAAGGTCTAGAATACAAGCTGAATAAGACATTAGCCTGATGAGGGGGACTCACCTCCTTTGGGAGACAAGCAGGTAAGAGATCATAATATAATACAGCTTGTGAAAGAACCACAGTTTCTCCTTGCCTGCCTAATTTTGAACTCTCAACTTTTATTTACATATACATTTGGATAACAGACGATACATATTACTACGAGATGACACCTACAACATGTCCTTTCCTATTCCCACAGCTTATATATCTGTCTTTCTCGCTAAGTTTTAAGTTCCCTAAGGATGAAGGCCATATCTTATTCCTGTCTTGGCACTTATAATGACTAACATAAGTTTTCCTTGAATTGAAATACATGAAGCTCACATATATAAGGGTCTACTATGAAGTATTTAATTATATAAGTAACACATAATAAATTAAAGCATGCCTCTTGATAAATAGCAATGATTCCAATTATCTTAAGAGATACAGGTGGTTACAATTCACAACGGGAAGTTAATAGGTTAATTAACTAAGTGGTTAAAAGGTAAAGCAAATGTATTAAAGTTGTTTAGTGTTTGTTCACCTTACCCCAAGTTTTATCTTTAATATATGTGTGCAGTAAGGTTATATCCACATATAAGCAATTATAATGATGTCAGTGCCACGCCTCTGGGTCAGTGACATGATGGCAGCTAGAATTCATATTTTCAAATAAAAAAAATTCTAGATCTTGCCATTGTTACTGTTTTCCAGTCCTTTGGCCACTACCCTCATCTATCATACCTTTATTCTATATGCAGTTGTCTAGAAGGAGGATAACCCTAGACAGTTTTGGGCCTAGGAAGAGAAAACAAGGGTTTAGCTAGCAGCCAAGGAGGGGTAGGAGGTAGGAAGGACAGTCAAGGTTAGGGTTTCTGCAAGTAACAAAAAGTCAAATATATAATAAAGGAAAGTTCTGTATGCTTCAGTACAGCTAGATTTGGAGGCTCAAACAATGTCATCAGATCCTACCTCTTTACCTCCCAGCCTGCCCTCTTCTGCGTTGGCTTCATTCTCAGCCTTCATCCAGCTCACTGAACAATTTTACCCTTTGTGGAAGCTAAGCGCAGTGTCATATTTTCCAGAAACTTAACATTGTACTTAATAGTGAATAAAGGATGAATGAAATTGTTTAACCACTCTCTGCTTTGATATGCTGCAATGTAAAGCTCATTGACAAAAGTATTAAAATGTGATCTTAACCAAGGGAGGGGTAGCACTTTCAATCTTGACAATTGCTAAACTCCGTGGTAGCTTCAAGTCTCACAAACACATCATACTAAATGACAGAATTCTATAGGTTTGCTGATGGATCTGAACTTTAATAAGCAGTATTTATTCAGTTTATCTCTCAAAGAGCATGATGGGATTTATAATCTAGTTTTTTATTACATTTTTTTGTCCTCAGTTGACCATTTGTTGTGGTGAAATAATATAATTGAGTTCTCGCCTTTGTCTTTGTCTGGCCTGGCCTGGCTTAACACATGTAATTTACAAGGTCAGACTGTGTTTTATTCAAGTATTTATCCCCATCAGAGTGTTTGTCCAAAGTAGGTGGGTTATAAGTATATTTTAAATGAATTGCCTCCCTCTTCAACAGTCCGACTGACTCTCCTTCTCTGGTGTTTTGCAGACTCTGCCAGTCCCTGCATTCTTGCTCACTAACTCATCTGTCTAGTGCCATGCCTGTATCTCTCAAGATTCCAGATCATGTGCACACTCCGTGTGTGTGTGTGTGTGTGTGTGTTTCAGTGAAGGTATTAGTTGCATAGAGTAAAGCACAAAAATATCAGTTGCTCAACTGTACAATCTGATGAATTTTTACTAAGTGAATAGATTTGTGTGACCATCAACAAGCTCAATAAGTGAAGCCTTTTTCTTATTTTTTAAAGATTTTATTTATTTATTTGACAGAGTGATCACAAATAGGTAGAGAGGAAAGCAGAGAGAGAGAAGGGGAAGCAAGCTCCCTGCTGAGCAGAGAGCCTGATGCGGGGCTCCATCCCAGGACCCTGAGATCATGACCTGAGCTGAAGGCAGAGGCTTTAACCCACTGAGCCACCCAGGCACCCCAAGTAAAGCATTTCTGAGGGGCTTCCTTACACCACCTTCCAGCGTCCCACCAAAGCTAACTGCTTTTATGACCTCCCTCGTTATAAATTATCCTATTGTTGAACTTCATAGAAATATAAAGTCATACACTGTAACAGTTATCTTTCCAAAATAACAAACCACCCCAAAACTTAATTGTTTAAAACAACCACCATTCTTTGCTCGTAATTTTCTGGGTCAGCAGTTTGGCTTGGGCTCAGCTGGGAAGTTCCCCTGTTTGTCTCAGCTTGGGTCACTCATGTGGCTACAGTTATGTGGCAGCTCAGTTTGGTGGTTCATGGCCTAACGAGGCTCAAATAAATACCTAGTGGTTTTTGCTGTCAGTTGGCCTGTGTGTGTCCAGCAGGGCAGACCAGGCATTTATCAGGTGACATCCGTGCTCTGAGAGGGTGAGGCCTAGACTGAGGAGTCACACAGGGGTCCTTCCCCCTCACACTCCCCACCCCACCATATTCCATTGGTCAGAGCAAGTCACAACAGCAACTGATATTCAAGAGAGGAATATATAAACTCTATATCCTACTGAAACTAGTTGCAAAAAAAAAATGTGGCCATTTTTATTTCACCACAGATAACACGTCCTATTTATGTCTGACTTTTTCACTCAACGTTATGAGATTCATACATGATATTGTATATATTATTAACTTGTTCTTTTTTTCGTTTGGGTGTTGAAAATACCACAAACTATGTATCCATTCTACTGTTGATAGGCATACAGATTGTTTTCGATTTGTAGCCATTATGAAAAAAGCTGTTAGGAACATTCCTGTATGTGTCCTCTAGTGAACACAGGTACTCATATCTATTGAGTATATAGCCAGGAGTAAAAAGTGTTGGTAAATATATGGTATGTGTATATTTAGCTTTAATTATACTGATAAATATTTTTCCAAGTGGTTATTTTGCAAAATGTTGTGATCTACAAGTTTCATAGTGACTTGGAAAACTGTTTCAATACCATTCCCTTTATGTCTTCTTGGGTTCTCAAACAAAACTATGGATTTTTCCCCCCCTCTGTCAGGTATTCCTATTACTCTTATAATGGTAAAAATGATTTCAACATAGCCATCTCTTAATTCATTCGATCTAAACACATTTCCTTGAACAATCAAAATATCAACCTCTTTTCTGAATGGCCTAGAGGTAGAAGACAAATCTAGTATGTCTAATTGACAGGGTGTACAGCAACTGAGTCAAAGAGACATGATCAGAATCACACCAACACCAAAGTGTGAGAGAAGGGTAAGGGCAGGGTAACTAACATTTATTGGAGACCTACTATGCAACAGTCCTTGTGCTATGCACTCTGCCCATGGATCACTGAGTCCTCACAGCAATATTGGAAGGTAGGTTCGATTATTCCTATTTTAAGTGAGTAATGGAGACCCATATACCTACCTAAAGTCACATTTCACCTGCTAAGTAGCAGAGTGTAGATCTAGATTGTCATATGCACTACCTAGCATTGTACCAAATAATTATGAAATAAAGATCTTTAAGGTGAACAAGATGCATGAATTGCCACAAAGTGGATTGTAACTAATCTCTTGACCAGCACTCAGATACACTGAGGTCAGAGAAAGCCAAAATGGCAGGAGTTGCAAACTCCTCAACATGTTCCCAGAATACACACTAAAAATGTCTCATATAGTTTATTATGAATTATTTTTCTTTTTTTTTTTTTTTAAAGATTTTATTTATTTATTTGAGAGAGAGGCAGTGAGAGAGAGCATGAGCGAGGAGAAGGTCAGAGGGAGAAGCAGACTCCCCATGGAGCCGGGAGTCCGATGCGGGACTCGATCCCGGGACTCCGGGATCATGACCTGAGCCGAAGGCAGTCGTCCAACCAACTGAGCCACCCAGGCGTCCCTATGAATTATTTTTCAAGCCAAATTTCCTCCCACTGCCTCTGGTACTGGGGGGTGAATAGCTCTTTCCACAAACCCAGGAGTGAGGACCACCATGCGGTTGAAAATAACCCAGGATACCAGGAGAGCATATCTGAGCCCACATTCATGTGACCTTTTTCCTAACAATATTCTCCCAATTCTAAATTCCTCTTGGTCCACACATGATAACATTTTGAGTTCCCGGATGAAGCTCTTTGTTCTACTGGAATCCGCATTTACACCTTCCCCACTCACTCCAATTCACTCAGCCCCCAGACACTGGACCAGTGTGTGTCTCTCTCTCGTGCATGCCTGACACCCCACAGGCCCTTCTGTCCTTGCTCAGCCCTCTCGCTGAGCACAACACAGCCCATTCAAATATACACGTGAGGCATGATTTACAACGAAGTGTATTTAATTTGGGCTTCCTTCAGTTTTGTCACCACAGGAAAACATTTGGTTCTGCCTCATGTACTATCAAAATGTGTACCTCCACACACAACTGCTATTTCTCCCATTCAGCAACACACACACATACATCTCTTCACAGAAGTTCATCAATGCCTTTGTCTTTTTTAGTCTATTATTAAGGCATTTTTTTCTTCTGTCAAAGCTACACATTTTCCATAATTACCTAGCCCTTTCTGAAGAAGAGTAAAATAAATGAAATCAATAATCTATATATGCTGCAATTGTCTCCGTCTTTGAGGTGCTTTCCCAAGCTGTGACTCACCATGGAGCTTTGAAGATTGCCCACCGTGGGCTGAACAGAAATGAATGTCCTTCTCCTGATTACTACCTAAAAGAACAAGGGCCTGAAATCTCCTGAGTTCTTAGAACTTTCACCCCTGGATGACACATGGGAAGTGTCTGTGAAAAAGCAACACTACTTGTTGGAACTTGGGGGTTTATTTTGAAGACTGAATGCATAATGATTAAGAGCTGGAGGTTTGAGTCCTAGGCCAGCTACTATCCAACAGTGCGACCTTGGGAAGGTTACTTCACCTTCCAGAAAATAGAAATGATGTTATCTAGCTCATATTATTACTGTGGAAATCCTTGAGATAATAAAGTGTACCTTACAGTGTCTATCTAGCATATAATAAGGTCTCAATCCATGTTAGGTAATATTATTTCAACAAACTCTGTCAAAATCACCATTGCATCTTCAGCCTGCCTTCCAATCTCCTTCCTCTTTCCTATTCCTGGACTATTGCCCTATAGGGAAATGTCCACACTTTGTGATTACTTCTTATACTCTATTTCCAGTTTGGCTCAACTCCATCCCTCCCCACAACATGAATTCCTGCACCCCCACCAGGCCTTTCCACATGCCCTGTGGAACCTCTGTCTCAGTGTAAACACCCATTTTGTCCTTTCTCCTCAATGCTGGCTTTTCCCTGAAGGTATCATTTCCCTTACAACCCCTTGTAATGGTAACCATTCATCCCATAACCCACCACCTTTGAGATGAGCATATTCTAATCGCAAACCTAGTTCAGTCACCTCCCAACATGTGCTTACCTCTGAATTCAAAACCATCCATATACATCACTTTCCTCCATTTTTTTTTTTGCTGTCATGTTTCTTAGCTCTTTCATGAATTATATCTGATTTGATACTCATGTATTTAACAATTATGCTGTATTAATAGGTGCATGGAACTCTACATCATGCCTTAGGAATATAAAGGTAAATAAGACATTATTCAGGTTCTGTGAATTAGCAGTCTGGTGGGAAAGCAGACACATAATAATAAGAGAACATTATTTATTATAATGAGTGCTATCAAGGAGATAAGTACCGATATAACAGAAGTTCACACCCTGCAGTCACCTCCATGCCCGTTATGTCTCCCCTTCTAAGCCCTGTATCTTGCATACCCTGATCACCTCAACTTTTCTATTTGTCTGCTCTACAAACAGAAACCCCTTTCCCCTTAGATCTGGTTATCTGTAATTTGGAATTGCTCACCTCCAAGATCTTAAACTCTTAAATGTCCTTCGTTGAGGATAACCTCGAATCCCTATGAAATCTGCTCTCTGCCTTCATTTTCCTCCATTTCCTAAAACACACCCTACCTTACTATTTGTTGGTCCCTTTTATACCATTTTAGTATCTCTATCTAGTTCCCTTAATTCTATTAGCCCAGGTTCTCCAGTCTTAACTTACTTGGAGAACCTCTAAACTGAGTCTTCAAACCGTCCATGGTCACATTTTCTTCTTCCAAGGTTCTAACTATTATTGGAAACATTGAAAATAAAAATAACAATAATTTAAAACTGAATAGTTCCATTAAATCCAATCCAACCTCAACTGGCAACTTTTCCTACACAACAGTACTTTCATTCAGTGAAACCCAATTGCATTCCCTACAAAGCCAATTCCACATCATTTCCTTTCTCCAAATCCTCCCACCACATTACCTCAGCTGAAGCCATAGGACAGCTCTTTTAACTTGCCCAATTCCTCTTCCAAATATCTCCAAACTCCCATTCGTTTTTCCTTTCTTCCTACCCAGCACAGAGAACAGAATAGGTTCCAGGGCTAACCACTAAGCTTGTGACACTGATCTTACCCAGTTCATCCTCTTGGAGTATCATATCAATTGTCATTGGCTTGATTCTTCCCTTTCTCCCTCTCCACTGATCCTTCCCCCCTTCAGCCTATAAGCAAGCTACAGTCTCTCTTCCCATCCTATAAGAACATTCCCTTGATACGCTACCCCTCAAGTTACCATCCATTCTCTTTTCTTTTCTTTTTTTCACTGTCAACTTCTTGAAAGAAACCTATACTTATTGATTTCCACTTCCTGACCACCCGATGCCTGGGCAATCTTCCTTCCAGCCATGCGGCTCTAATAAGAGTGCCTTACTTAGCACAGATCACCAAGGAAAATACAAGATACTAGAGAAATAATTTGAAACCAAGGTTAAATGGAATAGAGTTAGGCCTTTTCAGTGACATTCTCATAAGAATTAAGTACCACCCAATTCTCACAATTGTGTGTTGTTGATTTAGAAGGAGGAAAAAAATGTTCTTAATTGTTTTTCAGAGAAAGGAAGAAACTTCAGGATGTAAATTACAAATCATGCAGGTTCTTTTTCCTCTTTTCTGGAATACTCTAATTTTTAGAGCATAATGACAGTATATGGTGTTTTATATAACCATTTTGATTAATAATATAGAAATCCATTTTGTATGAAATGAAATATATCAAGTCTTAGAGTTCATACAGTAGTCCTTATTTATAAAAGTAGTTCCCAGGAATAGCAATGAATCAATTGAACTAATTCTTTCATTATTCTGAAGAAAGATAAGCAATAAAAATGTGGGGGAAACATAGCTAGAATCCAGATATGTCTATAATCTCTAGTCAAGGACCATGACATATACTCTTCTAACTATGACAGAATGAAATTCAAGATTAATAACATGTTTTCATGAGTTTTAGGAATTTTTTACATGTTGCTGTTTCTGTTTTGCTATGACTCACTTTCACTGGGATTCTGCTGACAATCTGTTCTAATGCATTCTTATCTTCCAAAGTGTATCATTAGTTCTGCCTTGACATATCCGTATTAGTGTCATCAGTTAACCCCATGCTTGCCAGTTTCACAATATAAATGCTTTATAATTAGAATAATGACATTCAATCCTAGTATAAGAATCAACTGAGCCTTCAGAAAACTGAGGGTGTGGTCTCTCTGTCTGGTCTCTCCAGGTTTCAGACAACTAAGGACATTTCTATTTCTACCTCATGCAATGCAGGGTGACATCTGAGAGTGTCTGAAGAGTGAGTCTTTGTCATTTCAGACAAATTTAAAGTGTTAAGGTTTACACATTGAGATATCACCTTACACCAGTTAGAATGGCAAACATTAACAAGACAGAGAACAAATGTCAGAGAGGATGTGGAGAAAGGGGAACCCTCTTACACTGTTGGTGGGAATGCAAGTTGGTGCAGCCACTCTGGAAAACAGTGTGGAGATTCCTTAAGAAATTGAAAATAGAGCTACGTTATGACCCTGCAATTGCACTACTGGGTATTTACCCCAAAGATAGAGATGTAGTGAAAAGAAAAGTCATATGTACCCCAATGTTTATAGCAGCAATGGCCACAGTTGCCAAACTGCGGAAAGAGATAAGATGCCCTTCAACAGATGAATGGATAAAGAAGATGTGGTTCATATATATAATGGAATATTAATCAGCCATCAGAAAGGATGAATACCCAGCATGTATCAACATGGATGGGGCTGGAGGAGATTGTGCTGAGTGAAATAAGTCAAGCAGAGAAAGTCAATTATCATATGGTTTAACTTACTTGTGGAACATAAGGAATACCATGGAGGACATGGGGAGATGGAGAGAAGTGAGCTGGGGGAAATTGGAGGGGGAGACAAACCATGAGAGACTGTGAACTCAGAAACAAACAGGGTTTTGGGGGGGTGGGGGATGGGTGAGCCTGGTGGTGGGTATTAAGGAGAGCACATATTGCATGGAGCACTGGGTGTGGTACATAAATAATGAATCTTGGAACACTGAAAAAATAAAATTAAAAAAAAATATATAGAAAAATATTAAGTGTTATGGTTTAATTCTACTAGAAGAAAGGTAGGAGGAAAGTATGACTTGGAGGGTGTTAAAAATTCTTGGTTCACAGATTTTATTTCTTAGAGTGCCCCTTTTATGGGTGTATTCTTAAGAAGAAGGACTTCTTTACAGTATGTCTTCACCATCATATCACATAGTTAAACAAGAAAGAGCTGAATGCTGTTTGCAAGTACATAGAAAATGTCAGAGCCAGATAGCCAGGTCTCATAGAGGTTACCCTCTCTACCGCAAAATCACAAAGGGAACAAAGTACAGAGAGCCTGGGCTAGCTTTTAGTTTTAATGATCAAAGAATTGAGAGTTGAGAAATTGCCTTTTTCTTATATTTCACCAAGACTATATTCAGTTAAGAGCCTTAATTCTGTTAATTGTGGAACAATAATGCACCTTTCCATGGCTATTTCCTGACAAGTGAAGAAGCCTAGGGTAAAACTCCTCTATACCGTAATTAGGGCTGGAATACATCTTGTCCCTTGTCCAACACTGCTTACTTATACAATGTTATTCACACACCAAAGGGAATTCTAGTTACCATGAAAAACAAGCCACAGGGACACTATAGAAATTTCCCACAATTATTTGTTCCAAAGTAAATACATTTCCTTTGATTTTGACAGAACCATAAAACACAGAAGTGTATTGTGAAGCTCTGTTTAGCTGTGTGTTTACCAATACCCTGGAGGCTTTACTCTTTGAAACGCAGCAAGATTACATCATGCTGCTTCATCTCTCATCACTTGGCATGCGTGTATGTTATACCTAACAATCAAACATCAGCAGGGAAAAACAATGAACTAATTCATGAATCAGGATTCTGTTTTATACTCCATTTGTGTAGGATAACCATGACTTAGCTTAAATAAGACTTTATGTCTTGATTACAGGTTTTAAAACATGGAAGTATTGACCAAGCCTGAGTCCCTGGTAGAACACATGAAACACAGACTATTCGTACTTTCTTTGTTGAAGGAGCATGTAGGTGTTAACTCATGTAACGGGATAGGAAAAAACAGAAATACAGAAGACTGTCATTTCTCAATTTTATCACCGTTCTTCTCATCCATAAAAACAATAACTTGTGTTCGCTGAACTTTCTTTTCTCTTGAGAATAGTTTCAAATGTTTGAGCTCCTGTAACTTTCTCTCCAAAAATCAGACAGCCACTTCAGGGAAGCATTTTGTTTTCATTTTTGATGGCAAACTTGGGTTTTCACTTCATTTGATTATGGGTACAGTGGGATTATAAAAGAGTGTTAAATGCTCACAAACCACACAAGAAGTCCCATTACTTTATAGGGGGTGTGTGTGTGTGACTATCCTCTTATTCACTCAGTAAATATTGAAAACATCTAAACTGTGGCAGGCATTGACCTTCCAAGAAATAATACAGAAGGATCTTGTAGTTCTATGGTCTCCTTAACCCTGATTCATTCACATCCATTCCCATGGCTACATTTTAGCTTTACATCACCTGGAATTGGGTCAAATAAGTCTCCTAAATGCAAACCACACCTTTCTATCTATGCCCTTGCCCTGGTCCTTTACACTTTTAAAGCTAGTCTTTGATATTGCTGATACCTTTAGTTTTTCATCACTTGGGAGGCCTCCAAACATACCTGGATTCAGATACTAGCTCACCTAAAGCCACATTTAGTCTATGGCAGCAGGCTAGCCTGTACCTTTTCTATCCTTTCTAGCTTCCTTTGTCTCTTACTGCCTTCACCATGACAAAGCCAACTCAGTTCAACCCAACCAGATTCATGGAAGCATCAGTGGAATGGCATGGCCTCAGACAAAGTACTACCTTTGGAATCAGTCTGTGGTTTGTTTATGCCTTAGCCAGTGGTCAGCTGTATGACTTTATTAAGTTGTTAATCTCCACAGACCTCAGTTTTTCCATTCGTATCATAGAAATAATAATTACTTCATCACATACTTCACTATGAGGAATAGAGAATGGGCACTTTAATTATATACCATAGATACTGGGATGAATAAATAGTAACTAACATTATTTTATCTATTTCTGGTTTAGGTCTGCTAAACCCTTCTGGAGAAAATTACATATTCATGTTACTGGGCGCCATTATAAATTTATGAACTCCAATCTTAACTGGGCCCTCAAGGGTTTCTCATCTACTCCATTTCCGTTCTCCATAACAGCTGTTCCAAACCTTTACCACTTTCCTCGAGGGTCTGACCAGCTCCCTGCCTCCCCTGCTCTCAGCAGGTGGCTTAACCTCCCCTTCACTGAGATAACAGTTGTCTTAGAGCAAGTCTGCTTCTGTCCTGACTTGTACAATCAGCCATGTCATCGCATCTCCTCTCCCACTTCACTTCTATCTCAGGAAAAGAGGTATCCCAGCTCACTTGATCACTAACTAAATGACTCAGAAAGTATTTATTGAACATGAACTGAGCACACGTCAGGCCCTGAGCTGGCTGCCAGCCTATCCTCAAACAGCTCTACCCTCGTGGAAGAGTCAGACCCACAAACAAACTAGACCCAAACAACAGGATATGTGCTACAACAGATGTGAAGACAGATACCAACCAAGACTTGCAAGGTCAGCTACGACAGCTTCTGGTAAGAGGTTGTATCTGAGCTGAAAACTAAAGAAGAAAAGGAGTAAACAGGGCTTTCAGACAAAGAAAGCAAGATATGTACCAATCATGGAAACATGAAAAAGTCAGATGCTATCCATGAGTCAAGTACCAAGAGAATGAGCAACTTCAATGTTTTTAAGTGTAATGAGACAAAAAATTCCATGCATTAAGGGGTAGAAACCAGTCAAGTGATTTCAGATTCTTTTATTCCTTTAAAAAATACTATCTAAACAACATTCAGATAGGACACACACTGCACTGAGCCCTCTGCCTGAAGATAAGAAGATCTTCCGTGAAAGTTCCCAGACCTCATAGTGGGGGTGGATGACAAAGGATTGCCATAGCCCATAGCACGTCCCTGAAGCTTTTCCAGGATGTCTTTCTAGTAAATCATGAAGGTTTCCAAACTTTTTTATGCTTTCCAAAGAAGAAACTGTGGGCCCACATTATCTATATTCCAATAAGTCCAAGGAGCATTGTGACTTATAGTAAGAAACATGTATCAGGTCTTCATCCCACTTCTGGCACAGAGCCCTTAAAACCATTGGAATTTCCTAAGTAACGAGAGCAATAAAATTAGGTGATTTTTGTTATGTTAATGAGATGATTTTTGGAAAGCACCTAAGGAGGAAGGCTGCTTGCCAGCAGAACCAACCAATGTGACTGGGGGGTTAGATCTTTCAGGCCCACACCCCTGACCTCTGGGGAGCAGAAAGGGGGCTGGAGGTTGAAGCACTCGCCAACGTCAATGATTTAATCAGTCATGCCTATGTAATGACGCCTCTGTAAAAACTCAAAGGGAGGGAGTTTCAAGAGCTTCTGGGTTGGTGAAAATGTGGAGACATGGGGAGAATGGTGCCCTGGGAGAGGGCATGGAAGTTCTTCACACTTCCTCACATCTTGCCTTATGTATCTCTTCCACCCAGTTGCTCCTAAATTATATCCTTTTATAATAAACTGGTAATCTAGTAAATAACTGTTTCTCTGAGTTCTGTAAGTCACTCTACCCAGTTAGCCAAATCCAAAGAGGGAGTCATGGGAACCCCTGATTTATAGCTGGTCCATCAGCAGCACAGGTGACAACCTGGGCCAAATCTAGCAACACCTGAAGTGGAGGGCAGTCTTGTAGAATTGAGCCACTAATCTGTGGGATCTAATGCTATCTCCAGGTAGATAGTGTCAGAATTGAGTTGAATTGTAGGACTCCCAGCTGGTATCCAAGAATTCCTTGGATATGTGTTCTTCATCCTCAATCCTTCATCCTTTTTCATGCTGTTAACCTCCTTTGTTGTACTTTCATATTTCCCCCATGGTTTAGCATTATTGTCATTTTGAATTATCTACTAAAGGTACACTGATCTTTTTCATGGTAAGGGCCTTCCAAAAAGAAATTGTACCCAAATTCATCTTTGTGTCCCCAACACCAAGTACAACACTGAGCACATATATACTGCTATGACATTTGTGTTTTTTTCCCCATAATGTTATGGAGATCATTCCATATCATTTCATACCTCATTCTTCTTCTTTTTTTTTTTTAAAGATTTTATTTATTTATATGACAGACAGATCACAAGTAGGCAGAGAGACAGGCAGAGAGAGGGGGAAGCAGGCTCCCCACTGAGTGAAGAGCCCGACACGGGGCTCGATCCCAGGACCGTGGGATCATGACCTGAGCTGGAGGCAGAGGCTTTAACCCACTGAGCCACCCAGGCGCCCCAATACCTCATTCTTCTTAATAGCTGCATAGTATTCTATTGTAGGGGAAGTCTTAAAATTTAATTTCTGCTGATGAACACATCAGTTATTTCTAATTTTTCTTTACTACCAATAATGCTATACTGAATATCTTTATAAATATGTCTTTGTGCAGGTGTGTGAATGTGTCTGTAGGATAAATTCCTAGAAATGGATCCATTTTAAATTTTTCATAAATACTAACAAACACTTCTCCAAAAATAAATATTTTATCAGTCCACATTTCCACCAAAAGTTGTTTGAGAGTACTGATTTCCATATCCTTACAAACTATCATAACTGTGTTTTAAATTCTTTGCCAACTGGATATGTGAGAAAATATCACTGTGCCTTTAATCTGCATTTCATTGAATATAAAGAGGTCAAGAACCTTTCTATATATTTAATGGACGTTTGTATTTGTTCTTTTATAAACTACCTGTTAGTAATTTTTTTGCAGTGTTCACTTCTAATTAATTTGTAAGAATTTTTTTTAACTTTTCTAAATTTTCTTTTGCCATAGTGCTTGCAAATAGGTTTCAATTCAGTAAAGCACTTTTCAGTGCATAAAGGTTATGTGTTCTGAGTGGATTTCATCTTTTATTAATATTAAAATAGCCCCTCTGTTATTTTCGTGTATTTTGTCTTAAATATTTCCTTTCTCTTCTATTTCACCCCTAATATATTTTTGTATGCATTTACCTGATATATCTTTTCATGTCTTTTTAAAAATAATTCTTTGTCATTTACTTTTAAGTAGTCTCTGTAAGTGGAAAATAGTGATCTTGCTTTTTCACCTACTTGGAAAGCCTTTGCTTATGAGTGTGTGCACGTGGTGTTGAGCAGTGCGGGAAGGGAAGGAACTCATTCACATTCATTCTGCCCATTCATATATACTTACTACTGAAGTAGTCTTCTTGCCACCTTCTTAATTTGTACTTCAGTTTATTATATCTGCTTTTTGCTTCCTTTCTTCTTTATTAGCTTGTGTTTATTTCAAATATAACCAAATATAACTGAATTTCTCTTTCTCTATCAAAGTCAAGAATTATTCAACATTTATAAACTATCTCCACACAACCACAAGATCAGAATTTCAGCAGAATTTTAATTCCTCTCCCAACTCTTAGCCTTCACTGAAGTAAACTGAAATTTTAGTTACAGATTGTTTTATTGTTATAATCTGTCTCCTCTGGCATAAAAAAAAATCCTTAAAATTTGCATTAAGCTTACAGTGACACTATCTCTTAGTTACTATGAATTTCATACTCACCATTCTATCTTTTATGCCTTGGCTTGCCTTCTTGATTTCTTTATTCTGACTTATTTTTCATTTGGCTGGAGTATTTTCCTGAGTAACTGTTTTTATGAAAGCTATGTAGGTAGCATGTTTTCTATGTCTTCTTACGTCTTCACAATTGAATGACAATTTGGGTGGATGTGGAATTCTGGGACCATGGTCCTTTTTCCTTAGAATCCATCATCTCTTAGTTTATACTATCTGCTTATGAAAAGTTGATTCCAATCTGATTATCTATCTTGGTGAGTAATCTGGGTTTTTTGCCTAGAAGCTTGCATTGAGAATTTTCAAAGGATATGAAGTAAAATGTTACTCAAAAAAAATTAATGTCTGTTCCAAGGATTTAATGATTTCACAAAAACAATTTAAGAATAATTTATATTCTACTTTTAAAAGTGGCTAATTTTTACCAAAGGCATAATAATTAGTTTTTTTTAGATGAGCAGCAAAAGAGCAAATGTGATTTATCTCTATGATTAAAAAAATTAGGTTATACCGAATGAATTATTTTCTAATAGCAAGGGTTTTGAGAAAAGTTTATGAAACTAAGCACTGCAAGAGAAGTTTCTCAAAAGCCCAGGAGGGTCCCCAGAATTGGGAAGAAATTCTAGATTCAATTACATAACATTGAGCAACGGAAGAGAATGTGTCAGGTACTTCGCTTACATTATTTTCTTCAGTGGTTCTTAAAGAAGTTAAACACTTAGTCGAGACCCCATCACTGGTAGATAAGTGGCAGAACATGAATTTGAACCCAACAGTCTACGCCTCCAGTACATATCCACTTTTCAGCACACCGTATCATGAGGAGTGTCAACAAAGTTCAAGGCACTTGGCTAAGAGCTGTGAGGGACACAACGGTGATGTCACCAAGTCTTAGCCTTCAGGTTGGGTACATCTCTGTAGTGGTTATCTACTTAATGAACTTAGCTTTTTAAAAAGTAGCACTTTTCTTCTTAGTAGTAAAAATTGGGCCATGAATCTGTGATTCAGAAGAAAAATGTCCTCATCCAGGTGCATTTTTATACATTAGCATTTAGGGCAAATTGCCCAGAAATTCAACACTAATTTACTCCCAGGATCTCAGCCTATAGTTACTGTTGGAATTTTTGGCAAGTAGATTTCCCCAAGGGTAACAGTCAAATTAGGAAGTATTTTTAAAGAAAAGGTGTGAGAGTCTTAGGCAACAGTTCAAAGCTTGGGGTTCAAAGGTGGGGAGGGGTACTCAGCCAAGTGGTGTTTCAGCAGTAAAAAAGGTAAGAGGTTGCCTATATGCCTTGCCTAAACCTCTGCTTAATGGATCAGTGGTGGAGTCTGATATGCCATGGTGAGAGTCATTACTTTGCACTCAAAATTAGAGTGGACTGTGTTTCAACTCCTAACTCCAAAGTTAGTATAGCAGATTTGGGAGAACATGTCCAGGGTCAGTCTTGAACTCTCTGCCAATAGGAAATACCAGTGTGGTTTGGCAATCGAGATACACATTTCCCATACCTCTGCTACTCTCTAGGAACAGAACCCAAACTGATGAATTCTGTCCCCATTGAACTGAGAGACCCCTTAGACCAACCAGAAAAATAATATTAGTAACAATAATATTGTTTTACCATTAATTTACCATTATTTGCCAATAATATTGCTTTGCCATTCGTTAATCCTACCAACAATGCTATGAGCTTATATATCTATTTTATACATGAGAAAACTGAGGCCCAGTGAGATTAAGTGATTTCCTAAAGATTATACAGCAAGTAAATGACAGATCCAGGATTTGAACCCACATAGACTGGCCCTGAGCATTTACAAAGTTTCATATGGTCACATATGACCCACAGAGAAAATTTTCTCTCACTTGGTTCAATCATGCTCAGGCTGAGTGAGAATTTGGTTGAGGAAACTGACTCACTAGAGGACCAGCTCCTACAAAGTTAAGAGCTTTTACAGAGTCCAAAGAGATCTAGAAAAAGGAATGTCAAAATTTAAACATCAAGGTGGGATGGGGTAGAGATCAATGGGAGGACAATATTAAGGGGAAGCTAGAACTGAATGGGCAGGTCAGTACTCATCCCCAAAACAGTCCATAACAACAAGATTAAGTCATGCCCCAATATCTGATAAGCCAAGGATACTGAACCTGCTCACTGACCTCCTCAGAACTGATTTAAGAATGGAGTATGGTTGAGCCAAATGGAAGCATTACGGAAAAGGGGCTGAGAAAGGGCAGAGGCTAGACACTAGAATAAACATAAAGGGAATAATTTTCAGGTCCATGGCCAATTCCAACTTGAGGAAATATCCACTTATACTTTCCCATTTCGAGTTAAATTTCTGCTGTCAAGATATCTGACCTACTTTAATGTCCCTTTCTTTTACACTTCACATAAAATAAATGTTTAATACAAACTTGTTAATTGATGTCAAATGTAAGATAGAAAAGACAGCCCCCAGTGTCATTCCCATCCCCCCCCCCCCGTGATTGCCTTAGAGACTCACTTCCTCCTTGCCAGTTAGCACTCCCCAGGATAGGATATCCACTCTAGAAAGCTTGCAGTTGTACTCACAACTAAGCACTGGCTAGCTATGTTACAACTGATTCAGATGAGCTTGACCAGTAAGATACGGGGTGTGGCAAACCAAGAAATCCTCCGTCCAGCCTAAGACAACCAATCTAGTTCTTTTTTTTTTTAAAGACCCACAGTAGAGTGTCTCACGTTGACTAAAATTATCCTCAGCAAACTAAGACCGATGAGAAACCTAGAGGTAAGAACCATAGGTATGGGGTTTCCTGGCTGGCTTTTTAACTTTATATGCTGTGAAAAACCTGAGGTTTTTTTAGTTATTTGAATCTCCCCATATTCAGGGTTTTCAGTCAAGGATGTCTTTGGCTGTCAAGAGAAAATGCTGGCAGCAGGAAGGGGAGATTGGCCACCTTTTATTTCTATCAGCCCTGGAGGCATTGCTTTTTGCCAAACTACCCACCCCACATGAAAGGATTCTCTTTCTTCTGGTTTTGATTGAGCTCTCTGGCAAGATAAATATGATTTTTCTTAGCACTTCTCTTCCTCCACCCAAGGCATAGACTGTTTGTTTGGATATATGGTCTCATTTCTATAATCCTTTAACCTATGCATCTAGAGCAGCTGAGGAACCGGGGGGCCACTTGCTGAGAAGGGGACACATGTCTAGAGAAAGACATAAGCTCCATGAGATGAGGGTCTGTGTCAGTCTTGAGCAATCCCATGTTCCCACCACTGGTCATAATACCTGCCGTATATGGACATCCAGTGAATGAGGCTGGGCGTTCAATAACTTCTACAAACTTACTTTTGTACAGAAGCTAGTGATGCTAAATGGCAGTGCATGAGAGAATCTGGAAGAAATTTTATCCCATCTGTATTCTCAGTGGCCAACACTATAGATTATAACATCTTTTCCCAAAGTACTTCATGAGACTCTAGACTCAAAATGTGCTCAGCAAAAATTTGATTGCCCAATCAAGTCAGTTTGAAATACTGCATACCACAGCCCCTTTCAAGAGTCCCTATTCACATTAACCTATGAAGGAGACTTCTCAGTTTTTCTGTAAAGAAACATGTTTAACTTTAATTCAAAATTTCTTAAAATGTTTTTGATCATGGACTCTCCACCTTGCACCTTTACTATCCCATGGAAGTAGAGCTCCTCTGAACTCACTTTGGAATTATATTTGGAAACACAGAGTTATGTCATGACTAGACTTCTATTGCCTCCACTAGTCTTTGGAGTGGATATTCAAGATTTCCCTCTAAAATCATCAATTATATGAACTTGATGAATTATAATTTCCAAATCAGGCTGCATGAACATAGAGATAATGAGTCCCTTCTGCCTTCCTCTGAGGAGAGGCTGGCACTCTCCTGTCTTAGGAGAGGAGTTGACCAAGAGCAGCTTCTCCGTCAGCTCAGCAATCTTGTGCATTGCCTGGTGTGGCGCTCCCAGGGGCTCAGGGCCCGACCTGGTGAGAGAGAGAATCAGACCCCTGTTCACGTGTTCATGTGTTCAAGCCTCTGTTCAGGCTTCTTCTTGTGACTGTGTGTCAGCTTGGCTAGGCTAATAAACCCCTCATTAAACACCAGTCTATGTGGTACTGTGAGGGTACTTTGTAGATGGGGTTAACATCTGCAGTCAGTCAACTTTAAGTAAAGGAGATAGTCCTCAGTAATCTGGGAGGGGCTCTTCCAGTCAGAAGAAAGACCTTAAAAGCAAAACTGAGTTTATTTTCTGGGAGGAAGAAATCCTACTTGTGGTCAGCAGCTCCGGCCGCTGCCAGAGAGTCTCCAGTGTCCTGTTGGTTCTGGTCTCTGGTAGAACCCTGGCTGATATTCTGCACACTGTGGCTGTCCCTCACCAGCAGCCCTGTCAGTCAGGCGAAAAAACTTTTCAAACAGAGTAAGGAGCATCTTTCCCTCAGGCATCCGAAAGGATCTGCCTCAAAGCAGCTGGAAGTATCAGGATCTGCAATCTGTCCTGACAAGAAGGCTGGGAAGGAGAGACAGGAATGCCCTTTGCCCTCACCCTGGAGGCGCATGTTCTCCCTGAGGCAATTTGTGTCTCTTCCACTGTTGTTGTCCAGCAGTGGGGCTGGGTAGGGGGTGGTTTGGAGTTTGGGGGGTTACTGGAGATGGGGAAGGTTGCTCAGCACTGATGTATTTCCATGCCTAGGCACAACCAGATGAAATAATTTGTGGGGGAAAAAAATACTTGCCTTCAATTTAATTATTTTTTCACAGTTTCATAGCATCTCAGGGCATTTATTTTGCATTTAAGATGAAGAGCATAGATTTGTATACATTATGGAAATAGACTGTGTTTCTCATTTTGATAAAGAATGTGAAAGCCCAATCCACTCAGCGGCATTGACATGAGGGAGAGTTGGGACACGTTTGCTTGTGCATTTACATGGGTGTTCTTTATGCTTTATACAGAGAGGACTTTAATCTTCACAATATAGTTTAAAACATTAAAATGTGCATACTCAGTGATTCCAGGTCTAAGAATTTATCCTGAGGATATTTGTAAAGTTGTAACTTATAAAAGATTTCATCACACTTGTGAAAAATTAGAAGCACTTGGGGCACTTGGATGGTTCAGTCAGTTAAGCACCCAATTCTTGATTTTGGCTCAGGTCATGATCTCAGGGTCATGAGATCATGCTGGCATTGGGCTCCACCACGCTCAGCAGGCAGTCTGCTTGTCCCTCTGCCTCTGCTCCTCGCTTGCTCATGCTCTCTCTTTCTCAAATAAATAAATAAAATCTTTTTAAAAAAATTAGAAGCCACTTGCATGCCAACGGTAAGGTTAGTAAACTATAGTATAATGATACATAATAGAACAAAATAAAAATAGCTGTCATTCATTGAATAGCATGTCAAGCACTATTCCATAAAGGTTTCATATTATTAACTCACTTAAGTTCTCACAACAAACCCACAAGGCAGGTTCTAGCATCTTCTTTTTACAGATGAGCAAGCTAAAGCAGAATGGCAGGATAAAGTACCCAAGATCACATAGTTCGCAGGTGGAGCTGGGATTCCAGCCTAAGCACTTTGGCTCCAGAGGTCATGCTCTGTGTCTCCACTATGCCTCATTCGCAGAAAGGATGATGTTATTTCAAACATCCATGTATTCATACACACACACACACACACACACACACACACAGAGCATAGCAACAACAAAAATGGAAATTCTTCACTTTAAAATCAATGATCTGCCTTTTTTCTTTCTTGCTCATCTATATTTGCTAAATTTTCTACAATAAATTTAGTAACTATTTTATAGTTTGAAAATAGAAACAATAAAGGGGCAACTGGGTGGCTCAGTTGATTAAGCAGTGGACTGTTGATTTCAACTCAGGTCACGATCTCAGGGTCCTGGGATTGGGGGGAGGGTCCATGCTCAGCAGAGAGACTGCTTGAGATTCTCCCTCTCCCCCGCTCGTGCGCACGTGCTCTTTCTCTCTCTCAAATACATAAATTTTTTAAAAATTAAAACAATAAAAACTTGTGTTCTTATTCTGATTGAGAACAGATTCCTCATTTTTCTGGTCAAAAGATTAGAGTCAACTCAATGAAGACTCAACATTCAGGACAGCTACTCAAGCCAATTCATTCCAGACAAACACAAAGCAGGCAGCATGGAAAGGGCTCCTCCAGGGCCCCCATGTCGAGGCCCTCATGTCACATGCACCATCAAGAAGCCAGTCAGCCAACAAGCCCTCTGCTATAAACAGAGCTAATCTGAGAACATCTCCTGTACCCTCCTTTAGCTAGTTTCCAAACCTCAGTTCTCTCCACACAACCAATTATCATGATTACCAACAGTAACCATGAGTTTCAAGTCTATAATCTTTTGAAAAGTCAGGAAATAAAATAAGTAATAAATGCGGTGAGCTGAGACTTCACAGAACTCCTTGTTAGTGGGTGTGCTCTGGATCTTCTGCAGTCAGTATACATGTTGAATTCTATGAGAAATAATCAGGAATGGAAAGGTTAGAGCCAAACAGACTCTCACAGTTAAACTCCAAGTATCTTCACTTAACAAAGATCCCAAGGCTCAGAGAGGTTAAGTAACTTGTTCTCAGTTACCCAGACTGTCAGAGACCAAACCAGAATTAAAAACCAAATTTTTATTGCCTAGTCCATACTCTCTCTGCCAACCCATGCTACCTCAGGGGTTTGGGTCCAGTTGGAAGGAGTGAAAGGAAGTATTAGAAAAAAAAAATAGATACTTCATCAAAACCATCTTATATTCACTTTTATTATTCTATACCAAAAAAGAAGTATGCAGAGTAAAACATGAAGGTCCCTTCTATACACCACAACTCCTCCACCCCTCCAAGAGGTAATTACCACAGGAAATAATTTGGGGTGTGACCTTCCAAACCCCTTTCCACAAATGTCATACGTGCTAGAACCAGATCATACTGGTTCTTGAGAGCCAACTTAAATATTCAGGAAAAGTTGTGAGCTGGTTGTTAAACACAGTCATTATTAAAAATTAACTTATACAAACTTACAATTAAATTATATTAAAAACAAAGATAAAAAGTACTCAAGACTCATCACTTCCTTCCCCCCCGCCTCAGCTTTTTACTATTGTCTACATTCCTGGGGTTATTTGCCTTTATTGGGTCTTATGATGGAAAGAGTAATGGTATGTTATTGTACATCTCTTCCCAGGTCCACTTGTTTACATTTATTGGATCTGCCATTGTGGGAGACCTTACACCAAGGAAATTGACAAACACTACAAAACCGGGCCAGCTCTCGCCTCCGCCGAGACAGCAAGTTTTGGGGCATCTGTTATATACTATATATATAGCTGGTATATACCATAAGAGATCTTTTTTTCAAGTTTTTTTTCTTTATAGTAAACAGACTATTGACAATTTGTATAAATCTGTTAAATGCATTTCTTTTCCTTGGTGAAAACAGAGAAGCACTCACCAAAACATGTAAAATCTCCATTTTTAAAACTATGACTCATTTTCCTTCCTCAATAACCTATTTGCTTGATAATGTAAACTTCTATTTTAACTAAATCCCTGTTTCTTTTAACTTTCCTCTTCAGGGATATTCTACCTCCTCGCCTCAGTTCACCCCCATACCTTTCAAGCTTTCTTAAGAGAGAAAGAGCATTTTTAATGACAGAGGTGAAGTTTTCCAAAGGTAATTACTTACTTAATAGGCAACAAAACAAGAATGGCTGGATTTGCTTGGCCATGGTAAGCACCAGATCCTCCTAGGGGCTACTTGGGCAGTCCTAGCTCCTAGATATCAGAGGGAAAGCAATATACTTAGTCCCTTTTGTTTACACACCAGAAGATTAGGTTTCCTTAAATTCCTAAGGAATTTCAGAAGATTAACTTTTAGATAGGAAACTTCATAGGCTGAGCAGGTTGAGAAAAGAAAAAAGAAAAAAATCATGTCACCCTCAAGCAGTTCCATCAAGGGATGAAATTTTAAATCACATCATGTCTCACACCCATTTCTTAGTGCAAAATAAATCACTTGAACAGAGGGCAAGCCAATTTTTACTTTAAAAATGTTGTGTCCTAAGGCTGTCTTCTTGAACTTCAAAAGCACACTTTGTAATTACTCTACCTATCAAAGGAAACTCAACATTTCACCTCTAATTTCTTCAGCTTGTGTTATCACTTTTAATTGTTAATAAACCACATTAATTTTAAACTGATTATTCTGTTTGGGAATTCAATGTTTTCTAACAGGATACCCTGAATTATATATAAGTGGACTTATTTATGTACCAGCTAAAGTTAAGTGGGCTTTTTCTCACTACCTGTCATTGGTTTTATTTTTAGTAATTCCTGTCATTTTAGAGACTTACAGCAACTCATATCCCTCATTTTTTAAAGGAACTTTTCTAGGAATGAGAAAGACAAAAAATGCCAAGCATTTTATCGGGGTTTTTGCCCAACATTGATATCATTTGACTGCAGGACATAAGCCTGCCTGTGACTTTTTTTTTTTTCTTTTTTTTTTTTTAAAGAAAGTGAAGTGCTAAAAAATAATTTGCTAAACTTGGACCACACTACCAACCTTCATTCAGATTTGTTTAAACCTTTCATTTGCCTAACAAGATTTTCCCCAGCCTGGGATTAATAATATCAGTTCTTACCATCAATTTCTCTACAACTCTAGGCACTGACTATGTCTACTTGATAGAAGCATTTATTTGCTTGCAAACCATATTCTTCCAGCCCCGCCAGTTTTTTCTCATGGTAACAAAACATTCTTGAGATGGAAACATGCCATGTTTGTTCCCACTCTGGTGGAAGGTCCGAATTCAGGAGCCGAGAGCAATTCCTAGCTGACTAAAAATTCTCGGAACATTCTTCTCTCTACCTTCACCTTATCCAGAGTGCTGACCCCTTCCCCTGGAGGGGGCTCCCACTCCTCTGCCCAGCAAGCCCAGTTCTGCAGCGCTTTTCCAGGCCTGCCACAGGGGAGCACTTCTCACCACCACACCCACCATCATCATCACCGTCATCATCCTCTTGCAGGGGTCTCTGTGATGTCAGGCACTGTTCTGTTTTATGTGTGTTGATTTAAGTAATCCTCAGCACACCCATTATTATTACTGCTCTGTAGCTAGAGACCCTCAGGCGCTGAGAGTTTGGTGCCCAGGGCCACTCGGCTGGGAGATGACAGAGCAGACCATCCCCAGAGACCGTGGACTCCAGCACTCTGCCATCCTTCCCTACTTCATCAAGCTACTTAGTTACCCCCATATTTGTTTCTCTACTGGCCCAAGCCCTCCCAGAGGGCAGGGACCATCTGTTATGCATTCCTACATCACCCGGGGTGCCTGCCATGGTGCCTGGTGAGGAGTAGGGACTCATTAACTCTTTATGGAATGAATGAATGGATTTTTCCTATGATTTCCAGGTACGTGAACAGGGAGATGTCTCCACAAGGTGATAGCCCAAAGTGGCACCAGGGAAAGAACTCACCAAGCTGGTGGCCCTGGATGGTACATGCCCTAAAGTCAAGATCTGCCCACTTCTTGGCTAGATAAGGTGAGCAACATAAACTGATTTTGTCAATCAGGTAAATATTGATCAAGTATCACCTCCCCCAGGAAGTTATGGCAAGGAAAGTGCCACAGACAATATATGATGTACCGTAAGTCAGTGACTGAGGCTGGTGTAAGCTAGCAGGGCTGGTCCTGGGACGGTGGTAAAGTGGGGAAGGTTGAACATTAGCCTACCTTTGCTTCTGATTCTTCAAGCAATCCCCTAGCAAAATTTAAATTTAAATTTATTCACTTATTTATACATACTCTATCTTTCCCCCAAAATGGTTTCTATATTCAGCAGATTTATAAATTGGAAGTGGAAAGAAATAAGAAAACAAAAGTAGGGACAAAAAATGGAACTCAGAATAAGGCTAACACCAAAAAAAATGTGTAATAGTCTTTATATATTTGCTATGGTTGGGACAGAAGATTGAAATGTATACAGTAGTTTATAACATACATTCACAAAGACTCTCATATTGGGTCTTCAAAGCAGCCATTCCCTATAGCTAATGTGCAGGTTATAGGTCAGGAACTAGAGGCTCAAAGAAATCAAGAAGTTTGATCGAGTTCCCACAGATAGTAAGTGTGACTGGAACCAAGGCTGAAATGAACCCTTTGGGGTAAGAAACTAATTCCCAAGCCTGTTGCCTAGGATGCCTCGCAAATCACCCACACCTGAACCATCTCTTCCAAATGGGAGAACATAATGAACCATAGTTTGGGTGAAATCTTTATTTGTCCCTTTAACCTACAATTATTTATAGCATAATAACAATAATTTGGCAGATATGCGGAATCTGAGTTTGACTCTAGAACCAGTGTTTTCTGAATCTGATGGTGCATCTCCATACACCACTGTTGACATACGTCAGACTCCTCCTCACTGTGCAGGTAGGTCTAGGGAGTTTTCCTGAATTTGCTCTCTGGGTAAGATCAGACTCTACCTCCCCCTCCTTTACGGTAAGTTCCTCGGGTTTTGGTGAAATATCTTGAGGGAAGGATTACTACGGGAGGGATTTGCTCCCCAGGGCACAGCAGGTCTTCTCTACACAGGTCTTCTCTACATGAGGAAATGTGTGGACCAACCTCTGGACACCTTGGCATAAACCTGATGCTGCCCTCCTCACCTCTAATTAGATGGAACCAAGACATGAATCAGAAGGGGCTCAGACATAGTGTCTGAAAAAAGACCAAAAAGCAAGCAAAGGAGATTTCTGGTGATGAGGAAAGAGGACTTCCAGACAGATCATTTCTGGGAGAGCTGCTTCCAAAGAGGTATCTGTATCTTAACTAGCCTTGGGAGACTCTCCTTTCCCTTTACCCCTCCGGCCTCAGCGCCCTGTCCCTCACCTCCCCTATCCCCACCACCACCCGTCATGTGGTCAGGCCTGTTCCCCACCTGAATAACCCTAAGGAAAGTTCTTCAGACTCTACTTTTCCAGAATGGTGTTTCTGATCCACCACTTCTGTCCTCAACATGTATGGAAGGTTTCTCTGCGGGCTACCGTACCCACTTAAACATGGGATTAATTGCAGCCAGACGCACTGAAAAACAAAAATTCCTTAGGCTCCCTCCTGCTGACTTACTGTGTGAAGGAGGGGTCCTACTGATGTGTTAGCAATCTTTCCCGAACAAAACAATCTAATGCTTTCTGTTTGGGGAACAGATCACCACTAACAGGATCTAGCCAATGACACAAGCACCCTTGCTGCCCTCACCTTCCTGACTTTCTTTCCATGGCCCCCTTCTGACTGTGATAATGTACCAGCATGTACAGATATGGAGACTTCTCTTCAGAAAACTAATCGCAGTTCTAGGGGGAAACCCCAACATCATCTTCAGACTGTCTGAGGTCCAACAGCTTTGCCTAGCTATAAAACTATCTATGACCAATAGACTGTGCTTATTTTTTTTTAATGCTTATAGAGAAAAATGAAATAAAATCCAAAGATATCTCAAAAAAGGAAAAGGGAAATCGTTTAATCATTCTTCTCAGTCAAATACTCTGATAAGATGACCACAAAATAGCAGACGCTTCATTTACTGCAACAAACTTGGGAGATAACGTAGTGTACCTTCATTTTATAGTTGACGAAACTGAGGTCCAAAGAAGTTAAGGGAATGCTCCCAGGCCACAGTACAAGTTAGTGTTATGACAAGAAATTGAATAGGCAAGACAGGCAGCAGCAGAAGAAAAGTGGTCAAGAAGGCAGCTCAAGAATCCAAGAGTGTGGGGGTTATCCCAGCTGCTCCATTAGTTAGAGACACACACATCCCGTCGTCTCCCGCTGGTCCCACACATTTCCTCCATCTCCGCTGCCATCCCCATTGTTCACAACTCTCTCACCCATCCGGGAGCAGGTGCCATTTCCCACTGACATCTGTGACAGGTAAGAAGACGCAGAGTGGATGACAGTGGGTCCACTCTGTGGGTCCACTTTCCATACCCCAGGATTGGGTGTGGGGAAGAGTATAGCAAAGAGCAGCTATGGTGGCTTTATTTAACCTTATTTATATATGCCCTCTCCCTACACCTCCCCACCCCCAAAAACCTATCTTGTTGCAAAAAGATTTTAAGTCAACCGATCTTTTTTTTTTTTTTTTAAGTCTTAAGCACCAGGAGTTTATCACCGCTGGTGTTTGAATTTTTTTGAAAGTGCCACAGTGAAAGATGAGTTCAAAGTGTCATCACCCTGTTGCAGGTGGAAAGCTAAAATGCCCTGGTCAACGTGCTTACAAAATTAAGTTAAAGAGATTCTTTAGGCTTCTTGGGAAGAAGCTACAGCACGTGTTACTGAATTTTAGGGTTTTTTAAAAAAATGAATGCTATCACTTAAGAACTGGTTTCCTTTTTCTAGAGTCTGGCACTTGCTGCTTGAAGTAACAGCTGGCCTTGGTGACAGCCCACTAAGGAAGCCACGTCTGCCTCTAACGATCCTCATAGAAGCTGAAGACGGAGGCTGGAGGCCTTAAAGAAGTCCTAAAGACTATTCTAACTTACTGCTGACTTATTGACAGACTTTTTCCTAAATGTCTTTGTGATGTTTAGTTAATACAAAAAGTTTTTTTATCATATAAATAAAACTGATCACTACTGCCAGCTATATCAAATAGAACTATTAAACTGTGAATCTTTGCAAAGAGGGAGAGGGTTGAGAGCCTGGAGTTGCAAAACGACATCTAATATTGCATGTTACGAGCAACCAAACACATCTGGGGAAAGAAACCCACTGCCGCTTAAAATACATGTTCTATTCTCCAGCACATCTGTGGTGCAATTAAAGAACCTATTGCACAATTAAAATTCAGGTCAGCACACAGCAACAATGGGGCTCTTTGATGTGAGGTCAGCTTTGGTCATTCTCATATACTCATTAAGCAGGTTAATCAACTTAGTGCAGGATATAGGACAGGAGTGACCGAAAATCTATTTAATTACCATTACCCTGAAAGCATTGGCAGAAAGACCTGTTTTATTTGTTTGACATAGCAACTATTGTTACATTGTCACTGCACATTGGAGCTAAAGGTGCCACTTCTGGAAGCGTGTGCTTTGTTTCCAGCTAACGAAATGTAGATGTAACACAAATATTTGTTTGCATTTATTCTTAGCGTATTCTAAAAGCAGATGGTTTGGTGCATGCCTTACCTTTTTCTCCCTGTCCATTTCTTTCTTGGTCAAAGTAACGATGCATGAGATAAATTGGTGGAGTAGTCTCATGCTCTCTGCGTTTGTTTGCCTTGCCTTGAGTCAAGAAAGGGCTAATGGAACATATTCAGTCTGGATGAGTAAACTTGACTCTTGTTCTCCTGATGGGTTTTATACAGCCCCTGCAAGGAGAACAGGTAATATGAACAAGTAACACCTGTTGTAAATGCTTTAGTAGAAAGGCCTGGACTTTTAGTCAAATAGACTGGGATTTGAATCCAGCTCCCTGATCTGCACTCACTAATGAAATGAAGACAATAAGATACTTTGCAGCACTGATGGGAGGATACAATAAAATAATGTAATAAGGTGCTTTGTGCAGTGCTTGGAATGTGGTAGAACTTAATGGTGACTATTTTTACCATTAAGAAAATGCTTTAGTCACTGAGGAATCTACAACATCATTAATCAGGGTACAATTTTCTTCTCCTTCCTAAAAACAGTATTCAGTGTGTATCAAAACAAACCAGGTGTTCTTTTTTTAAGCAGTTATTCTTTTTTTAGTAATCTCTACACCCAACATGGGGCTCAAACCCACAACCCCAAGATCAAGAGTTATACACTCTTCTAACTGAGCCAGCCAGGCACCACCACTAGTTTTTTGTTTTTGTTTTTGTTTTTTTCTGATGATAAAACTGAACATACAATATATAATGTTAAAGGAAGTAATGAAACTCCTTCTCTAGACTTTCAAATAATATGGTCTAAATGACTTCAAATGGAAGACACTGTGAGTGAGTGCCATGGGCATCCAAATGCTTCTTGCGTCATGCCCAAATAAGGTATAGGGAGTCCCATCTTTGGGATCTTTGGGGAGCAGAAGGTGACATGGGAACACTCAAGGTTAAAAAAAGCAAGTAGCCCCAATAATATCTCCCTTAGGAAAGTATACTTGATTCCTGTTCTTTGTGGTAGTTCTGTTCTATAAAGTCACTATAAACACTGAATTAGCAAATACTGAACCATTATTCCCGGGGGAAATACAGGGTTAGGTTTCTATGAATCTCTTATCACCACATTTTTGTCAAGAGATCAATACATAACCTTGTTTTGTGTGTACTTCTGTTTAAAAACATCTTATTTGGGGCGCCTGGGTGGCTCAGTGGGTTAAGCCGCTGCCTTCGGCTCAGGTCATGATCTCAGGGTCCTGGGATCGAGCCCCGCATCGGGCTCTCTGCTCAGCAGGGAGCCTGCTTCCTCCTCTCTCTCTACCTGCCTCTCTGCCTGCTTGTGATCTCTCTCTGTCAAATAAATAAATAAAATCTTTAAAAAAAAAAAAAAAAAAACATCTTATTTATTAGGTACTGTCAGGTCACCTGGGTGGCTCAGTCAGAGCCTTCGGCTCTGGTCATGATCCCAGGGCCCTGGGATCCACTCGCCCCCACTCCCAGGGCTCCCTGCTCAGCAGGAAGTCTGTTTCTTCCCCTCCCTTCATCCCTCCCCACTCCTGCTTTCTTGCTCACACTCTCTCTATATCTGAAATATATAAATAAAATCTTTTTAAGAAGAAAGCTATGTACCGGTGATTTATTAACATTGAATTTCAACTCATGTCTGAACAAAGCTTATCCAATACACGTAGGTTCTTCATAAGGCATGGTCCACAGCCTCTTGCATACAGACAGTAATTCAGCAGGGTGCTTGGGGGCCATTTTAAACAGCAAAAATACCAACAAAAAGCACAAAAATACAAAAAGCAGGGCATTAAAATGACCACAAAAGGACACTTGTTTACTGACTGCAGCAGAAACAAGAACGCAGAGTATCACACTGGTCAACCTCAGCTGAGAAACTTGTGTGCTGGGCAACTCCAATTTTTCACTATTCCACCCATGTCTGTGAATGAGCATGAAAGTACCACCAATGTTGATTTGGAGGTATAAATAAATATTAACAAGTAGGTGAATTCACAAATACAGACCATGATTTATGAGGCTTAACCATGTCAACTTGAAAACTGACCTGTCTCTTTTCAATAAGCCCAACATAGCAAGTCTTCTCTTCTGTGTTTGACGGAAAGCTCTTTCTCTGGGAAATGACCAGATAAAGCCATTAGATTGCATTTAGGGGCCACGCTGCATGAAAAACACTAATATGAAACTTTAAACACGAGAATGAAAGTCTGGAGAGTCTCAGGGCAAGAAGATCTAACTATATGAGAAGCGAGAGTGAACTGAGACCCACTGCAGGACCAGCAGGAGCAGGTCACCTACTGCCCATTTATTATGGAATAACTAAATAAGAGAATAACCACAAAAGATGATAATAACTACGTCATATTTATTATGTGCCAAGCATAAGTCTAAGTTCAGCTTATTAATTAAATATATGTTAATATAGTTATTTATTAAATACTTTTACTGTTATTATTTAATGATACAAGTTGTTTTCCTCCATTTTTTTCTTTAGAAGAGTTAGTTTGGGTGGTTAGAAGCAGAAAAGTATACCGGTAGGAAGCCTAGAAGCCACAGATTTCTAGAAGTGTTCTCTCACCCCACACCTTACATAAGAGTATCCATTGATTCATGTCAAAAGTCACCACTACTGGGTTCAACGGGGTTAGCCAAGAGGAATCTTCTCCAGACAGCTAGATAATTCTTAGGATGACAATGTGTTAGACCTGGATAGGAACCTAAAAGTCACCTGACTGAACCAAAGAAGCTCACAGATGTTAAGTGACAGATCTAATTACTAATATACCTCTGAACTGATCATTTAGAAAAATTATCTGACCATAACAATAAATGGTGAAAGTAACTTGGTGAAACCCACTGCTAATTTAAAAGAAGAGAGATGAGGATGGCTACTTGTCCTCTTACAAGCTAAAATATGTTATAGAAGCACATTATTTTTAAAAATGTGGCGCTGAGGAAGGGACACGCAGACAAGACCAGTGGAGTGGAATACATGGGCCACAAATAAAATATTGCAAGTTTAAATGGATGTATGGGTAATCATCTACAGCATCATCGGAAATTATTTACCAAAATAACTTATAAAGAACTAAATGTTTGTATCAACCAGAAAACACAGATATAATATAGGTTGATTAATTTTACAATAGTGGAAGAAATTACAGAAGAAAATATCTACCATGTTAAATATTGAATCCTCTGTTTAAGAAAAATGACTAGAAGTTAAAGTAAACAAAATGATGGTTGCCTACCCAATACCCATTCTCTCCTATTGACTTGCTAACAGAACTCCAATTTTGTCAAAGGAGCAAAGTGTCCAACGAAAAACCCTGTTTTAGACATCTTTTTTTTTTTAAGATTTTATTTATTTGACAGAGTCACAATGAGAAAGGGAACACAAGCAGGGAGAGTGGAAGAGGGAGAAGCAGGCCTCCTGCCAAGCAGGGAGCCCAATGCGGGGCTCGATCCCAGAATCCTGGGATCATGACCTGAGCTGATGGCAGATGCTTAATGACTGAGCCACCCAGGCGGCTCTATTTTAGACATCTTTGCAGCAAGGGGTGGCTATGTGCTAAGTTTAGAAAGAAGCAATGTGTCAGAGATGTTAAAGAGGGCATCCAGAGGAATTTCATAAAAGAGACAAACTGTAGTGAATGCTTGGTGCTCCACCCAGGGCCCCTCAGAAACCCTTTATCTGCTCTGTGTGCCCATGTCCTTGTTTTTGTGGGTTCTGATCCAGCTGGCACCTAGTACTTTCTTCATCCACGCTTGAGCTATTAGAGCATCTTTGCCGCCGTGACTGGGGCAGGAGTCTGAACGTGGGAGCTTCTTGGCTTTAAGAGGACACACACCTACGTGATTTATGCTCAGAGTCCAAGGTCAGTCTGTAGCACCCCCTTGCTTGGCTTTATCTTCTTCTCTATGCTGTTTCCCTTACTCTCTTTATCAACTTCTCCTAGAAATACTCCCCTAGTAAATCACTAACACAAGAAATCAATAACACAAGAACAGTCCAAGGTCTGCTTCCAGGGAATCTGACCTAAGACATATTCTCAACTGGCCTACGCATTCATCTTTTGTTCCTTCACACTGCTATGTTTTCCCCTTTTTAGAGCATGGATGAAATGCCTGAAAGTCCTGCAGCCATCAGGCAACCACGAGGCAGTAAGTACCAAGTCACAGATCCAGGCACTAGGGATCATATAGCAGAAAGATGGGTGGCGGAGCCAGAATACCTGACGGTTTAATTAAGTTGTCACAGTAGCCCTGGAATGACATCCCTAGACTTATTTTTTTTTTTAAGATTTTTATTTATTTATTTGACAGAGAGAAATCACAAGTAGGCAGAGAGGCAGGCAGAGAGAGAGGAGGAAGCAGGCTCCCTGCTGAGCAGAAAGCCCGATGTGGGGCTTGAACCCAGGACCTGGGATCATGACCTGAGCTGAAGGCAGCGGCTTAACCCACTGAGCCACCCAGGCGCCCCCCTAGACTTATTTTTGCATGAAACAAGTAACGCTTTGTTGATATGTCTGGTGTGGCACATAATAACACCCCCCAAAGATGTCCACATCCTAATGCCTTAACCGTAGCTATGCCATGTTACATGACAAAGAGGAAATAAGGGTGCAGATGGAATTATAGTGGCTACTCTGCTACCTTAAAGCAGGGAGAGTATTCTGGATGATCCAGGTGGCCCAATGTAAACACAAGAGTCTTTAAAAGTAGAAACAGGATGCAGAAGAGAGGTCCAAGCCAAAGAAGATGTAATGGGGAACACCTGGGTGGCTCAGTAGGTTAAGCATCTGCCTTTGGCTTAGGTCATGATCCCAGGCCTCGGAATCGATTCCCACATGGGGCTCCTTGCTCAGCAGGGAGCCTGCTTCTCCCTCTGCCTCCTCTGCTTGCCTCTCTGCCTGCTTGTGCTCTCTCTCTCTTTCTGACAAATAAATTAATTAAATCTTAAAAAAATAATAAGAAGATAATATGATGATGATGTGATGGTGGAAGCAGAAGTGGGAGTGACTGTACGTGAGAACGACCACCCACTTCTGCTGCCGGTAAAGAGGGAGGTCACCAGCCAAGGGACAGGCAGCCTCTGGAAGTTGAACAAGGCAAGGAAACAGATTCTTTTCCCTTGAGCCTCCAGAAGGGAACATAGCACTGCCAATGCCTTGATGTTAGCCCAGTGAGACTCCTTTTGGACCTCTGACGTCCAGAATCCTAAGAGAATAAATTTGTGTGGTTTAAACCACCAAGCTTGGTAATTTGTTATAGCAACAACAGACAAGGAGTACAGCCATGTATATAGGAACTTGGTTGGCCAAGAGAGTAGATCTTAAGCATTCTCATCCAAAAGAAGGTAACTGTGTGAGGTGATGGATATGTTAATTAACTTGATTGTGCTAATGATTTCACAGTGTATGCATATATCAAATCATCATGTTGTACATTTCTAATATATACAGTTTTGTTTGTCAATTATTACTCAATAAGCCTGGGGAGAGGGGAGGAAAATTAATAGACCAGGTTTTCTGTTACTTGCAGACTAATTCAGTCCTAAATGTTATTTTTTAACTGAAAACAGGTAATTTTTTTTCAAGATTTTATTTAAATTCAAGTTAGTTCACATATAGTGTAGTAATAGTTTTAGGGGTTGATTTAGTGATTCATCAGTTACAAGTAGTATTTTTTATATAAGAAAATCTTACACAAATTAAAAAAAAACCACTAAACCAATAAGCTGATGAGAAAATAACATAGGTAAAAAAAAAAAACCCCAGATGAGTAACTACAGGTACTAAGAGGTAAACATGGAAATAGGTATTCCACAAACATACATGAAATATTTTTAAATATCCAGAGAAAATCATTATGTTAGAATATTACATAAAAAGCAAGACATGGAATTTATATTGTGTGTTTCCAAGTATATCTTTAAAATAAGCACTGAAAGACTAAAAAAAAAGAACAAAAGGAAAGATTTTGAGCTAGCGACATTTGGGATGTCTTTTCCTTCTATTACTTTTTTTTTTAAAGATTTTATTTATTTATTTGACAGAAACAGAGACAGCGAGAGAGGGAATACAAGCAGGGGAGTGGGAGAGGGAGAAACAGGCTTCCAGCTGAGCAGGGAGCCAGACTCCTCAGGGCTTAATCCCAGGACCCTGGGACCATGACCTGAGCCACAGGCAGACACCTAACGACTGAGCCACCCAAGCACCCCTCTATTATTTTTTGATACAGACCATATTGAAATGTCTAGTTCTCTCACTTTATTTAGTTATCTTTAATAGGAAAAAGAAAATAAACTTTGCCTTAAAAAATGATTACAACACAAATATAAAATAATTATAACCCCAAATGCTATTTGTAATAATACATGGAAGGAAGGGTAAGGCCAAGTGCTGGTACAAAGGAGGGGTGAGGCTTTGCCTGGGAACACTGGGAAGGCCTCACAGAGGGGCGGGCAGCTTAGTGGGGTGTCCCACAGGCCCATGAGGAGAGAAGGGCCCTACAGACAGAGGAGTGCACAAGCCCAAGGTGTTGAGTAAACTGACAACAGCTGTGACAGCTGGAATGCAGCGTGGGAAGGAGAGAGCAGTGGAAGATTAGGTGTGACAGGTAGAAAACCCACCTGAAAGGGTTTACATCATAAATACTGGAGTTTGACCTTTCCTCTAAAGGGGAAGTGACTCTTGGCAGGAAAGAGCCATGATCATATTGGTATTTTTGTTTTAAGTTTTTTTTTTCATTTGTTCAAGTTTATTGCTTTTATTTTTTCAAAGATTTTATTTATTTATTTGACAGAGAGAGACAGAGATCACCAGTAGGCAGAGCAGCAGGCAGAGAGAGAGGGGGAAGCAGGTTCCCCGCCGAGCAGAGAGCCCGATGCGGGCTTAACCCACTGAGTCAACCAGGTGCCCCCATACTGGTGTTTTACAAGGATTTTTCTGCCACAGTGTGAGGACAGACAGGGGACCGAAGGCAGTGGTAGGAGTTAGCTCTCTTGTAATTAAGAGGTCTGAACTGAATGAGGAGTTCATGAGCCAAGACAATGAATTAGAGGAAAGGAGGCTGACTCCCAGCTTCGTTTTACTAATAGTCCCCAGTTTTTTAAGTGACAGCTGCCACGCATACAGAAGGCCATGGGTATAAATGCACGGTGCGTGCAGCTCCATGGATCATCTCAAAGGGACCCATTCATGTAATCACCCTGCGATGGATCATAGCTCGGACTAGTGGGGCCTCAGAGAAAGGCCCACTTGCTTGGGCCAAAAACCTAGAAGTCATCTTCTATTCTTTTCTACCCCTTGTATATCACACATCTAAGCCATGAGGAAATCCTGTCGGCTGTACCTTCCAAATATATCCAGAATTCAACCTGTCCTCCCCATCTCCATTGCAACTACCCCATTGTGAGCAACTGTCGTTTCCAGCCTGGACCGTTCTGGTGTTCTGTTACTCCACTCGTGCTCCCCACAGTCTGTTGTCCACACAGCTACTGGAGTGGCCCTTTTAATACGGGGGGGGGGGGGTCCTATCACATTGCTCCCTGTATCAGATCACCTTTCGTGACCCTAAGTCTTCACACCTCTCAGCACTGGTGCCCTTTGCCAAGTAACTTGGGAGTGAACTCCCTCCCTCCCTTTAATTCTGGCTCAGCTTTGTGTTTTGCATAGTAATGACATATGTAGATGTTTCAACTGGGTTTAAGCATTAAGGGTTTTTCTTCCGCAAAATTGTGCTGAAGTCCATACTTCTCCCAACTTAACTCAGGTCTGAATTTAAGCCTCGCAAGATGCATCAGATTGGGAGAACCTAAACTCACTTCCAGAACTCTAGCTCTGAGGGTGTCCACGATTAGTAGGCTCTGCCATATGGGAAGGAGCACAAAAATCAGATTACCATTAACGGGGAAGGGTCACTTCACGGTATCACCATGTCACTCTTTTCCAATGTGCCTTTCCAGATTGCCTTGCACAGTCTTGTCCCTGTACTTGCCCATCACCTCAGGCGCCCCTGTTTTACATGCTGGTTAAGGGTCCTGGTCAGAATCCCACCTTTCCCCTGTGCCCTTCCCTACCCACACTGGCTCCTGTTGGTCTCTGTCCCACCCTGCACAGTGAGTTTTAGCAATCTCTTTCCAAACACCACAGCTGGCGGCAGATAAAAGGGAATCTCTGGTCTCTCTCACCGTGCACCTGTCCCCCTTCCTTCCCACTGCCCTCTGGACTTCACTCAGCTGCCCATTCCATCTTTGCCTTGTCGTGGAAACCGACCGCTTAGCATCATCTTTTTGGCTAACTTCAAATCCCCAGAGTCATAGTTCAGATCAAAACAATCTCTTTCTCCTGATTCTTTTTCTCACTGAGTCACTTATTTGTAAACAGGACCAACTTATCCACAAGGTACTGCAGAGTACCTATAGGCCCTCAAAAATGTTTTTACACATTACTTTCTTTTAAAATTAGAAGAAAGGGGCACCTAGTGGCTCAGTCGGTTAAGCATCTGCCTTCGGCTCAGGTCATGATCTCTGGGTCCTGTGATCGAGCCCCAAGACAGGCTCCCTGCTCAGCACAGAGTCTACTTCTGTCTGTCTCTCCCTCTGCCCCTCCCCCTTGCTCATACTCTCTCCCTCTCTCTCAAATAAATAAAATCTTTAAAAATAAGTGAAATGAGAAGAAAAAAGAAAATAATAATAATGAAGATATAATAATCCAACCTGTATTATATTCATCTTTGTACCTTTCACTTGTAAAATTTCATATATATATTTTATTTCCTTTCCTTTCCTTTCCTTTCCTTTCCTTTCCTTTTAAGTGAAGGAAGGGATACATAAAGACAAAAGCTGCTAAGGCCACCAAAAGTTATAATAGGATCTTAGCTGCTTTTGAATATGTTGGCTATCTTCTGTGGATATATATGTGCTTCAACTTAACTATAAACCCTTTCAAATTTTGTAAAATCTTTTTTACATATTTGTTTTCCCTAGAGAAACTGTCTCTTTATTAGAAACTTATTTTGGGGCACCTAGGTGGCTCACTCAGTTAAGTGGCTGGCTCTTGATTTCCACTCAGGTCATGATCTCAGGGTCTTGGGATTGAGCCTGTCAGGCTCAGCAGGGTATCTGCTTCAGGATTCTCCCTCTCCCTCCTTCTGCCTCTACTCTCCCTTCCCCTCCCCACCCCAGCCCGTGCATAGGCTACTGTGCAGCTCTCGCTCTTTCCCTCTCAAAAATAAATAAATAAATCTTCAAAAAAAAATTTTTTTTTGTTTTAACTGGCTGACCAGTGTGACATGCCCCCCACAATACAGAAAGCTCAGTAGCTGCATTTTCCTTTCTCCATTGTAGGATCAAAGCCACCAATGGCAGACTAAGTGAGGCCCACATAGTTTCTTAGTCTACATGAAGACAGTAGAGATGATCCACTGTCTTCCAATCTATTGCCTTTCTTTTTTGTTTTTTTTTTTTTTTAAGATTTTATTTACTTCAAGGAGTCCAATGTGGGGCTCGATCCCAGAACCTCAGGATCATGACCAGAGCCAAAGGCAGATGCTTAACCAACTGAGCCACCCAGGCGCCACTCTACCGTCTTTCAAACACTCCTGTGACTAAAAGTTCACAATCAGGTAAGCATTCTCACATGTTCTTAGAGGCAAATGAGAGGAGGCAGTAGGTTTTGCTCATTTGCTTACTCATTTATTCATATAGTGGAATCTTGGCTTCTTTTCTCTTACTAGTTGCACACCCTTAGCAAGTAATTTAAACTCTCTTTGCCTCAGCTTTCTGTTCTAGAAACTGGAGAATAAATAACTATTAGTTTCAGAGAGCCATGATGAAGAATAAATGAGATCATCTATACCAAGACCTACAATGGTGCCTGATAAGTACTCCAGAAATGGTGGCTGTCGATTAATTGGACAAAATTTGGGTGCCAATATATTTACTGAATTGATGCACATCAACAGAATGAACCAATACTGATCAAACATCCAAGGGCCTTGTCTCAGGGTTCTGTTCCCCCCAGCTCTCCCCGGTGAGCGCACAGGCTGCTGAAACCTCAGGTCACTGTCACCCAGCTGTGTAAATCAAGCACATTTGTCTTCACTGGTCTTTGGTTGGAATGAAGGCATCTCGAACATATCTTACCCTGCCCAGTGTTGGCTGACAAAGGAGAGAATTTGTCCACATCTCTATGGGGTTACAAAAGAAGCATCCCTGATGGTTGGGGGATGACTCCAAAGGCACCCCTCTGGTCTTCCCAGCCCCATTTTTGCCTCCACTTATAGACATACTCCATAGAGCCTAAGACCTATCTTTTTGAAGCTGTGCATTAAATCACACCACTTCCCTGATTATCCCTTTAAAGGCTTCTCTTTGTGTATAAAGCACGAACAATGGCTTGGCAAGCCCTCCTCTCCATGCCATCATTCCCATTTTCCCTCCAACTCCACACTAGCCTTGACCTTCGTTTTTCAGTTCCTCAAGCAGCCTGTTCTCTTTATTTCATAGACTTTCTATCTGACTCCCCTTTGGAGTGCCCTCTGCCAATAGCCATCTTCTCTTTTATTTTCATTGGCAAAATCCCACCCTACCACTGGGAAATGACTCTGACCCCTAGAGCAGATTAGATCCCCTGGCTTTGCTCTCCTGTAGCACCTAGGGTTTCCCCAACCAGCACTGGAGTCTATTGTGATTATCTGTTTAATACCTGATTTTCTCAACAGAGTGCAAGCTCTCTATCTCTCTCTCTCTTTCTCTCTCTCTCTCTCTCTCTCTATATATATATATATATATATAAAATTTGTCAGAGAGAGAGAGAGAGAGGGAGCGCATGCATGGGCACAAGCGCGGGGAGTGATGGGCAGAGGGAGAGGCAGGACCCTGGGATCATGACCTGAGCTGAAGGCAGACGCTTAACCAACTGAGCCACACAGGCATCCATAAGCTTTTTTCTTTCTTTTTTTTTGTTTTATTGGGTCATCTCTACACCCAACATGGAGCTTGAACTCACAACCCCAAGATCGAGTCCCATGCTCCACCAGCTGAGCCTCCACTCAGAGTGTAAGCTTAGGGGCCACTGTCATACCTGTCTTGTTCATGACTACTGTATCCTCAGCTCCTAACCCTGTGCTTGGTCCATACTATCTCTCAACACAGATTTGTTGACTGAAAGAATGAATTAATAAATTAAAGAATAAAGTCCCAAGGGAGCAAAACAAAAATGAATCTCAATGCTGAGAATCAGCCTGCCTCTGTTAAAGTGACAAAATGCTGGGGCCAGAGAATAGGAGGGGTGTCTAGGTAACCCCTCTACCCTTCAGTTTCCTCATCTGCAAATGGTGGGCAGTAAAAAGCCTATCTTAGGGGGTCATGAGGATTAAGTGAGTTAATAGAAATAAAGCTGGCATTGTATGTGATTATTATTTTTATTATTCACAAGGGGCCTTTTTCCTGGGTGATGTACCTCATTCCACACAGTGAATGCAGAGGCAGCTTACTGAAACAAGCCTGTGTGGGAACGGCCGTCTGGGGACTGGCGGTGTCCAGTGCCCCACCTGCGGTGTCCAGTGCACCCCAGGCAGCAAGAGTGGCTGAGGTCACTACTCCCTGGAGTGTCCCATTATCTACAACATGGTACAAAGTTGAAAGTTATGACCCTGCTCTGTGAAAATGCATAGAAACCGCTGCTGCATTTTCAGCCCATCTGGAGAACTGGGCCCAATGAGTATTCCATCTTTATCCTCTCTAGTCCCCAAGAATAACACATCAAAGAGCATGTTTGCATCCCTGCAACAGATAACAGCACTGCCATAAGCTTCAGGGTCCACACATGCTACAGACAGAATGAATTAATAATTTCACATATTTATAAAATATGAATTAACCTAAGAAATATATAACTCCAAGTAAAATTTCTGCTTTTTAAAACTGAGCAGGGAAAGACACTTTGATAAATGAAAGGCTAGTACATTTTCATTATACAGTATCACCAAATTGGCATTTATCACAAGAAACACATCACTCAGATAAACAGATATTGACAAAATAAAAGCATCAGGTTCTTTTCAGGGTGGGTGGGGGAATCCAAGCAACTGACTTTTGAAATTATATTTGATTATTTGGCTTTCTTTTTAACAATAGAAAAGCAAGTAATATGATCAGTAAGAATTCTAGAGGCTCTAGTGCATTTATATAAGCACAGTAAATTACTTGTGAAGACTGTGGCGTATTTACCTTTGTCTCGTGTATGAGATACCATGTCTGTGTGCAACCCAATTCGCTTTGATGGTACACAGCTATTCTCTCGGAAGCCCTGCCTTCTCTTGCTCTGCTCTGTGTTGAGAGCTTCCCTTAATAACCGAACTGGTTTTCCTGGAAAAAGAAAGAGAAAGCAGTCTGAGAAATGCATGTGTTAGATTTCTTCCTTTTCCATAATACTGTAATGACCATTTACAATCATATTCCAAGGTGTAAAGATCCATACACCAGCTTTGTAAACAAGTGGTAAAAATGTAAAGTAGGATCCTATATTAGCAATACCATGGCAAAGAAATAATTTGCCAGTCTACAAGGACATAATACACTAAAAATCAACGTTCTTTCTTCTCATGTCCTTGATCCTGAAACAGTACTATATCTGCAAGAATGATATAAACATGTGGATTTTTTATTACTGGGGCTTGGGGATTATTTTGTTGCTAAATGGGCTTGAGGGGGTACTATGTATTACCTATGAGATGTTTCTAAACGTTAAGGACACACCATTAGAAAAGAGCAACTTTGTAGCTTAATGTTTTACTTCTTATAAAGAATTTTCCAATCGGAACCTGAAATAATAACTGTTATTATATATAATACACACATATAAATATATATAAGTATATATAAATACACACACATACACTCACACACCCACACAGAGGCTCTATAACCACAACAGAAAAAATAAGATTTAAGAAGAAAGTGTTAGTATCACCTCCAGGTAAAGAAATATGTGACCCGAGATGGAAGGCCTTTAAATGTGAAGCCAAGAATACGTACTTCCATATTGCAAAATGTCAAGTTTTGCAGAGATAATAGCACTGGCTGAAAAATGTTAATTACAGTAAATCTCCCAGAAACTCCCTGGGCTAGAATCTCTCCCTGTAGTTCAGGATGGTCTGTAGAGAGGACTAAGGAGCCAGCTCCTGCCTTGCTCTCCTGTTCTCTAGCCTTTTCTGAATGCTCCCAGGTGAACTAGAAAATTTCCTTTTGGTATCCGAAAGGACCCAAAGTTACCCTTAGTGGAAACTCCCTAAGGACCCCCGCAGCCACAGCCATGAACACCCAACCAGAGAGTCACCAGAATCAGGCTTGAGAGAACTATCACAACTGGGGCCACCCAGTCTCTTAGCAATGCCCACCTGGGCAGATACTCAAGCCCTGCACCCACACACAGAGCCACCGAGAAAGGGGACGAGATTCTTCCTGCTCCACACTCCTCCAGCCTCCACATGGATCTGAGCCCATTCGTTCTTCCCACTAGCACACTCGGGGAAAACCTGTTGAGTACAGAATCAAAGAGCAGTGCACAGAAAGAAGAGAGGCTGGAACAGTGTGTGGCATTGGCACTTGCCAGAACCCTCAGTACTGAAACTTCTTCATATCTGTTCCTTCACAGCATAAAGGGTGACACTGCTGAATTCCAAGCTGTGATCCTGAAGGATATGTTGCATATAAAGCTTATTTGAAAACAGGGAAGGAAAAAAAAAAGAAAGAAAGAAAACGGGGAAGAAGGGATATGGCCAATGTATAAAAACTACCTTGAAAAAAAAAAGTAAGTAAAGACTATCTTTTTTGGAAATTTCTATTGTACTAAGGGCTCTGCATGCATTATCTCTAGACGTTTCTATGATCATTCAGTTCTACAGAGGATGAAACTGAAGCTCAGATACATTAAGTAACTTGCCCAATATTACATAGCTGGTGATATCTGAGTTAGGTTTGAACCCAGATTTTTAAGACTCAGTGCTTTTAATCACTAAACCAAAGCATACTGCTTTATCTTTACAGATTAGGCAAATGTGGACAGTATGAAAAAGAACCCACTTATTGATTTAACAAGCAAGACTTTTTATCAAAATACATGACAAGCTTATCGATAGTGTTTGAAGGAAAACATTACGAAGGTGTAAAGAAATGTGAGTTTGTCTTTATATTGTACACATACAAATATACACACCATGGTTAACTTAATGGAATGGTGCAAACACAGGAAAGCACATGTAGGGCAGAAAGGCTGTATCACGTGATCAAATGATCTGATTCTGTGGTCATTAGGGTTTCCCTCCAGCCATATGACAAGAACCTACATGGTTAACCCCAGAGGCAGCAAAGAGCAAGGTTGCTGCCTCCTTCTGTGGGTTAATCAAAGAACAATACTAAGCGTAGTGTAGTTTCCTGACCGGATTCTGGAACAGAAAAATGACACGAATGGGAAAACTTGTGAGACCTGAATTTAGTTAGAATTAACGTACAATCAGTGTTAATTCCTTGGTTTTGACAAATCCCCCATGGTTATTTAAAATATTAACATTAGGACAAACTGGGTGAAGGGTACACAAGGAACATTTACTATCTTTGGAATCTTTCCATAAACCTAAAGTTACTTCAAAATTTTTTAAAAATGTGTTTAAAAAGATAAATAAAATTTAAATGTAAAAATAAGAGAAAAAGAAAGAACACAATGCTAGAGGCCAGGAAATCATCTTTTCTCATCATATCCAAACAGAAAAACCACGCAGGATAATTTTGTAAATGTTCCTAATAAGATCACACAGATGCGAAATTATTGGCTGTATATTTACATAGAGAGAAAGATGATTTTCAAAGATTAGAAATATGCGTCAGTAAAGCCAAAATCTTGCTCTGTCTGAGTAATCTCTGGCGAGCTTACCCTCTTGCCAGTACTTCATTACAAGAGTTTCTTTTTATTGGAGTAAGTATCAAAAGAATCTGCTACCAGACACAAAAGGAGACTTGAAAAAAATTGCAAAAAAATACCATGTTCTTGGTCAAAGACTAACATCCTAAAATTCAGTTCTCCCTATGTCAGTCTGTAAACCTGACATGTTTCCAACTAAAAAATTAACTATTTCTGTGGGGGAACTGGATAAGCTGGTTTCAATGTCTATAAGCAAGCAAGAATAGCCATGAAAATCTGGGGGGAGGGAGGGTAATAGGAGAGAGTGTGAGAACAAGCCAGATTTTAAAATACGTGATAAAACTATAGTTTTAATTTTTTTTTTAAGTAGGCTTCATGTTGGACTTGAACTCAGGACCCTGAGATTAAGACCTGAGCTGAGATCAAGAGTCAAACTGTTGCCTGACTGAGCCACCCAGGCGCCCGTAGAAGTATATAGCTTTAAAAACAAAGTGGTACTGGTGCACAACAGGTCAAACTGATCAATGAAATAAAACAGAATGTTCATAAAAGACTTAAATTCTTGAGGTGCCTGGGAGGCTCAGTCACTTAAGCGTCTGCCTTCCACTCAGGGCATGATCCCAGAGTCCCAGGATCCAGCCACATTGGGCTCCCTGCTCGGCGGGAAGTCTGCTTCTCCCTCTCCCTCTGTTCTCCCTCCGTTCCTCACCTCCTCATGCTGGCTCTTGTTCCCTCACTCTCGCTCGCTCACTCTCAAATAAATAAATAAAATCTTAAAAAAAAAAAAAGACCTAAATTCTTGAGGTAAGTTAATACATAACACTAACTTTTCAAAGCATTAATGAAAAGATGTATCATTCAGTAAATGGTGCTGAGGCAAACAGGTAGCCATGTGGAAAATGTTAGTAAGGCTGGTCTTTACCTTGTACCTCCCAACAAAAATAAATTCCCAGATGTATCAAATATGAACTAACAGGCAAAGAGATGAAAACCTGGAAGCATTTTTTTTAAATAAGCTATTTTGGGAAAAGCCTCTTGTATAAAATAAAACCTTTAAGTCATAAAAAATGAAGACCTGGATATTTGTCTATATAAAAAAAAATTTTTCCGCATAGGGTAGGGAGTGAAGAGATGAAATAAAATAAAACACAAACGGCAAACTGGTAAATATGTATGCGATTCATCTCTTAGAAAAAAAGGCTAGCATTATTAATATATAAAGATCTATAAGAAATCAACAAGAAAAAGAATAAAGCCCAATAGGAAAGTGAACAAAGGATGTGAACATATAGGTCACAGAGTAAGAAATGCAAACGGCTCTTTAAACTTAAGCTAAGATGTTCACCCTTACCAACAAGATAGGTATACATTAAACTACACGAAGGCACTAAACTACACGAAGTTCACCTTCCAAACTGGCAAAGATCCAGACATTTGACATCACACTGTGTTACCAAGGATGTGAGGAAACAGGCATTCTCATATATGGCTGGCACAAGTACACACTGGTATCTTGTTAAGGGAAGAAAGCAAACCCAATTTCAAACAAAACCACCAGTGCTCATACCTTCTAACCTAGCAATTCCAATTCTAGTGATTTACCCGGCAGGCTCACTCTCGCACTTGCAAAATCCCACAACTACAAGAACATTAATACCACATTGTTGTTGGTAGTAAAATATTAGTACTTACCTAAATACACATCCATATAGGATGGGTTAAATAATCTAGGTAACACGCATGTAATGGAATACAATGCCACAGAAGCTCGATAAGGGCTGAGAGGGAAAGCTCCTCAGAATCTACTGAGTAAAAAAGGGAAACAATGAATAACATGCCATCATGGTGCGGGGGAAGGTGTTTATATATGGAGATAGGCAGACAGTTGGCTGAGGGTACAAATGTAGGAAGAGACTTGGTGACAGAATTTTGTAGGTTTTCTCTGTTGGCCTCGCTAATGATTTTACAATGAACATTAATTCCATTTTAAATAAGGAAAATAAACAAAGCTAATTTTATAAGAAACTCAATCAAATGCCCTGTGACTACTCAAACGCATTTCTGAGAAGAAAGTGAAAACAAATAAAACCACCTGGTTCTTGAGGCCCCCCTCCCAGATCCTGAGCGGTCCCCACCCTCTCCCTAGGAAAACAATGTAGTGTTAAACCCTCAAAGCCTCCCAGCTCAGTTGTTAAGGTAATTGTGTTTACTCTTTTCCAAACAAAGTAATTTGAATCAGAAAAGTAAATGTGCTCAGTCTTCAAGCTCTTTGATGTCATCTTCCTCCTTGCTCTAGAGTGTGCGACACCACCCACAGCATGGCTGCCCAGAGCATGACACACAAATTCTATAAGCATTGCCATAGCTACACCATTTTGCTTGTGATAATGATGTAAACCAAATAAAACATAAAGAAAATCAAATTTGAAATCAAATAATAGGCCCAAAAAAAACACAAGCTGTGGGTTTTTTCTGCCCTTTGAACACTTGTGGAGATGATGAAACTTCAGAGTATTTTTAAATTTCGGAACAATTTTTAGTGTCGCAGAGTCCCCGAGACAAGACTATTTTCTTTCCTGAAAATAACATCTGATCAAGGCAAATGGCATGTTTGAAACATTAAGAGCCAGCATCAGTACCTCCTGAGCCTATCAGTTGCTTTCCCTCTAAATGACCCTTGTTAAACATCATACCAGGTCTAAATGTGATTTTAGGATTTTAGGTTTCTAAGACTCTGAAGCTGGTGGCTGATTAGTCACGCAGGCTGGATCTATGCAGGCAAAGGACAGAGCCGTCCATGCTGTATTAGATGAACTATCCGAGTCATCCAAATCAAATCCTCCAGTCTATGAGACACCTACTGTCTCCTCCACCTCAAAGCGCAGAGCTATCAGCCCACTCGGAACACTTTGCTGAGTGATGGGTCTATCATCTGGAGCTCCAGTTTCTTTTAACTGTTTCACCCTTTTTAACACTCCTTTCCGCTCCCCCCCCCCTTTTTCTTGTAAAAAACAAATTTGACGTTGGAAGGTATTTAAGAAGAAAAAAAATATAAAAAGATTCAAAAGAAATCTGCTAGACTATCCTTTGCTCATTTAACACCCTAAGGTTAAGCTTCTTTAATGGCATTTAAATCCTTGGGTTTGGGGTTTTTTTGTTTTGTTTTGTTTTGTTTTGTTTTGTTTTCATTACTTTATGTACTTGCAATAAAAACATTCTTTAGACTTTAGAAATTCTAAATAAAACAAGAACAAAAGAGCGGTCCTTCTTTTCAGCTCTCCACCCAAATGTTACCATTGTAAATCAAGGTAAGAAAGTAAATTAACTGCTGGCATTTAAATGTTTGCTGTCCCAAATATTTATTCCTCTCCACTCCCCTAAATTTGTTTCATAGAAAACAATGCTCATAAAAACAATAAATATTCATTCTTTATCTACTAAAATTCTTAGATCAAAGTACTGTGCGGCCCAAATCCTCAATAGCAAAAAAGTAACATTGTTTGTTCAGCAGGAAGCCTTCAACTTCCCAACAGCAACCTGACCGAGTGTGGTTCCCATTTATCTCTAAGTGCTGCGGTGCTCAGTATAGACATAATAATCTGATTACAAATCCATATTTGCACAGACGCTTTGCAAACAGAATTTCACTTACCCTTTACATGTACACTGTGCTGGCAGGTCTGCCCATTGTTGCACACACACCACACCAAGCTGTCTTTCTGTGTTTGCATGTTTGCTTCCCACTGCTAGAATGTACACTCTAGGGAGGAAGTCAGTCTCTTCTACCTCTGCAGCCTCACAGCGGGTTACGCCTTCTGGAGGGTGGCAGGGAGTCCTTCACAGAAGAGGTGACACAACCTGAGTCTTGAAGAACGTTCAAGCACAGGGAAGCCACATGACCAAAGACCTAGAAAGCTGCGCGGAGTTCAAAATACCTGGAGCCTACAGTATGAACTTGGGCTAGATGGCGTAAGACTGCTGTGTGGGAAAAGAAAGCCTGAGGGACAGTCCACAGTGGAGCACAGGGACTTTTTAGACCCAGTGCTGTAAGCAACAGGGGGTGTTCATTGAACATGTTTTCCTCTTGAAAATCTTTATCTTTATTCATGCTAATTGGGAAAAAAAAACATTATTTCCTTGTTAAGAAAAAGCAAATAGTAAAAAAGTACATAGAATAAAAAGCAAACGGTTCTGCCCCATTCCATAGAGGTAACATATTAGTGTTTATCATGGACTTGGACTTCCCAGTGAAGCATGTTTTAAGCAAAAAACTGTCATGATCAGATTCTGTACCCAAAAAAAAATCACTTTTGAGTATAAGGTAGTGTACTTGAAGACAGGGAGACTCTCCACGTAACTGGGGCAGTTCTTACAGACAGGATGAGAGCCAGTAGGGCAGGTAGCACCAAGGGTTAGAGACAAGGGCACTCAGGTCCTCGTCATTTGCAAGGGTGACTGAGAGGGGGGAGTCAAGGTAACACGTTGATTTGGGCTTCAATTCATGGGTTTGGAAATACAGAAGAAACACGGGTCTGTGGGAGGAAAGTAGGAATATAATTTGGACCTGATGAGTTTGATGTGGCCATGGGCCAGCCAAGAAAGGATGTCCTGGATCTGGGGCCGAAGAGAGAGCAATGGAGTCAATTTTGTGTGACGGTGAGATTGCTCAGGAAGAACAAGAGGAAGGCCTGTATTTAAGAAACAAACAGAGATGTGGGCCTTTACAGGGAGATGGAGAAGGAGCAGACCTAGACGGGAAGAAAGGAGAAGAGAGTCACAGTCAGTAAGTCAGGACAGACATTCAGGAAGGATCAGCAGTGTCAAATGTGGTGGAGGGAACAAGTAATTTGATTCAAGTGAAAACAAGCTTTGTTCTTAGTGGTCATCAGGGAGCTTAACTGGAATGGGTTCAGCACATCAGTTACATATATTATTAGAAAAGGACAGGAAGGAAATATAACACAATGTCAACAGTAATTATTTCTGGGCATTGAGATTATGGGTGATTGTTACTTCCTTCTGTTCCTAGAAAAGAGCTGAGGGGTCAAGGGAGGAAGTGGGTACAATATTCCAACAGGAAAATATTTTAAAAATTATATGGATGAAACAAAATTCTTTAACATGCTAAAACATTTATAGTCCCAAGGGCAGATACCAACTTTATAGGGAAGATGGCATAAAATAACATTGCTGCTACAGGTCCCTGTTTGCTGCTATGTGAAGGTGCCACAGGAAGCATAGCGGGAACTCTCTGCTTTCCTTGGCGACCCCACAAAGCCAGCTCAGGAACCCATAGCAGCATGTTCTCCAAACTTCAGCCATTTATGTCCATGACTTGTGTCAAATCCCTTAACCACCATCGTATTATTTAGTAAACATTGTATTTAAACCAACTCACTTTTTAAATTTAAATGGATCCATTTATATCACAACAGTAAATGGAAAATCATTATCATAGAAAGTGGAAGGTAACTGAAAAATAAGTATAATGAAAACAAAACTACTGTCAGTAAGTCTGGCAAGATGATTTCAACAACCCAAAGTTTCCAGCCTGAGGCCTGAACTAGCCCTCCAGTCAGAAGGAAGCTCTATAAGCACTAGAAGTAGATAAAGCCTTACTGGTATTGTTTTAGTTTGGATTTCTCCAGAAGCAAACCCTCAAATAAGAATTCAGTTGCAAGTAGTTTACTTCAAAGGTGAAGGAAGCATTGGAACACAAATGAGGGAGTTAGGAAGAGAGATAGAAAAGGGACGGTAGCCAATAAATGATGTGTTATCAAGCCAGCAATCACTCTGGGCAACTGAAGCTTACTTCCTCTGCGGAAACTCTGGGAGCCAGTGCGGAAGACACCTCAGCATCGGCCCACAGAAAGCATGAGAGAGCTGGGGTATTGATACACCAACCATTGCTGAAAGCTGATCCTGGGGCTGTTAGGTCCCCCGCAATCCTGGACTACTTTGTGGGCATCACAGCAGGCCCCAGAGGAAAGAGAAGACCTCAGGCAAAGAATACTAATGCTGCCCTTGCAATCCTGGCAGGGGTTCTCTGACTGAATAAACATGAAGAGCTATGGGTGGGGCCCCACAGAGGCTGCTCGATACCAGACTGAGACTGAAAGAGAATAGAAGAGGAAACAGCTTTCTCCTCATTTGAGTCAAGGGAATTTATTCTGGGCCTGTCAATCACTCAAAATCCTCTTCCATACAACCAAGCTAAGGCTCCAGCACCCTGTGAAATTTCCAGGTACCCTGGAAGGTCTGAAGCAGCACAGAAGGGATGAAGTCTAACCCAACAATGCTCCTGAGGGGTTGGGCTGAATCTCATCCAAACCTGGCCAGTGAAAAACAGATCTTCTAAAATATTTTAAAATTCAAGGGTACTTTCCTCCCTGTCAATTCAAAATAGCCTCATCATATCTGCTTACCCAGTGAAGTCGTCAAAGATTCTTCCCTCTGGAAGAAAGCCATTAGAAAGAAATCGACCACCTAGACAAACGAGAATATGAATGGCCATTTTAAAAAGGAATTTTTGCTCTTAGGAAAGAACCGTCAAATTCCCCCAAGTAATATCTTCCCTGATTCCCTTAAAATATGGTTTATTAACCCTTCTACACTGTTGGTGGGAATGCAAGCTGGTGCAGCCACTCTGGAAAACAGTATGGAGGTTCCTCAAAAAGATGAAAAAAGAGCTACTCTGTGACCCAGCAATCACACCACTGGGTATTTACCCTAAAGATACAAATGTAGTGATCCAAAGCAGCACATGCACCCAAATGTTTATAGCAGCAATGTCCACAATAGCCAAACTAGGGAAAGAACCTAGATGTCCATCAATAGATGAATGGATAAAGTAGATGTGGTATATATATACACAATGGAATACTATGCAGCCATCAAAAGAAATGAAATCTTACCATTTGCAATGACATGGATGGAACTAGAGGGTATTGTGCTGAGCGAAATAAGTCAATCAGAGAAAGACAATTATATCATCTCCCTGATATGAGGAATTTGAGAGGCAAAGTTGGGGGTTTAGAGAGTAGAAATGGGAAAAATGAAACAAGATGGGATAGGGAGGGAGACAAACCATAAGAGATTCTTAATCTCACAAAACAAACTGAGGGTTGCTGGGGTGGGAGGGTGTGGAGAGGGTGGTTGGGTTATGGACATTGGGGAGGGTATGTTCTATGGTGAGTGCTGTACCCCTGGGGCAAATAATACATTATATGTTAATAAAAAAATAAAGTAAAATAAATTTTAAAGGCAAAAAATATGGTTTATTTACAATTATCAAAGTATCCACCCACCCATAGCTCACAACTATTATAATGGATAAAATACCGGGACTGTGTGCTACCAAACTGTGTGTGGCATTTTAGATACTCTTTCATTCAACAAATATTTATTAGACTATATACAAGAAACTATTCTAGGTGCATTGATATAGCAGTGAAGGAAACATAAAAATCCCCTCCCTTCAGGGAACTATATTCTTGTGGGGAAGCCAATAAATAAATAATAGGTATGGGATGTCTGCTGGTAAGAATTACTATGACTAAAGCAGGAAAGGAGGACAGGGAGTACCAATGGCTGTGGAGGGGTTATCATTTTAAAGAGGATGATCAGAGAAGACATTACTGATAAGGGATATTTGAAAATACCAAGAGAAGATGAGGGAGTAAGTCATGGAAAGAACTAGAGAAAGATTACTACACTGAGAGGAAATAGCCTCTGTAAAGGTCCTGGGGCAGAGGCATGCCTGACATCTGAGAAATAGCAAGGAAAGTGGTGAGGCTGATGTAGAGCAAGCAAGGGGAAAAGCAGGAGTGAGACCAGAAAGTCAGGGATGAGTGTAGATCGTATAGAATCATGTAGGCCATGGGGCGCCTGGGTGGCTCAGTGGGTTAAAGCCTCTGCCTTTGGCTCAGGCTCAGGTCATGATCCCAGGGTTCTGGGATGGAACCCCACATCAGGCTCTTTGCTCAGCAGGGAGCCTGCTTCCCTTCCTCTCTCTCTGCCTGCCTCTCTGCCTACTTGTGATCTCTGTCTGTCAAATAAATAAATTTGAAAAAAAAAAAAAAAAGAATCATGTAGGCCATTGTGAATGGTAAACTAATGGAGCATTCTGAGCAGAAGAAAAACCTGAACTGACTTGGGTTTAAGGGGATCACTCCGGCAGTTTTGCAGACAATAGGCAGTTAAAGCAGAGGGAGAAATAAGGGGACCAGTTAGGAGGTTCTTGTCAAAATCCAGATGAATGAGGACAGCAGCTTGAACAGGGTTGGTGGATAGTTATATTTTGCAGGTAAAGGATTTGTAGATAGATTAGATGTGGGAGTAAGAGAAAGAGAAGGGTTAATGATGACTCTAAGGCTTTTAGCTTGAGTGGCAGAAGAATAGACCTCCCATTTCCTGAGATACAGAACACTACAGAGGAGCAGACTTGGGGAACGATAAGAAGTTGGATTTCAACACGTTTAGTTTCAGATAACTACTGGACCTCCAAATGGAAAGGTCTGTAAGCAGTTGGATATAGCAAGTCTGTATGTCAGGGACTGGGTCTAGGGTAGAGATAAAACTCTGGGAGTTGTTAGCACCTACAGTGTATTTAAGGGCATGAGACTGGATGAGGTCATCAAGGGAACAAATAGAAGTGGAGGGCTGAGAGGCTGAACTCTAGGAGCACTCCACCAACTAGAAATCAGGGTGAAGATGGGGAACAAGCAAAAGTGACTGAGGGCTGGTCCAGAAGACCTGCAAAGAACCAGAAGTTGATGACATCCTGAAAACAAGGGAAGGAAGTGTTCGAAGAAAGAGTAATGAGCTGTGACAAATGCTGACGCTGGGTCAAATAAAGAGACTGAGAACTTAACCCTTAGGTTTAGCGATTTGGGTGGCAAGGTAGGACCAAAAGCTTGTCCAGGGTGTGTTCAAGAAAAAATAAGAGAGGGGCGCCTGGGTGGCTCAGTGGATTAAAGCCTCTGCCTTTGGCTCAGGTCATGATCTTAGGGTCCTGGGATCGAGCCCCACATCGGGCTCTCCGCTCAGCTCTCTCTCTCTCTCTCTCTCTCTCTACTGCCTCTCTGCCTACTTGTGATCTCTGTCAAATAAATAAAATCTTTGAAAAAAAAAAAAGAAGAGAAAAAATAAGAAAAGAGGAATGTATTTATATCTGCTACCTTCTTTGTGTTGGTGATTTTAGCATTGTTTGGGCCTGATATCTGATTTTTTAAAGATTTTGCTTATTTATTTGAGAGAAAGAGAGAGAGTGCTTGTGTGCACGAGTGGGGGAGGGGCAGAGGGAGAGGGAGAAGCAGGCTCCCTGCTGAGCAGGGAGAACCTCCCCGCCAGGCAGAACTCAATCCCTGGACCCTGGGATCATGACCTGAGCCAAAGGCAGACACTTAACCAACTGAGCCACCCAGGCACCTCTCTGATTTTTATCCCTGGCAAAATAACATATAATTAAATATTAATTCTGTTTAATTGATTAGCTGATTAATTCAGGTTTTTTTAAAAAAAGGGGCACCTGGGTGGCTCAGTGGGTTAAGCCTCTGCCTTCAGCTCAGGTCATGATCCCAGAGTCCTGGGATCGAGCCCCACATTGGGGTCTCTGCTCAGCAGTGGGCCTGCTTCCTCCTCTCTCTCTGCCTGCCTCTCTGCCTACTTGTGATCTCTCTCTCTCAGATAAATAAATTAAAAATCTTAAAAAAAAAAAAGTTTCCTTTTTTCTTTTGCCTAAGATGTGTAATGATTGGTTTGATTTCTGCTTTACTTTTTACCTGAACAAAATATCAGCTACAAACTCAAATATGTGGAGTATATATGATGAATATTCTGCATATGTAGTCTCTGTAGTGACTTGTAGTACACATGTGGGCAAATTTCTCCTTCTCTCTTTTCCCTCTGGTGAGGCACCAATGATCTGGAAGGTAGGAAAAAGGAGACAGTAGAAGAAACAGAGGAGCAAGCAATACTTCTGATTTATCTCAACCTGACGATGGAGTTGGTTCCATTTAAACCCAGTTCTCAACATGATGAACACAAAGTCACACTCATCAGTGTTCGTAGTGAGGCTCGCAATATAATTATTGACTCATGTACAATGTGAATTAAGTTACCGAAATAAAGAGAAGTTGCTCCTTTTTCCTTAAATTAAATCTTGTGTCATGCTGATCTGAATACAATCCTGAGTTTTTAACTATATAAATTAATTGTAATGTCTGCAGTTCCAATTTTATTTGTAAATTCCTTTCATCTTACTGAGACTAGAAGAAACTGAGGAAATAGGATATCTCTTACCTTCATGCATAACGAGAAGTGAGGGCATTTTATCCAAAGAATCATAGTCTTAGGGTAGAAATATAATTATTGTTGTTTTATTTATTTTTCGCCTCCCTTTTTTTCCCTTCAGTAAAAAAGGAACAGAAAAGAGACAGTACAGCTGAAATAGAGTTCTTTCCATGAAATGTTTCTTCCATAGTCCTGGGAACCCTAAGATAACAGTCTTGTATTCAAATGTGAGAGGCAGAAAATGTAATTTACTTGAAGCATTACGTGAAACAGAGTAAGTTATTTTTAATCAACCATAGTAAGTGGAATACTCACAGTATATAATGTGCAATGCCCATTTGATATTCAACCTTCTTTTTCCACTTTTAGTAATTAAAAAATAGATACAATGACAATGATTATCATTTAAAATTCATTTTGGCTGTTGCTGGACTTATAAATATAATTAATTATGAATACTAGCTCTTGCCTGGAAAATAAGCAAATAAATAAATAAATATGACTTTGGTTTATAAGTGAAGGGTAGAGACTAAGGAAAAATAGTTATTAAGCAAACTTCCTCTCCTGCTTCTTTTTCTCAGATTATAATTTAACTTTTATTATTATTCTCTATCTGACTGGCCTTGTTATAGAAATAAATCTTTTTTTACTATCTTAATTTTCAGCTCCCTTATGATTTCTTACCTACATAGCCACTATGCAAAAGTGCTTCTTACTTAGGTGAGTCTTTCTGGAGACCAATTCACCACCTTGGGCACCAAATCATCTCTCCTATCAGTTCTTAATTCCCTTCATTTTCAGGGGTCAAACTATGAAATCCTCATGGCTCACCAGTGGAAACAGTTTATCAAGTGATTGCACAGCCCACATGCTGCAGGGTCCATGAAGAAAGGGGGACAGATGAAAGGCATCACGGAGCAAGGCAGCAGCTCAGAAGCGTTTTGCAGTCCATACTTGGGAGTAAATTCTGAATGTTGTTTTCACATTACTGTTTTTATTTCCCTCATAGCATGCAATGTCTCTCTGGACTACCAGGATAGCAATCCAAGAAGTTCTGACACTTAGCTAAGAAATTATCTAACCCAAACCATATGGCAACCCATTCCCCAGTCCTCTTTTGGACAATCCTGACCTCCTTATTGATCAGCTTGTTTTGGCATGGCCTTTGTACCCACGTTTAAGTTGATTAAATCTTCCTCTTCTTGGAAATCCAGGTTTATCTTCATGTTAAAGGCAGAGAGACAGAGAGACAGAGAAAACACAATAACGCCAACCATTTCACAATAAGGGGAAAAAACATCAGACTACATCCCGTCTGTATTTTTTAACGCTTCCCATAAAAGAAATCCAGGAAATGCTTTTTTTTCCTTTTTTTTTTTTTTTAACATTGAGAACAATTTTATGCTACAGTCAGAAACCCCTCCTGTTTGCTGTATTCAACTATATGTATGCAATGGGGTGGATCAGACAGAGCCCAGAGGAATGCAAAAAGCCCAGGAGGCATGAGCTGGAGGCATGCACATTATCCACTATGTTGCTCTTCTGTGTTTCTACACCCACCAAAGATCCTCACATTCCCAAGTCTCTGGGACGCAGCTGTCTCTGGAAATCACCCATCACTTCCTTCTCAGTTTACCCCCTGCAGCTCCTCCCAACAAAACATCCATGTCTGTAGCAACCAAGACCTCTTCTGAGGTTTGTTGGGACCACAGACATCATTTCATCTGTGACACTGAAAAACAATTTACAATACACATATTTCACCGAATTTACTTGGTTGGTGTTCCAATACAGCCTTTCAATAGCCAACCCAACACAAGTTCCATTTCTGCCCTTCCTACAAAGTACATTATTAGTGCATTTTCTGGAAAGGCGTATTTTAATCTGACAAGTTTTTCAGATTGAAAAATTAAACACAGAATCCTTAAGGGACATATCCAAAGCAGCCAGCAAGAAAAGAACAATCTAATACCATTATGACATTTCACCAAAAATGTAGCTAAAAAAGTTGCTTCAAAATAAGTTCATTCTCCAGGGGAACTTCCAGAGTAACTGAAATGTTGTTATTTTGATTTGAGTGATTATTTCACAGGTGTATGTATTTATCAAAACTTATAAAGATGTTTCTACAAAGTACTTGCAAGTTTCATTCAATACAGTGTTCTTTTAGTGAATGGAAGTGATACTCATTCTATTAATGCATGTAGTGAAATATTTTTTAAAAATCATTGAACTATATGCTTGAGACCTGTGCATTTCACTGTTTAAACTTTGCCTTAAAAGTAAAAAAGGCTTTTGAAAAAAAAATTAAGATTTACTTATTTGAGAGAGAGAAAGAGAGAGCACGCCTCAGCACTGGAGGGAGGGGAAAGGAAGAGGGAGAGAGTTTTAAGCAGACTCCTCGCTGAGCAGAGTCTGATGTGGGACTCAATCTCAGGACCCTGAGATCACTACTTGAACCAATGCCAAGAGTCCAACACTTAACCAACTACATCACCCAGGCATTCCGAAAGCCCCCACTTTTTTTTTTTAAGTTTCTATAAATGGTCAGAGCCCCTCTGTATTAATTTCTGCGTGCCCACACTTTCAATGGGCCTTGAAATTGAGTCCCCTGTGACATAGTGGCTCCAACACTGCCATTGATGTCTCATCCTCTTCTTTTCCTTGATAATTAATTTGTTTGTTGCTGTTACTATTGTTAAAATTTCCTAGCACAAGCTCTTTTATTTTTTAAATCTTTTTTTATCATATTACATTTTAATATTTTTTATCTTCATCCTTTAATCTTGACTTGTTGTATGTAAATGTTTTTAAAAGCACAAAGATGAAACTAAAAACCACCCAAGGCTCGACTACCCAGAGAAAACTACTGTCAGCATTTCAGTGTCTATCCTTCTGTATATATTGAATGGATATTGACTGAGTGAACACGTTGTGGCAGGAGCTGCTCTAGGTACTGGGTAAACTGTAATAAGACAGTGCCCTTGCCCTCATAGAGCTTACATGCTAATAAACGCCGTGGAGGAGATTTGTTTTGTAATGAGGCACGATTGTACTTGCTCTTTTATAATCTTCTTTTTCCCACTTTTTTCTACATAGCACTAATATCTTTTCTTCCAGCAAATAAAAATAATTCTATCATTTCATATCTGCATAGTGCTCCCCTGTATGGCTTTTTAGAATGTGTTTAACAAATCCCCTAGTTTAAACGGTCAAGCCTTTCACCTCCAGGAACATCTCACTGACAATCTTTTTAACATATTTTTTATTTATTTATTTTTAAGAGTGTATTTTTTTTAAGATTTTATCCATTTATTGGTCAGAGAGAGAGAGATTGAGAGAGAGAGAGAGAGAGAGAGCCCGAGCAGGGGGAGCAGTAGGCAGAGAAAGAAGCAGGCTCCTCACCAAGGAAGGACCTTGATGCGGGATCCATCCCAGGACCCTGATCCAAAGGCAGATGCTTAATCAACTGAGCCACCCAGGCACCCCACTGAATATATGTTCAGTGATCTCCTTGCTGGCAAAATAATTTCAGTTTACTTTCTTGATTGCATCTGAAATGGGTGAAATGATTTTGTAACTATAAAGCATCTGCCTAAGCCCAAGACTAATGCCTTATCAAGGTATTTTGGCTGAAAACTCTAGACAGTAGACAGAGATTTACTACCTGCCCGTATGTGGTTGAAAAGCAGTTGAGGAAGTATAACTGAAAATGAAGTCTGGGGTGGGAGTGGGAGCTCTCCCTGTTATCTATCTCCTAAGAAACCTATGATTTCAGATGACTTGTAGGGAACTTTGAGCTCAGCAATTTGGTCAGGGAGGAGAAAGTCATTCAAGAAGATATGCTTCAGGAAATCATCAACTTCTATATTTCCTAAAGTTCAATGGTAAATCCACTATTTAGAACGTGAAAACACACCCAAAGAAACAATTCAACTACACGCTTGAACCACAACTATTTGTTGAGCCCCTATTATGTGCAAAGCACTATAAGGTACTTAGGGTGATGATTACAACCTCCAGCTAGTTCAGACTTATTTCACTCTCCAATAAAGTTGAAAATCTGTATTTGCCATGAAAAATGGCATATAACAACATATTGTTATAATACTCTTTGATGCATTTTTCATCATCTACCATTTCGAGGGAACTGTGCAAGTTACTATTGTAGCAAGGGGGCTACCAAGATGAATCAGACAAACTTTTGCCATTACAGAGTTGACCAAATACAGCTACACTGTCTAATATGGTAGCCCTTAGCCACATGTGCTGCTGAGCCCTCAAAATGTGGCTGGTCTGAACTGACAGTGCTGTAAGTAAACAAAACACTGAACTTCAAAAAGTTAATATAAAATAAAGAATGCAAAATCTTCCATTAACTAATTTTTATAATGATTGCACGTTAAAATGGTAATATTTTGGATATTCAGGTTAAATAAAACATATTATTAAAATTAATTGAAACTTCCTCTCTCTAGCTTAATTTAAAATTACCTATGTGGCTTGCACTGTATTTCTATTGGCAGTGCTGATCTACATGGCTATAGCTATTACCTACTCAGGGCACCAGGTAATTTTATATCAAATATATGTAATCTTCCATTAAGGAAGCATTACAGAGAAGGAAATCAAGGGTTCAAAAGCTGTATTAATTCATTATTCGGCATGTGTCTAGTATATTTTCTGTGCACCAAGGACTGTTGTAGGCAGTGGATATATAAGAAAACAAAGTCCCCATTCCTGTGGAATTTATATTCTAGTGGGAGAGGAAGGTAAAAAATAAGTAAACATAAAAAACATGTCAGGGGGGCGCCTAGGTGGTTCAGTGGGTTAAAGCCTCTGCCTTTGGCTCAGGTCATGGTCCCAGTGTCCTGGGATCGAGCCCCACATCGGGCTCTCTGCTCAGCAGGGAACCTGCTTCCTCCTCTCTCTCTCTGCCTGCTTCTCTGTCTACTTGTGATCTCTATCTGTCAAATAAATAAATAAAATCTTAAAAAAAAAAAAAAACATGTCAGGAAGTAACTGTTGAAGAAAGATGAAGCTGTAAAAGAATAGAGGGTGACCAAAATTGGGATAAGGTAGCAGTGAGAAAGAGTTGTCATCTGAGCAGAAACATGAAGAATGAGTCCTACGAATATCTACCCCACCAGGAGTTTCTGGGCAGAGTCAACAACAAATAAAGGACTGAGGGGTGTGTCTGTGTGTGTGTGTGTGTGTGTGTGTGTGTGTGTGTGTGTGCATTTTACACACTGGAGGAACAGCAGGAGAGCAGGGTTTGAGAGCAGTGAAGAGGAGTAGGAGAGGAAGCCAGGAGCCAGTCCACATAGCAACTTGGAAGCCTCCTTCCCACACTAGGAACTGTTCAAGGATGACTTTGACTGCTTTATGATGCATGGACTGTTGCGGGGTATGCATGGAACCTAGCAAGAGTGGAAGCCAGACACCAGCTGGAGGCTGCTGAAGTCGTGCAAGAGAGATCTTATAAAGTCTATGTGACTCAGCCCCTGGAGATTTGCTGTTCCTGCAATACAAAGTAAAATAATCTAAAATTATTCAGAGAATTTGAACAGCAAAAGTCAAATGTCTGGATAATTCAAGCCTCAAAATATATTTGGGATTCTGTACAGTTATCTGAACTGGCAGTCAAAAATCATTGTCTAACTTCATAGCATAGTCATTTAGCTCTGCCCCTTGCTTTCTGCCAGTTTAACCTAAGGGAAGTGGACTTGAGATCTGTAATTGGCAGAGTGGGATTGTAGGACCTTTAAATCAAACTCAGATCAGGCAAATTAGCTTTATTTTTGCCAGAGAAAAGTGTTCAGTTGAGCCAGATGACAATTTTGTAGCCTAAACTATTTGCATTGGCTCTGCCTACCTCCTGAATGTCTCCCATAATTGCTAATTCTCAGTTTAAGCATAGCTACACATGCAAGACAGGGCTAAGAACTTGAAGCTGTATCTTGGGTAAGTGTGGATGTTAGCCTGGATAACTGCACTCAGTGAGTCTGTTTTTATGGACAGAAGTACTTTAAAAAAGAAAGTATCCTCAAGGTCAAATGTTACATAGGCCAAGTCCCTTCTCTAGGATGCAAATGAAGGTTTAAAGTAGGTACCCAGTTTCAAATGGAAACAAATACAAATCAGTCACAATGACTTCTAAAAGTCATATCATGATACAAAGGAGGCTCCGGCCTGACCCTCCAGGTTGGTTTATTTACTTTGATGGAACTCACTGGAAAATTGTTCAACATGCTTCACTGTGCCTGTGTAGATGTGTTTTCTGGGCTTTGGATGCCGTTCCTGTCAGGTGGGTACTTTCCTGGAGCACTAAAATGTATAGATTACACTCAATCAAAGACAGACTGCCACCACTGTAGCTGAAATTTACACAAATCTGTGCTGTGAGTAACTGGATAAACAAGGAGACTAATGACCTTGTTCTGCATTAATCTCCATATGGCTCTGTTGGTACTGCCCTTGCCTTTAGGCAAGAAGGTTGTGGCTTTGGCTTCCCGCCTCAGACCAGGGATTAGACTCTGGCTCAATGCTGACAGAGCCCAGGGCCCTGCTTCTACAGTCTGGGAGGCCTGAGAAGACTACTGAGGTCATCCATCTTGAGAGGTGCATCTACCTCAATTCAAGAAACACCTCGTTATCATATCCACTGAGTAAATAGATTTATAAAAATAAGAAAAATCCTTTAACCATGCTTCCCCATTCAGAGATTTCATTTTTTCCCACAGAGGACCCCAGGTTTTCTCTAAGTATTTTCAGGCCCTCCTCACTGCCCCCCAAAACAAGACAAAACCCTCAGTGCCTTGTCCCATGTTCTTTTCCCAGCCAGAAATACATTTCAAAATGGCTGCATCTATAAAGAAGGGTGTCTCAGGAAGACAGTAAAAGGAGAATGGAAGCGGAACTCTGGAAACCACTCCCTACTCCTGCTTTTACCATTTTGTACGCAGGTCTCACTGAAAAGCTTATACTAGGTGGTGGTGCCCAGGAAATGACTCTATCGGAGGAGTTACCCTAAGTTAGAAAAGATGGCACATGAAGTATCCTCAGCTAGATGCCCTAAATGCTACAGATGTGGCAGCCCTGTCACCTCACACCCAGCCCTAGCCATAACCTTTATTGCCTTCTAAACGTGAGATGCCTCAGTCTGAGATATCTAATCACATTCTATTCTGAAACATAAATTCTGATGGTATTTACTTAGTCCCAAGAAACACCTCTCCTACACCTTTCTAGTCACTCCCCACAGTGTCTTTAATGTTGTTGTTGTCTGAGTATTTTATCTCTATACACTACATGTTAGCCCATTCATTGGCTGTCATACTACTAAGGCCGTTCTCAGACTTATTACAAGCTGTGTAAAATGCCTCACAAAATAATATTCTATTTTCAGTGTCATGTGTCTACATTCATTTATATTTGTTCGTTAAGATCCCACCATAAGGGAGCCTGAGTGGCTCAGAACTTTAAGCATCTGCCTTTGGCTCAGGTCATGATCCCAGGGTCCTGAGGTCAAGTCCCAAGTCAGGCTCTGCAGGAAGTCTGCTTCTCCCTCTGCCCCTCCCACTCATTCTCTCAACCTCCCTCTCAAATATGTAAATAAAATCTTAAAAAAAAAAAAAAAAGAGTCCCACATAAACATGAGGCAGAGTTAATGGAATGGTTTTTTCCTCATCAAGCTGTAGGGGTAACAAATGCTAAGATGGTTTTGGTGTCTCTGTAACACAACTGTTGCAGATGTGGAGATGGTCGTAGCATGGGCATGTGTGTGAAATCATCCCCCTTTACTCCTGCAGTAGAGATGCCTAGTGCCTTAGAAGTTTTGTTTTGCAACTTACAGGTCTCCTGCAGAATCATCTTTGCTTCAGGGACCAAAAAGACCTTGCATTTGTACATACTTTCACATGCATCATCTCGCTGCATTCTTTTTTTTTTTTTTTTTTAAAGATTTTATTTATTTATTTGACAGAGAGAGATCACAAGCAGGCAGAGAGGCAGGTAGAGAGAGAGGAGGAAGCAGGCTCCCTGCTGAGCAGAGAGCCCAATGCGGGGCTCGATCCTAGGACCCTGAGATCATGACCTGAGCCGAAGGCAGTGGCTTAACCCACTGAGCCACCCAGGCGCCCCATCTCACTGCATTCTTACAACAACCTTGTCAAGTATGCTACCATTACACCCATTCTGCAGAAGCAAAACTGAGTCTGGGAGAGGTTAAATGGCTTGCCTGAGGTCAGCACAGCATGACAGGAGGGGTAGAGCCCACCTCAGATGCAGGATTTCCCACTCTGCATTACACTATTTCAAAGCAGTCTCTTCATATCAGTTACTTCTGAAACAACAGAATACTGTATTCCAAAAGGGGCCTTGTGATTTTTCTAGACTCAAAGACAGACTTCCTAGCTAGTCACCTGTAGGAAAATATTTCAGGACTCTGTCAGTAAGAGGATTTCAAATCATGGACACCAGATAGTGAGTGCTTTCTTAACAAATAATACTAAGGTTGGTTTTGCAGGATCTAACTTCTGTGGGAGAAAACTCGGTAGTGCAGCATATCGTGTGTAGCAAAAGAAGCACAATGCACAGTGAATACACACGCGTGTGTCAACGTTCTCTTTCCAAATGTGGCTACAAAAGAAAGTGTGAAGCATACTGAAATAAAACAATATTTATGGCTCAAGAAATTCGGCTTCACGTAACAGTAATTATGTACAAGTTATTTTCCCTAATAAAATTACTGCAAGACAAAATCTGGAGGAACTAAGTGTTTCCCTATGTCCTCTTTATTTTATTCCATGTCCTCAAGAATGGTTGTGGGAAAGAAAGGGAGAGAAGGGTAAAAAAGAGCAGAAAGAGAAAGAGAGTCATAGCAAGGCGGCCTCTGCTAAGGGTTGGTTTTGCTTTAGAAACTGGAATGCGTCCAGGCTTGATTTTTATTTTCAATTCACATTTCAGATCCAGCTCCCCAAACTCTTTGATCTTTCTCCCTGTCTCCTTACCCGGAAGAGAACCCTTGGCCTTCTCAGCTGGGAGCTGGGAGCACACGTGGAAAGACTGGCTCGGATCCATATTCTTGCCAAATTTAGTCACACAAAGCGGCCTGCAAGGGAAAAAAGAAAGGATGAAAGCTGCTGCCGCCAGGACTTCAAAGGCCATGCCGCCGAGCCGGGCCTTGCGCAGGCGCCGCCCTCCGAGGATATAAGGCGCGGCTCGCGCGCGCGGGGCGGCCTCTCTGCGCCGCTGCCCCGCGCGCGTCCCCGGCCTCAGAGCGGTTGAACGGGAACCAGCTGTGCAAGGAGGGGCCGAAGGGGCGGGCCGCCGCGTGGTGCTACCCGCGGGCGGCCAGAGGCCGGTCCCCACGCCAAGTTAAGGCTCCTGAGAAAAGTTTTCACAGAAGGGAAAAGAATTTTACGTCCAGCCCATTAGGCGAGCTGTCCCGTGGCCTGCAAATTTATCCCAGGTCGCACATCCATTCCACTCCATTCTGGGGATTTTCCCCTTCCCAACGTAGCGTCGGCTCCTCTGCCCCGGAGCCCGGGTCCCCGTGGCGGGGGGAGGGAGGGTTGAAGAGGTTCCAGTCGCAGAGCCCAGCCGTGAGGGCGCGTGGCGGGGCTCTTTCTGGCCCATTCGGCTCCCCCGAACGCGTCCCTCGTCCCCGCGTTCCTGTCCGCGACCACCCCGGCTTGACTGCTCTCGGGTGTGGGAGGCCCCGGAATGGGAGCCCTCGCTTCCCGGTTGACAGAGACTCGGCCGGTCCCAGACGGGTTGGGATGTGGCCCTCCTTCGCGGGCCTTGAGGGGAACAGAGCTCCCCGGACGGGCGCGCCTCGGGCCCCCAACCAGCGAGCTGCGGACGCCGAGCTCGGCCCGCATCCGCACAAGCGAAGCCCCCGGAGGGCCGGAGGGGCTGGCAGCCGCGGGGTCTCCGTGGGCGGACCTCGCTAGGCGGTGCAGAGCCGCGGATGCCGACGGGCGCCTGCCCCGCGGGAATCGGGCGTCTGCACGCGGCGGAATTGGGGAACGACATTTTCATGGTGCTACGAGTTCTATTACCCCGGCGAGGAGGGGCTTGAGTTTGTTTGTCTTAGAAGGGGGCAAGAAGAGACGGAAGAACCCCTGGGACACAAACTGTCATTTACCTCGCCACTCCCACCCCCCTCCTCCTTTCTGCGAAGTCCGTTAAACTGAAGGCGCCACAGCTTTAGTCTCCTGGCGAGCTGGGGTGGGAAGTCGAGGGTGCCGGAGTTCCAACCGTCTCCGGAGTCAACATAATTCGTTTTCCTAGTTCTTCGTCCTTCTTGCTCTCTCTTCCAGCATCCTCTTGCGTAGGCCCCCGCCACCTCCTTCCTTTGGGATCCCACCAAAGTTGTAGCTGGAGGAGAGTCCAGGCCACAAAAAGGGGAAGACCCGGAGTCTGGGCGGGGGGGTTAGGACCGAGGGGGCGGAGAGGGCTCTGAAGGGCACAGCGCTTTTCTCTCCTCCCTGTAATTAAGGACTCACTTGAGTGTCTGTAGCCGAGTCGACTTGGCAGCAAAACCGCTGGGGGGAGGGGTCTATGCTGGGAGTGGGGGTCATTCTCCTCGGTCCCCTGCCCGCACCCGCGGGGGGGCTGGGTACCCTGCGGACTGCGAGGCCAGTCTCCACTCCCCCCACCTCGGTTCCGGCTCGGGGTGGGCGCCTCGTCCCCCACGCGCAGCGCCGGCGACGGCGCCCGGCACTGAGAAAAATGTTGATATAAAACAAGTCACTGTTTGCTCGCAAACTAAACCAAAACCAACCAAAGCCACCAAGAGGGGAAAAACCAACAGCAATCCAGTCAGCCCCTAGCAATTGTTTCACGGTCGGAATTAAATCACATCAAAACGCCCCCTGAAACCCACATCCTGAAGGAGTGAACCTGTAACAGCCAACCTCCAGTCGTTCGCTCGAGTTCACACGAACAACCCGCCTCTACATCCGAGGGAAGGGGGCGGCGGGCGGCGGCATTTCTCCCGCGCCGCGCCCACCACATCCCGGACTTTGCACCCAAAGAGGCGGCTGCATTTGTAATAGCAGCCCCCCCACGATTTCGAAAAGACCTCCCGGCGACAGAGTTGCCTTTGCCTGGAACATCTCGGAACCTGTTAGAGAAGAAGGAACGTCTTCCCGGGGTTACTTCAACCCTCCCGAGAGCCACTGTTTCCCAACCCCCCTCCCTCTCGACCCTGGTAAAGGCAGACTTCACGTGGAAATGTCAACCTCCTTCCCAGACAAAGCTCTAAAACTTGGGTGAATGTTTTCTCGCTTCGTAAAGCCCCCTTTAAGTTCAGCCCGTCTCAAGATTTGCAACAAAGCTGGGGACAGTCAATACCCGCACGCCACGAGGAGGACAAACCGCCACAGAAACAGAGCAAAGCGCTGGTGATTTCGTTAAAAATCGTGTTTCCACAGGAGAGGGTTACCGAAAAATACCAAACATAGCCACCTACCCTCCTCCCTTCCGGTGAACAGTTCCTACGAGTTATTATTCCCCAAATTCCCATCTTCTCGAGCTCCTAATCTCCAGGACACCTGGAGCTGAGTTCCAAAAGACTCTGGGAGTCCAGATAATTAACATGAAGGAGAAAATGGGATTCGAATTAGTTGTAACACTTCAACAGGGCGATGTAGGAGCTGTCATTTAATCTCTTTTTGGCTTCCAGAAAATATTCGCTGGCAATTCTGTGTCTCCTGTCCCCCATCCTTCCCCTTCCTCAACATTTTGATGAAAAGGAACCTCCACTCTGGTTACTTTGGTGAAACTGCATTTCCCAGTTCTTTTCCTATCAGCCAAACTGGCACATTTATGGGAGGTCTTTTGGCTTTGCTTTCCCATTTTTTTTTTTTTCTTTCTTAGAACAGAGGGTCTTAATGTCTTACATAGCTACATGTTCACATCACTAGTACTTTACATTCACATTGGTGCATAACTTCAAGGGAAGTTGACTACTGCCACCAATAAAAATTGGTTTCTTTCCAATCTTTTTAGTATTGTCTTACAGACACATTGTAGCAGAATATTCTTTTTGTTTTTCTTCTCTAAGGCTTTACATTTGTCTGCACTTAAAGTGTATTTAATGTTTTACTCTTCCTGGTTTCCATCACCAGATCCTTAATTTTGCTTCAATCTCCCAAATAGACTATGTGTGACAACTGACCATGCTGTATGTGACCAACTGATAGTTTTTAATATTGCTTTTTAGTGAATTTCCCATCCCTAGCCGAAGTGTTAAGTGCTCATTGCGAGCACTGTTAAGGTTAACTTACGTAATGCCCAGCAGCGTGCAATGTTTTCCTTAGGAAAAAAGGGATTTTTGCATAACTATTCCTAGAAAATAGAGTTAAAGTCTGATTCTGCAGAGTTTTCCTTATTTTTCAATTTAAGGTAGATGGAGACACATTTTTCCTGCCTCTTGTTTACTGTTCTGAGGTGTTACAGATGGCTAGTGTATTAGGTATAATAATTTTGCCTGGATTTTTAACTGAGGGGGGTTTGAGAGCCAAGGAACAAAATGTAATGTGTTTTCAAACTTCAGCTTCGCTTATACTGTAACTTTCACAAAGCATCTCCTTAAAAGTCCTGTCCGTGTACAAAATGCATCAAAGAGATGGCAGAGGCTGACGAATTTTTGAGGTTGGATTCAGATTTGCATCTTCAAGGGTCCCTTTGAGTGCATAGTCGGAGGTGCCAGAGACTGCTTGGTCCTCCCTCCCTCTACTGGCATCCCTCTCCTGAGTCCTTTTGCCTTCTTCTTCTCTCTCTCTCCCTCCTTAGGTTGAGTTTTCATTCTCCATGAGGTTCCCATACATTGTGGTGTTTATCTCCTAAAATCCACGAGAGACCTAGAGCAACTTTCTAAACATCCCACGGTGAGGATGTACAGAAAGAGATCGTTTTAAAAGGCAGTAATTAAGATCCAGTCTTCAGTTTTGTCTTCTTTGTCCTATTTTTCTCAGTTAAGACTGGAGATTTAATTTTTGCTAGCATATGCTCCCTTGTCCTTTGACATATTTTAGGAAAGCCACAACTCTCTTCCTTGTCTTTCTTATTTCCGTTTTCTTAGTTAAGCAATCTCTGTTATATTTTCCCCTTTTCCTTCTCTCTGTCCCCAATTCCCGCCTCATCCGCTCTGTCAGAGCATCTATCAATGTGGTGTCGATCACAGCTGTGGCGGCTTCTCTTTCATCTTCTTTGCCCTGCCAAAGGAAGGGAGGGAGGCAGAGAGAGGGAGGCGGGAAGGGGGGCCGGTAGAGACTGGCAGAAGAAGGTGTGGGGGGTACAAGAGAAGAGATACTTAGATGATGAAGTTAAACCATTCCCGCAGATTTTCTTGTCAATTTCACACGGGCAAAGGGTGCTCCTCCGCGGGTTACAGGAAGCGCCGGGTTCTTCCTTCTCTCAGCGAGTTGCTTGATCCTTTCCTCTAGGCGCGCGCGCGCGCGCGCGCACACACACCCCCACTAGGACTCGTCCTGCAGGCTCTGGGAAAAGAAAAAAAGTCCTCAATCACCACCTCCCTCCCCCCCCCCCCCCCCCCCCCCCCAGCGGGCGTCCAAGGAGAGCTGGAGGCGGGGGAGGGGAGGGGGAGGAGAAGCGACGCAAGTGGGTAGCTTTTCAGCGCCAGCGAGGCGCGGGAGGAGGAGAAGCGGTGGGGAGGCGCAGCCGCTCACCTGCGGGGCAGGGTGCGGAGGAGGGACCTGGGCTGAGCACTCACGGTTCGAGGAGCCGGGACGCGCCGGAGCCTCCAACGCGGGCAAGCTCGGGGCACTCCCCCTCCTTCCCTTCGGCCAGGCGAACCCGAAGGGTGCAGCTCTTTGCTTTGACAGAGCGGCCCGGCGAAGGCGTGGAGAGCGGCGAGCAAGAGCGCCAGGCTGAGAAACTCGAGCCGGGAACAAAGAGGGGTCGGGCTGTGTGTGTGTATCGGCTCGAGCTCCCCTCAGAAGCATTTGGGTCCGAGGCCCCAGCTGTGACTCCCCGACACCCCGCCGTACCCTCCACTGCCGATTCCCAGCGCTCGCCGGCACAAACTTTATTCTTGGCAAACTTCTCTTTCTCTTCCCTCCTCCACCTCCCCCACCTTCTCCTCCTCCAGCAGATTAAATGCGCCTGGAGAAGGAAAACTGAAGCGGAAGGGAAGGAAATGAGAAGCTCTAAAACGGACATCTCAACCCGGGTGGCTCTTTAAATTTTTTTTTTTTTTTAACCCTCCAGGAAGTGGACATTTCGTTATTTTCTGATTCTCCTTGCACCTTCTCTGCTGGGGCAAACGGAGCCTTTTTGCCCAGCTTGCTTCCTTTCTCGGAAAACAAACTCCCAAATCGGCCACCAGGCAAGCTAGGGTGGAGAGGTTTGCGTAGAGACGCGCCGACGGACCCTCCTCTGCACTTGGGAGAGTCTTGCCTCCTACGGAACCGGCGTCCTCCGTGCGCAGACCCTGGAGACGGTGGGGGCGTGGGGTGGCCGCCGGGGCAGCCTAGCCTAGCGCGCGCCACGCCGCTCATACGCCCCCAGAGGCGCCGGCTGCGGCGGCCTTAGCAGCCCGGTGCCCTTCGGCCTCGAGGGCGGGCGCCGGCGCCGATCTCCGCGGAGCGGGAACGCGCGGGCGGCTGCCGGGGCTCGGGCACCGCCGCAGCTGCTCGGGCCGCGGGCCGCCGGCCCGGTTTCCGCCTACTCTTCTTCCTCACGCATCCTTCCAGTTCTCCTTTTCCTCCTCCCTCTGTCGTTGACCCCCTGTCTTTCCTGCTGTCGCCTCGGGTGCTCCTCCAGCGGAGCGGAGATTATAGAGTGGTCGGGATGCCCCAACTCTCCGGGGCCGGCGGCGGCGGCGGCGGGGGAGACCCGGAACTCTGCGCTACCGACGAGATGATCCCCTTCAAAGATGAGGGCGATCCTCAGAAGGAGAAAATCTTCGCAGAAATCAGTCACCCCGAAGAGGAAGGCGACTTAGCCGACATCAAGTCCTCCTTGGTTAACGAGTCTGAAATCATCCCGGCCAGCAACGGACACGAGGTAAGCGGGCCGCTGCCCGGAGGTCCGAGAGGCGTGGCGGGTCCCGGGGAAGAGCAGAGAAGGAGGGAAGGCGCCGGAGAGCCTCGACTGACGGGTCCCGAGGAGGTCCCTCGTTTGCTGGGGTGGGGGTGGGGTGGGAGGGTTGGATGGGCCCCTGGTCAACATTCTTCCTGTGTGTGCCTGCGTGTGCGTGTGTGTGTGTCCTGGCGCGTGTATTGGTGTCGGTGGGAGGTGGAGTGTGCAGGGAAGGTTATTCCGAGTGGATCAGTTCTGAGGTTCGATGACTAAATTGTTTGTGGGTCGAAGAAGTTACCCTTAACCCATAACGTTTCGCCTGCGGACTTTTTAGTGGGGTTGAGAGGGTGCGACGCATTAAAGCCAGGATGTCTGAACCAACACTGAGAAGTTCTTCCGTGGAACGGAAAACAAAGTGCACCCGCTATCTCTCGCGGTAGATGTCTCTGCAAAAGTGCGTTAAACCACCAGAGACTTAGGTAGAGATGAGCAGAGCCGCTGGCTGAGAAGAAGGGGAGGCGAGCATGGGCCGGGGCAGTCCCAACTGCAGCGGAGCGGGGATAGCGAGAAGCCGGCTGGCCCAGGGGGCGCGCGCCTGTGTCTCTGCAGCTGCCGGGTTCCAGCGCCCCGGCCGGCTTCTGGGAGCCGTGGGCTCACCGAGCCGAGCCACCCTTCCCCCCGGGCGTGGTGGTAGGGGGGAGCTCCCCGTACCGCCAGCAACGCTAGTTTTCTCCAAACCCGGCAAAGTAAAAAAGCGCTTATATTTGGGGTAAGTGTGGGCCCGGATCAGGCCTTAAATCTTTGTAGAAGAAAGGCGAGTCAGAGTCGAGATGTGGCGGAAGCCAGGGCACCCACTCAGGGGCGGGTGGAAAGCGCCTTTATCTGATCTCCTGGCCCGCTGCGGGCGATAGCGCAGGTAACCCAAGTAGAGTAAATAGAGACACGTGCGTGCCTGCTAGAGAAAGCCGCAAGCAGGACCGCGCGGAAGGGCTATTTCAGGCGGTGGAGAGTTTCAGAAAGGGGGGTGGGGTGGGGTGGGGTGGGGTGGGCGGATGGACCCTGATACCCGACACTCCACTGGCCACCCTCGTTTAACAACTGGGAAGCGCTTTGGAGGAAATCCGGTAGAAAAGTCCTGACATTCAAACAATTTCACCAACGCTTTTTCCCTCCAAAGAAACTTGGAGGGTATACCCTTTTCCCTTAAATGGCATCCTTCTGCCCCCAAAAAGAAAGCGTGTGGTTTTGGGGGCGGGGACATTTTGGGTTTTAAACAACATGTTTAAGAACACCTCAGAGTTACCTTCTTTGTACCAATGGCCGGGGTGAGTACGCATTTGGAAGGCTGGGGGCCTGGGTTCTAAGGAGATACACACGGCTGTTATCCCTGAATCTTTCATCCCAACCTGCCAATTTGAAGGGGGCCAGGGTTGGGGGGGGCAAGGGTGCACCCACCTCACTTGAAAGGTTTGTGAATATGTATTGGGGGGAGGAGGTTACCTGGAGGACATATGTCCAAGGAACCGGAGTAACATCCAAAACACTTAGGGGCCAAACTCTTAAATTTGCAGAGCAGTCTCTTGTTCTTTCTGCTCATTTTGCTTGTCCTTCCTTAGTCCATAAATAAATTTGCCACCTACTTCACATTTTCCGTTTTTGCTCTGGAAGAAGGGTCCTGCAGCTTGAAGCATAGAACCAAGGGATTAGGGCTTTGTGAATCTTTGCCGAGGTGTAAGTGGGCATGGGGCAGACCAGGGAAGATAGTGAATGGGTAATACCACTGATTTGCACGTGGTTGAATCTGGGTAGATGGTGGTTACCAGAACTGATATTAGCTGGGCTACCTTTTAGATGTTTATAACCCAACTCTCAAATTTTCCTCCCTTTAACCACAAAATAGTTCTTTTCTTTTTTTTTTTTTTTTGGTCATTTTGGGCTTAGCCAGCCATGGTAGGTTATAAAGAGGGGGTCTCCTGCTGGGACTGGCTTGGGACAGTTGCCTTGAGACCCCTAAATGTGAGTGCCTAGTTTTTTATTTAAAATGTCTTTATAGTTGCAAAGTGATATTTCTTCCCGACTTTAATCAGCTCTGATTGACCATGAACAGTGGTTTAAAGAAGCTAGCAAAATGATGAACCTCATTAAATCAAACTCCTATCATACTAGGTACAGAAGTAGCCTTGATACATTGTAGCAACCAGCACTCAGAGCAGCATGTGGATCTTTCTCAAATTTACTGTACTGTTACTGGTTTTGTTATTATTATTCTTTACGCTTCCTAGTCCTGGGTACATAATAATCACTCAAAAATATGTGTTGAAAAGAAAAAGCAAAAGATTTCCAGGTTCTCAACCCTAGCCTACCCCTCTTAGATTGATAAAATAGGTAAATTGAGTTGCAGCTGGTCCTCCACCAGTGGACACACACTTAGTCACAAACTCAAAGTTGATTTTCTTTCTTTCGGGGATGGGGATTCTTGCTGTTAGGTGGCCAGACAAGCGCAAACCTCTCAGGAGTCCTACCACGACAAGGCCAGAGAACACCCTGATGACGGTAAGACAATAATTCAACTTCTCCCAAGTTTGTCGCTTAATATGTGCAATTTGTGACTATAGGTATATTTGTGGTTTTTATTTGAGTCCAAGAAATGGGGACCAGATGTGATAAGAGTGTCCCCCCTATTTTAACAAAATGGGAAAGAAGACCTAGGAAACTTACTGCCTATTTCTCATGTATATTTACATGATTTAAAAACTGTCTTTGAATGAGTTAGGGGCCTTTGGATTTTAGTTGGCTTCCAGATTTTATGTGGAAGAGGAAATGTCTATAATAAGTTTTCCTCTTTTCCTTATTTTAACCCAAGTTCATGTTGGCTTAGACCTTTAGTATTTTTTTTCTGCGTTGTTCCAGAATGACAGTCTACACCAATTTATTTTCCAACAGAATAGTTTTAAGTGGATTTTCATTTGTTAAATTGCTGTTTCTTATTGTAGTGAGAAGGCAGGGAGTGAATGCACAGACTAAATATGACTCAGTAAATCTAATTTGTAAAAATATAAAACTTTATTCTTAAAATAGGAATTTTGCACATGGAAAATGACAGACTTTGTCCCCATACCTAATTCTTGCTCAAAACTTTAAAAATTGCATATATTTTTTTAGATTGAACTAGAACTCTCTGTGACTGTAAAATAATCAAATAATCTGTAGGGTTTTCTTGTCAAGGAGTCTGCATTTCTGTTCTCTTTACTTATAATTGGCTTGACCAGAATGAAGTGTTGATATGTACAATATGTCAGCCAGGAGAAGAAGGGAAGGGAACTATAATATCAGATTTCCTTCTGAGCTACAAAGTAGTTATACAGATTAAAGAGAAGAAAGGTACATATTAAACACACAGATTTCTTTGGCAGAATGGTGTAGAATATAAAATTAAGTCTCCTGGAGTTAATCCTTCATAAATTTGGGTAGTTGCCCATATATACTAGATACAACCCTTTCCCTCAGTAAAATCTAGAAACACAGGTAGAATTTTTGAGTTTGCTGATAAGGTGGAGCATAACTTCTGGTGTGTAAGTACTTATGTGTGTGTGTATAGCTAGATGGCCTAATATGTTTATAATACGGCTTTAAGTTCATGTGTGTTCTTTCATGTGTCTGTATTTCTTGGTCCAGTTTGTTAGTTTTAGAACAAATTAAATTAGATGAATAACACTTATTTTTGTAAAAACCCTAGTCAGTAGTGGAAGTAAATTGAACCACATGTTTTTAAAACATGTGTTTCACGCTAAGCCATTTAAGAGAATAAATACTGTCAATCTAAAATAGAGCATAATAATTCAGTTACAGTATTTTGTAAACAAATCTTTTATGTAAGGTCTGATTAGATTTTCAGATGAAAAATACGGTGATATAAAAAGGAACTCAATGCATCATTGATTGTTATTTGGATTCTCCCAGGAAAGCATCCAGATGGAGGTCTCTACAATAAGGGACCCTCCTACTCAAGTTATTCCGGGTACATAATGATGCCAAATATGAATAATGACCCATACATGTCAAATGGATCTCTTTCTCCACCCATCCCAAGAACAGTGAGTAACACACTGATGGTTGGCAAATTATTTTCAGAAATGCAAGTTAATTTGTATTTTCGCAAAATAGTTGTTTTTTAAAACACATCGGAAATAGTTTCATTATATGTGACCAGTCATTACTAAACAAGACCTGCTGTGAGGAATGGCTGCCTTAAAAGAGTGCTACCTTTGATGTCTTACACTTGGGACTTAGCTTTTGGCTTATTGGTTAATATAAATAAATAACAGATTGCCAGTTATCATGAAATCAAGTGAAGTTAAATCAACAAATTTATCCTCTTATGAGTATTGTGCTGTTGATGCTGATGAGAGGAAAAAATTGATTTAATTTTTCAGTTACCTAAGCACTATATAGCTTTCACTGCTCACAAGTTATCTAGAATCAGAACTACTTGACCTCATCTGGGCCTGAATTTAGAATGTTACTTCAGCTTTTAAGACTCTGTCTTGTTTTATTGTATTACATGATGTTTTTTGAAAATCAGTTGCTGGGGGCCGGGCAGCGCCTGGGTGGCTCAGTCAGTTAAGAGACTGAGTGTTGGTTTCAGTTCAGGTCATGATCTCAGGGTCTGAGATGGAGCCCCAAGTCAGGACTCTAAGCTTAGTACGGAATCTGCTTGGGACTCTCTCTCTCCCTTTCCCTCTGTCTCTCCCCCTGCTTTCTCTCTCTCTCTGACTCTCTCACAAATAAATAAATCTTATTAAAAAATCAGTTGAGGGCAGGCGCCTGGGTGGCTCAGTGGGTTAAGCCTCTGCCTTGGGCTCAGGTCATGATCTCTGGGTCCTGGGATGGAGCCCCGCATCGGGCTCTCTGCTCAGCAGGGAGCCTGCTTCCCCCCTTTCTCACTCTCTGCCTGCCTCTCTGCCTACTTGGGATCTCGGTCTGTCAAATAAATAAATAAAATCTTAAAAAAAAAAGATTTAAAAAAATCAGTTGAGGGGAGGTGGGGATGAGTTGTTTTTACTTTATTGTCAATTGTTGAGAAAATATCACTTGAAGATAACCTTAATGAAAATTGTTCTTTTTATTTCATAGCTCAGTTAACTTTTAAAGTTCTAAAAATGCGGTGGCAACATAACTGCATCATTCAAATGTTTAGCACTCTGAAGAATTTCAGATATATTATTTGATGATATTTCTCTTTTGTTGGGAAGTGGAAATATCATTTATATAGTAGGAAGACGTCTAAAGGGTAACTTATGTAGTATGTGAATGTGAAATGTACTAGTGATAAAGTTCTCTCTGACAGTCATCCCTCCTGTGGTAGTGATGGATTTTTACTGATCCATCAATATATTTAACCCTGTTTCAGCCTTTTTCTCCCTCTACCACCTAACCCCCACTGAAGAACATGTATGTCTGCAGGGTCTTGGGGATTAGGGTTTCAGTCTGGCTGACCCCTTAGGGAGACAAATCCAGGATTGTGAAAATGGAACCTATGGTCTTTGCCTTATTAGCCCAGTGCTTATGCTAAGTAGAAAAAAAAAAAAAGGTCACAAACATCTGGGGAAAGTACTGCGTTAATACCTCAGTGAACAGAATCTGGGATCTAAAAGATTCACCAGAGTAGCAGAGAGGACTCAATTATGAACAAGAGTATTTGTGTGTTTATTTGTAGTCTTCAGTTAGAATGATAGGCACGGGAAATACAACCACTTTGTGTGAGCACTATGATTTAGAAGTTCCTGTAATTATTTTCCCATAAATTTCAAAACAATATTTGAACTTTCAAGGAGGGAATGAGTTCTGATTTTCATATAGTAGTTAAAATGGTGATCTTGGAGATCTTACCACAGTTGTGATAGGAAATACCATTTTCACGTTTTATTTTAAAAGGCTTTTCAGATATTTAATGATAGAGATATATGTGTGGTGCATATGAATCTCCTGCCTAAAAAGTAATTAACTAATCAAAGCAAAAACAGTTTAATATTTAGGGACCACCCCCAAATAAAAAGCAAAAACAGTTTAATATTTAGGGACCACCCCCAAATAAATGCTTCTGAGTTTTAAAATTTATAGATTTTTATATTTGTTAAACTAAATATGCAAACATATCAGATACTTTTATAGTTGGGCTATTTTGTTGTTGTTGTTTTTTCTTAGTGGTGAGGAGGAAAATATGTTTTAGGTAAGGAATAATTGAAGATTTCTGTTGAAAGACTTTTGAGAACGACAAATAATATTTCTGACAAATCTAAATTATAGTCTCTGACTTGGTAACAATAGCAAAATAACCCCTAAAACGATCTTTTTTTTTTTACCCCCCAAGATTTTTATTTATTTATTTGAGGGAGAGAGGGTGAAAGAGAGCCTGAGAGGGGAGAAGGTCAGAGGGAGAAGCAGACTCCCCATGGAGCTGGGAGCCCCATGCGGGACTCTGGGATCATGACCTGAGCGGAAGGCCCTTGCTTAACCAACTGAGCTACCCAGGCGCCCACCCCTAAAACAATCTTAAACACTTTTCAGCTATAAACACAGTTAATACTTAATAACTTATTCCTTAGTTCAGCCACTTCTCCTTTCAAAGCAATAATTTATTAAAAGTCAATGTAATAAAAATCTACTGGTATTTATATATTATCCCTAAGCATCTTGAAAATTAAGCATCTCTTCTTTAAAATCAGCATTTTCTGCTTTAGGTCTCTCCAGCCACCTCCTCCCTCCCCCAGTACTAACCATTTTGAAATTCTGATAGAAGGTATTTATTGTTAGTACATATATTAAAATTTTGAGGTTGGTGAATTGAACAGTCATTCATTGTTTAGGAAAGATTTGTGGCCAGAATAAATGTTGGTGGGTGTAGAGTGGAGGAAAGGGGTGTGGTCAGGAAGCAGTTACCTTACCCTGTTATCTGCTGCTTTGGTTTATTCTGTTACATTTCAGGACATATTTATTTTAGGCACATTTTCTTGTGATATTCTGCATTTGCACAATTACGGAAGCTTTTCAGTTTTTAACCACAAGGTTATGTCCATTTTTCTTTTTAAGGGTCCAACCGAAGTGAGTGGCAGTCTTTGGTTTTTAATACCCAACAGCTGTTTTTAATGTGTCTGAGATCCAACACTTTAACCCGAAGGCAGCCTCTCTTATTCACACTTACTAACCACGCTTGTGCCTTCTTGCTCTTTAACTCTGTCCTTAGCAGGACTTAGTGTTTGTGTAACTGACATCCTCAGTGATAAGTTTTCCTTTAGGGTGTCCGGAGCTGTGTGACCATTTGTGTTTGAGCTTAAGGTGGGAGCAGCCAGGAGGAATCCTTGCTACTTAAATTTGCATTACAAACAACTGCTTGTTTACTGCATCTGCCGCCTGCAGGTGTTAGAACTAGAAAAACATCTGGGGTGGGGGAGGGGCCTCACCGCCCCCTTCCTCACAAAGAATCTTCCATTTGTATGTAACTGTATATAAATTCAGCTATATGCAGCTAGGGCCAGTTGGCATGCACAGAAATGTTTCTGTTGGTAGCTCACTTTAACGATTCTATATGCTTTTGCTCTGCTTTAGACAGACACTGACTTAGGTATGCTTGCCCAGCTTTTACCTGTAACCTAAGTACAGTATTATCTACTCAAGAGAACCTGAAACACCTTTGCCAGTCCAGCTTTTTTTCCTTCTGAAGGGAAATTTTTGTTGGCTAATTACATCCTTCAGAACTGGAATTCTTAGAGGTGTGTTTATGCCAGAAATCTTTTGAGGGTCTCACAGAATTTTAAATAAGAATTCTTAGTTCAGATAAAGCAGGCCTAAGAAGAAAGCACCTATAATCATAACACATTTGGTGTCAGTTCCTAAAGCGCAGTGAACCTTGGCTTGAGTTGGTAGTTTTCATAGAGAGTAAGAAGATGCCGAAGATTGTTAAATATTTCAGAGCAAGGACCCCAGAGAATTTATTAAAAGCATACTCCCAAGCCTTTCTTTCTGTAAGTCTTATTTATGGCAGTCCCTGTGGGCCAATGGTAAAGTATGAAGAGAAAAAAATAGTTTGTTACCTCCCCTGGGTCCTGGCACTTGGGTGCCTGAATACCGTATGAGCAGGAAGTTTGTCTGGCTTCAACATAGTGAAAGTTCCCACTGGCCTAATGCGCTGTGGTTATTAATCTTAGGTGTCAAACTTACATCTGTCCTTCAGGCAACCCGAGTTTTTAACACCTCTGAAGAGAAACATGTCATTTCTCTTCCGATGCTCAGGGAGGGCAAAGCAGCAGCCTCCATGCCGGAAGCTACAGCAAACGTCGTAGCTGGGTCACCGCGACCGCAGTAACACCTGGTCAGCACCCTGCTGCTGACTTCATTGTGTTTGTTTCTTTGTGCTCTTTCTGAGGATGGGTTTTTAGGTGGGAAAGGAAGATTCTTGTATTTCATCTTTCCTTTTTCCCTTATTTTTAGTAAACATTGCTCTTAAGATGTTTCAGGGGATCTTTCTTTCATTATTTTGAGCATCTCAGTTCTACTGTATAGTTTTTTACCTTAAGGGAATCATCATTTTGATTTCTGACGAACAGAACTGTACCTGTTATGACTTTGTCTGAACCTACCCCCATGTTTGTATTTGCTTACAAAGAGCTTAAATTTGATTTTTGTCATTGTCACATCTCGAAATAGAAACTAAGTACGCTTACGCTTATCAGTAAGCTTATTTTTATACCACCGTCCATCCCATTGCTGCATAGCTTTGAAAATACAGAAACAATTCAAGAGTAGAGGGAGACTATGGCCTATATTTTGAGCAAGATTTTTCAGATGGAGTGTGTTCACCTTACTGCAAAAAGGTACTTAATTTGACTTAGTGATAAATTATTTTAAATTTTCTAAGTTGTATACTTCCTGAAGCTAAGTGTATTAAATTTTCCTCTTTACCCCAAGTGTGGGATAAGCTAAATATTAGAAAGTACGTATTATCTCACATTTGAATGTGAATATCAGGAGATGTGTGGGGAAATTCCTCAGGGCCCTCAAACTCTTCTGTTTGATTCATTTTTAATTGTGCTGCTATAAAACTGGGAAGGATCTCAGTCAGAATAATTGGAAGCTCTTGCCACCCCTTCTCCCCCAACTTCATATATCTTAGATATCTCATGACCAAATGGTTTGATTACTCGTGTGTCCCAGGGAACCACACTACCTGCATATGACCTTTCAGGAGCTAATACTCTACTTGCATAACTTGTGCTGCCAAATTATCATTATTTAGCTATTTTTTTTTTTTTTGAAATGACTCTAGAAATTTCTTGTTCATTCATAAAAACATGAGAATAACCCAATTTCATGGAAACAAGACCATTGAGCCAACCTGCAGAAAATCTTACTTTTTGAAGTACCCCTCTCCCTGCCCCATACAAGTCCTGACCTTGCTCTCATCAACCCCACTATTTTCATCTAGTCTCTCCTGTGGTCAAAGACTTCTGTGATTCAACAGGACAGAGATAGAACATCACAAATGGGTTCATCTGGACTTGAACTGGTAGCCTCACATGTATTCTTTCATAATATCAGTTGAGGAAAATTTCCAGCTTTTGAGTCTTGTTTTTTTTTTGTTGTATCTGTGTTTAACTAATCCTGCTAGTTCTTTAAGCAGAACCATTTTTGGTTTATATGTGACTGACATTTCTTTAGTCAGATCATTCCATTCCTGTCTGACTCCTTTGTTCCTCACTTATGTATTATAGACATGATTGGAATTTTATAAAACTGGTTTCCCTTTGATTTCAAGAGAGACTCAGCATTTAAAGAGAAAACAAGCCAGCACTGTCCATAGGTTAGCAGAAAAGCACATGTTTTATTCCTAGGCAAAAGTAGACCTCAGCGTTACATGTGCTACTGTCATGGGAGTGAGGTTTATTGAAAAGAAGATACTCATTTAAAACTTGTGTATCTTTAAAATTATTACTTAGGGGGCACCTGCGTGGCTTAGTTGATTAAGCGACCTACTCTTGATCTCAGCTCAGGTCTTGATCTTAGATTCATGAGTTCAAATCCTGGGCTACTAAAAAAAATAAAATAAAATAAAGTAATTACTTAAGTGGTTATGCCAAACTCAGAGAAACTATAGAAAGCTAATACTGTAGTAATCAAGAGGCTTGTACTGCTTTGTACTGTTCTGACAGTTCCTTAGTCATTTGGAAAAGACAGACTTTGGACTTTGTTTAAATAATTTAAAAAATATATTTCAGATCATGATTACTTTTTCATTATTAATTATGACCAAATTAAGTCACAGTATAAGACCTGTAGACTTTGCTACAAGCTCTTACATCATTTTAGGCATATAAATGATTCAATCTTTGCAAAATTTGGAGATGCACAGCCAGAAAACCGAGAAACCACCACAAAGGTTGGGTGGGATATAGGGGTAGACAGGTAGGGTCATTAAATACACTAAAGGGGAGAGTGGGGAGTTGAGTAGAGAGAGGATGAATTGGAAGTAGGGATTGCTAATTCCGGAGATCCGCTAATGTAGCCACTATTTGCGGAGTATTTAACAGGATGTTCAGGGGATTTTAAAATCTCTGTGAAATGACACATTTACACACAATACCTACTCTAGCTAAATTTTGTAAACCTGCTGAAATTAGCTGCTTCCTGTATGTAGATCAGTCACAAAGCTCGTTGAGAATTCATGTGGGGAATATTGCAAGGGCATTATTACAGAGCAAAGAAGAATTTTGCTTACCCGTCCCATATTTCCCATCTTAGGAGAAATATGACTGGAAGAGATGTTACATCACAAAGAGGCTAGAAATGCCTTTTATTTTTGCAGCTAACTAGGAGTAAGTAGACCTCTAAAAAAGCTTTTGATTGTTGGCCACTGTTTCTAGTTATGCTCACAAATAATTCTGTATGAAACTTGATAGTTCTTCAGAATCAAGTTTTGATCTTCATCACAGTAATTTGCTGTTGATGTTATTTTGTTCACTTTAAGAAAGAGTGCTCTTGCTTTTTTCCTCAGCATAGAGAAAGGTTGCACGAGGTGTAAAGGAAAGGCTCTGTAATAAAAGAGGAGTGACTCTAGTGTAGCTTTAATTTTCCTTTATTATTGTCAACTTTTGAATGAAGCAGTTACCAAAACAAAAACAAAAACTTTTTAAAAGTAGGCTCCACACTATACAGGGCTTGAATTCAAGACCCTGAGATCAAGATCTGAGCTGAGATCAAGAGTCAAATGCTCACGTGACTGAGCCATCCAAGTGTCCCCCCCAAAACAAATTTTTAAGTGCTGACATACTAAGATACTCTTATAAGTCCTTTTTTTTTTCAGTCCTGAAAAATTTTACAATAAAACCTATCAACTATTGGTCATAGTTGATCATGTGGTCCATTGATTAGGGACTACTGATGAATTACAAGATAATTTCCTTCCTCCTAGCACAGAATAGACACTTCATTAGATTTGCTGAGTAAAAAATGTACTAGAAATTTTTCATGTATGTTTTTTGGATATTTCCATGTGATCTGTTTTTATCAAACCAAATGCTTATGTGAAAACCAAAATCTGACAGTGTCTGCTAAATAATCCTTAGTATTTTATTATTTTACTTTTTCTTTGGTTTGTTGCATCAGTGAAAAGAGAGAACACATTAGATGAGAGTCTTTAACAAGCAAGTCAAAGTTGTTCCTTACAGACTGTTAAGTTTCCAAGTAACAGGTAAAAACAGTCAGCCAGGATCTTGCTGCAATAATGAAAAAAGAATGGGCCTGGACCCTCATATGAGGACAGGTCGTAAGAAGTACTTTTTTCCTTAGTTCTAGAAACCTAATTGAAGAAAAGGAGGTGGTAGAAACACTTTCTTCCCAAGGGTGCTTGAGATGCAAATATAATAGTAATAAAAAGAAAACCACTTTCAATTATGTTTTAGTATCATATGGTTAATGCTTTTCAGTTTATTTTTTTCTTTTCCAGTTAGAAAGGACTTTTTTTTTTTTTTTTCCAGTAACACTTGAAGTACTAAAAACTTCTGTTTTTTCTTTCTAAATAGATGTGGCAATATCAGCGCTGACTTTTTTAGGCCAGGGTGTGCTATGAATTGTGTTGTCCGCTGTGCTTGAGTCCTGGGCAGGAGGAGGGAGGCAGTCCCCTGTGAAGGGGAGCCTGTGGAGAAGAGCGGTTCTGGGTGAGATGTCAGAGACCTGGGGGCTAGTCCCAAGTCCATCATTCTTCCTCAAAGCTGTGGAGAGGTGTTTAGCTTTTATCAGCCTTTGTTTCCTCATTTATAAGATGGCTTATTAATAGCTTGCTTGCATACTTTATGTGTTTGATGCGAAATTCAGATGGCACAGAGCCTGTCAAAGTACTCCGTTTTCTTAGGGAGCAAAGCACAAGTGTCAGGTGGTGTGAGCCAATGTGTGGCCCCCACCTGGTGGGAATTGTGTAGCCACAAGAGGTGTTTGGCTGTACCCAGGAAGCTACTGAGGAAGGGAAGAAGGCTTTGGGTATTACTGTGTCATCATGCTGACCTGGAATTTGGACGCTGTGTGAAGGCCTTACATCACCTTGAGAAAATACTTGCACAAATAGGTTTGGGGATTGTCATTATGTCCTATATAGAGGTGGCTTTCTTCTCTCAGGCTCCTTTTTCTCTCCAGTCATGTTGAGAGAGACCTGATTTTTCTCTTTAGCACCGTAGGGAATGAGGTGTGTGAAGGAACAGATTTCTAAATCTCATATTTGTGAAAAATCTCATGTCATTCTAATAAACTTGATATGAAATTGCCAGATAACTCTGACCTCCTTGGCTGGAGGTAAGAATATTTTTTTTTGTTTAGGAGACTTTTCTCCTTAATCCTTTAGGAGCCAAGTCTCTTCTCTCCACTGCGGAAGTTATATAGATAGGCGATCCAAGAGTCATGTGCACGTAGAGAATGACAGGCAAGTATTCCCCCCTCCCTTGAATTTTCTTCTAAGTTAAATCTTTCCAGCTTTCCTGGCACCTACAAGGATCAGGTCCAGGGGGTATGTTGGCCCAGCAGCAAGGAGAAATCAGTGGTTTCCTAGCCTTATGGAAAATTCCAGCTTCCATCCTTTCAAGACTTTACTTTTTCTTTCAATAAAACCCGGTGAATGCTAAATATATTTTAACGTGAAGTCAGCTTTCTTGGCAAAGAATTCTTCCATTCTTAACAGTATGTGTTATATCTCATAATAATTATGATCACATATCATCTTGATGCACTGGTTCAGATGACTTGGATCAAGAAGAAGGTACTGTTAGGGGCGCCTCGGTGGTTCAGTGGGTTGAGGGTTGAGGGATTGAGCCCTGCGGCGGGCTCTCTGCTCTGCGGGGAGCCTGCTTCTCCCTCTCTCTCTGCCTGCCTCTCCGCCTACTTGTGATCTCTCTCCCTCTGTCAAATGAATAAATAAAACCTTTAAAAAATTTTTTTTAAAAAAGCAGAAGGTACTGTAATCTTAATTGCGTTAGACTTTGTCTTTGACTTCAACAATTAGATTTTTTAAAAGTCTGGAATAAACCTAAAAGTACTGAAGTAGAAAATTGTTTACTGTTTACTGTAATTGGGCTGGCCAGTTAGCTAGCTTAGCAGGGTTGGCAAAAGAATTAAGTCTCTGAAACATTGCTTGAATTGGCTTTGCTCATTTGTGTATATACATTAAAACTCAAGATTTTGGTTTTTTGAAAGGGAAAACAACTACCTTTTTTTAGAAACTACTACTTTGAGCTAGATACTGTTCCTTAATTTAATCCTAACTGAAAACTGTGGGTGAGTTTTATAGTCCCCGTGTTGGAGAGCAGAGCCATCCTCGGGGACAGCAGTAACCTGCCTCAGTTTAATAAGTTGCAGAGTTAGTGCCCTTCCTTAAGGTATAAGGCATGTTTATTTTCATTAAAAATAACCACATTTGCCATTCAGAACATAAAACACTTATTAAATGAATCATAATATTGATTAAAATGTAAAACAGAAATACAGTTGTTATTTTGATGATTTTGTTGGAAATTTCAGTAATGCTTAACTATTTTTAGTGTAAATGGAATACTTTTGTTTAAAAAAGTAATATATGGCTACTAGAAAAATTAGAAAACTCAGATATATAAGCAAGAGGAATAACTGCTAGAGATGATCTTCCTAAAACTAGCTATGTAGCCTTTTAGGCCTCTTCCCATGCGTGTACAGAAATATACATAAGTATGTATTTTATACATTCATAGCAATGGGAACATAGTATACCATTACATAACTTGCTTTTTTCCCACCAAGATATTCTTTTGTAACATCATTTTTAGTTATTGCCTAATTTATGTAATCAATATTTTAGTGAAGACATTCAGATGAAGTCACATTTTTCCCTGTCTTGGGCAACATTGTGATGAAATCCATACTATTTAACTAAATCTTTCACAGATTCTATTTGCTTGAAATAAATTGCTAGTAGAATTTTCAGAGTGAAAGATAGTGAATGCACCTTATTTTTAAGTTGGGATTAACCCAACATTGCAATTTAACCTTAAAAAAAAAAAACGCATTTGTTTAAAGTCAATTGTTTAAAAGTATGTACTTGATTATGTTCAAGTTTGGTTATGGTTGGTGTTTTGAGGCTGATAATTTTCATGCCTCTCTGGTCAAGAATCAGTCCAGTACTAGTGAAGAAGTCAGACAGTTGGAGAGCAGACTATCAGTTTTTTTATTAAGGCTGGATTGGAGAATGTGGCTTGAACCATGACATGAATTTGAACTCCCTTTGACTCCTCCAAAATGAACACATCACTAAGCCAGAGACTTCCCAACAGGCAGAGAGCTCACCTCCTGTAGAACTGGAGGGGAGAACAAATCCATGCTTGGGCAAGCTAGCCCCCAAAGAGAGAACAAAGAATCAGTCTGTCCTAGCTCATTTTCTTCTCCAAATCACTGGAGATGGGTGGCTCTCCCTTGTGGAGAGTGGGGAGAGGAGAAGAATAGCAGCTACCCAGAGACCAGAAGTTCCTACTTTATTGGCCGAGCTAGGAAGGAGGGAAGAAGGACAGAGTGGGTATCCCCTTAGTCATAATCCTTGAGAGACTGATCAGACTGTGGGCCAGAGACTGTAATGGTAACATACATACATGCATGTGATGGGAGTCACCGCAGAGTGCTGCTGGTGGAGTCCAAAGGTCTAGATCCCAGCGCTCTGTACTGACTCACTGTGTGTTCCTCAGCCAGTTACTTACTCTTTCTGGGCCTTGGTTTCTTCACCAATAACATAGATTGCCACCTGTTCTATTTGCAAAAATGTACAGGACTCTGTGGTGGTGTTTCTAGAACAGGGACTGACTGCGTCAGAATTATTAGTGCTCTCATTAAAAAGGCGGATACCTGGGCCCTTCTGCAGGTGTCCTGAACCAGAAGCTGCAGCAGGTCATGTGTCCACTTTTAACATGCTGCTTTATTGATTGTTACCATAAGTACATTTTGGAAAAACACTAACCCTGTAGATGCTTAATAATTTAACTGGGTTTCAGAATACCTAAGTGACTTGCACAGATCTCAAACCAGGAGAGCAGTAGAGCACTCCGGGCACGTCAGCCCCAGAACTCACGTTCTCTTCGCTCAGCCCTATCCAGCCCTGTCGTACAGAGACCCCTGGCACTCAGTTCACTTCTAGTCAGCTCAGGTTTCCTTCTTGAGTGCCCTGCTCCATTGGCTACAGAGTAAAACCCACATTCCTTAGCATTTTTTTCAAAGCTTTCCACAGTATGGAGCCATCTACCTTTCAAGGCTTGTCTCCTCACTGCCTTTCCCTGTAGCTTACTGTTCAGCTCCATTTCCAGACCTGCACCCTAAACCCTTTCCCAAATCCCCATCTTCACTTTCTTGCCTTGGCCTCCCTGAAATGTCCTGCTCCCTCTTCCCTGCCAGCACAATCTTGTTCATCCTGAAAGGTCCAGGCTAAAAGGTACCTCCTTCTTGAAGCCCCTCCTGATTCTACCACCAGATAAAACTAAGTGCTGTCTCCTGAGGGTTCTCACAGGACTTTCCTAACTGTTACCATGTCTTAAAGTAGTTGGTTGTCTCTGTGTCTGTATTTCTCACTAAGCTGTTAGTCCCTTCAGGATAGGGCGCATGTTTTATTTGTCTCTATTACCCAGAACCTGTTATACTCCCTGGCATAGAGCAGGCTACTTCCCAGATGTTGGCGGAATTAATTCAGAAAATTTTAATTTTAACCAATACCGAGCAATAATATCAGATGTCATTCCATATTTAAATGGAAACTCTTAAAAAAAAATAAGTTCATACATATCACAAAGCTGAAATTGCACTTAGAAATTATCTGAGCATTCAGCATGGAGTTCATGGACTAGGCATGAGCTATCAGTTTTGAGTACATCCTACATAGGAACTGTTCTGAGTACTTTGTATGTATTTGCTCACTTCACCCTCAGAATAACCTGATAATATCCCTAATATCACAATTTTACAAATGAGACTGGGGCATAAAGAGCATTGAGAAACTGAGGCATAGAGGCCGTAGAAAGGATTAAGGACCACTGTAAAACAGATCAAGAAGTGGGAGGTCAAATAAAATAGGTCATTTGTTCCAAGCACACAGCTAGTAAGCACTGGTACCATAACTGAGGACCTACTGCCGGGTGCCTTATGCACCTTCAGTGTCTTACTGTCATCACTGCCACTGGCACACGGAAGATGCCAGGTAACCATGCAGTCAGTCAGCCTCTCACCAGTGAGAAGTAGCTGGTTCTTATAAAGGTTTTGTGAGTATAAATGAGATAGTATGTGAAATTATAAATTTCTTTATGTTTGGTAGAAATAGCTGTTGTGCTAATGGGGACTATGGAGTTCAAAGGCAAACCAGTTAGATGCCCAGGGAGGGATATGTGTAAAAGATGAGGGGACAGCATTAGTGGAAATAGTGAATTTAGAAAGAGGAGCACGTTTCAGGACAGACATTCATGAGTTTGGCTAAAGGATCGTCCTGTATTTCTCTTTTATGCTAAGGAAAGAAACTAACCAATATCTGGAACCAAACATTTTATATTACGGCCATCATTTTGGTCCTTGATTGCTTGGTATTTCTTTTTAAAGATTTATTTATTTGACAGAAAGAGAGCTTGCAGTAGTGAGAGGAGCAGAGAGGGAGGGAGAGAGAATCTCAGACAGACTCCAAGCTAAGTGCTGAGCCTGATGTGGGGCTTGAATCCGGGACCCCGAGATCATGACCTAAGCTGAAATCTAGAGATGGACGCTTAACCCACTGCGCCACCCAAGCACTCCTTGGTCCATGATTGGTTTAAATCAGCAGTGCCTCACAAAATCATTTCATTAACTCTGAAGCTGCCTGGATTTTGACCAGAAGCCTCTGTATGATTATGAGACACAGAACTGTATTTTGCCTAGAGATAACGAGAGTTACAGTATCAATGTACTAGTATTTATGTATTATCTAATGAATGCATTTACATGCATTTTTCTTATTAAATCCTTGAAGTGAATATTACTATTCTTTCCATGTTTCCAACAAAGAAACTGGGGCACAGAGAAGCTATTTGATTGCTATATTCCCAAGGCTTAGTAAGTGGTAGAACTTGGATTCAAAGCCAGGTATCCCTGATTCAGGAGCTGGAACCCAATCCATAAATTAGTTCCTCTCTTGAAAAGGTATTGAGAAGAATCCTTAGTCAATGTCAGTAAACTACTTTGAGGATTAAAATGTCTGTTTTATGTGCATTTTATTAAACAATGGAAACAGTTCAGCTTTAGTGGTGGCTTAAATAATGGTTCTCAGCATACTTAGAAATTGTCTTCTGTTTCATTCAACACATAACTATGTGATTGCTTTAATGTGTTCTTGAAAATTCCTGGGAATATTTGTTCTTTGGGTGTATCAGACTCATTTTGATAAATGTCTAATTTTTATGGGAATCCTTATTGTTCACTTCTAGGGCCCAGTGTCCCCAAGTCTTAGGGACTAAATAGATTAATCAATAGCTGGGTGGCCAAAGGTTTTGTGACTCTTGGAATCTCTTTGATAAATGATGTTGCCTCTTTATTGCATAAGAACTGAGCATTCACAGGCAAAAATCTACTGCCAAAATGTTCTTTGCACAATAAGCAATTAAAATGTGGTATGTGCTTCATTTTTAGGGGCTGTTAATGGTGATTTTTGTGATATCATGATCTTAGGTTAAGAGAAATTAGTTTAGAATTAACTGGAATGATGATCATTCCTGAGAAGTTGCAACAGTGGGTTTCCTTTAAAAAGTGAAGAAACTTTTCTTACTATAGAGATAATTATTAGGAGTAATTTTCTTTCTCTCAAAAAAAAAGTCTTTTATTTTTTGGTTGTTTTTTAAAAAGTAATATTTTCTTTAAAAAATTGTGGGAATTCATCAAAGAATAGAAAAAATAAAAATATCTGTATTTCCATCATTCAGATATAATGGTTTCATTTTTATATGTGTACACACACACACATATATTCATTTTTTTTCCACATCTATACTTAGAATATAAGCATTTATATAGGGGTGCCTGGGTACTTGGGTGGCTCAGTCATTAGGCATCTTCCTTCAGCTCAGGTTATGATCTCAGGGTCCTGGGATCGAGCCCTGCCTCAGACTCCCTGCTCAGCAGGAAGCCTGCTTCTCTCTCTCCCACTTCCCCAGTTTGTGTTCCCTCTCTTGCCGTCTCTCTCTGACAAATAAATCAATAAATAATATTTAGGGGAGAAAATTCTTATAAATGGGCTCATAAGATTTTTTTTTATTGTAATCATGTGCTCATCTTTTCATGTGAATAAATATAGGTTTGTATCAGTTGTTATGATTGGATACTATCCAGTTATAAGGATATTTCAGTTTTTTTATTATATCTTCAGTTATGGATGTTAAAGTATTCTTTGTTTTAAACAATGCTAAAATGAAACCCTGTTAAAAATACACACATAGGGCGCCTGGGTGGCTCAGTGGGTTAAGCCTCTGCCTTCGGCTCAGGTCATGATCTCAGGGTCCTGGGATCAAGTCCCGCATCGGGCTC